>NW_005354673.1:1164115-1180754 GCF_000412655.1 Myotis brandtii
ACATGAAAATAAGCTGGTCCATTTTCTACTGGAACAGTGCTCTCGAACTAGTCAGTGTTCTGATGGACCTATTCTGGGAGCAGCGGCTGAGCAGGCCAAGGCTGGGGGATCATGAACGACAGAAATAACCTGGTTCCTCTGTTAAAGCAGTTCTTGGGCTCCAGCTGGTGTGGCTTGAGAGCCAGGAGCTGTGCCGGTCACGACCTGCTATTTGTGCGGTACTCTGCTGTTCATAAATGTTCTACAACCTCCTTTTAGCTAATCTTCCATCAGAGCCTCCTGAGGGAGGTGCTCTCATGCTCACTCCAGAGACTAGGAAGCTGGAACTCCCACCTGTGGCTCGACTGGAGCATCCATAGCAGAACTGGGACCCAGGCCCTGCCTTGGGCGCCGCTGACCACTGCTGTTCCTTCCCTACTCCTGACCGCAGAAGAGCCTTTTTATCTTTTAAACATGTGCGCGCATCAGAGCAGGGCTGCGCTGTTTATGCCAGGTGTGCACTTCTTTCCGGATGGATGGTCCTTGTGAGTGTGAGAAGAAGAAGCAAATGCATTGGGCATGGAGATTATGCTAAATTAGAGGGCAGGGCAGGGGACAAACACCCCCAAATGAATAAATACTTCAGTCCCACTTGTGTTATTCTTTAAAGGGTATGCATATATGCCTTATATGCATAAACATTCCTTAAGCAGATACATGAAAAATTTTAACAGTGCTTAACTTTGGGGAAGGGAACTGGTTGTTAGAATAGGTACACTTTGACTTATAAGTTCAGAAAACGTAAAAAAAAAAAAGACCATAGAAAAGGAAGGTGTCTTAGTTTTTTTCAGGCTGCTATGAAAAAATACCACAGACGGGGTGGCTTATAAACAGCAGAGATTTGTTTTTCATAGTTATGGAGGCTGGAAATCTGAGATCAGGGTATGAACATGGTCAGACAGGGGTCCTCTTTCAGGTGTATCCTCACATGGTGGAAGGGACCAGGCAGCTCTGTGGGATCTGCTTTATAAGGGCACTAATCCCTTTCACCAGGGCTCCACCCTCAGGCCCCACTTCTTGACACCATCACATTGGGCATTAGGACTCCAACATGTAAATTTTGGGAGAACACAAACATGTAGACCCAGCAGAGAGAAAAGTACAGTAACCCATCTCTTTACCGGTGCTTCCTAAACCCAAAAGATCTCTTCCTTCTAAACAAAAAAGCTCTGGGGAAGGAAACATGGCACTCTGTAAGTCCCAAGCTGGGAAATTCACAATGTATATTAGCATAGTAAAGATCCTGAGAAGTTATAGTAAAGAAATCTGTATAATATATTTTTTATTACCTCTATTGTATCTATTATCCTGCAGCATTATATTCTATAGCATATCATTTTGCAACCGGTATACATATTTAAGAAAAGCTAACCTAGCCTTAGGCCAAATGCAAGTGAATACTTCTTCAGGGATGTTGGAAGACTTGCCCGGGGATATGGTGCCTCAAACCTGGGTCTTAGATTCAGGCAAACTGAGGCCCGGATCTTGGATCTTCCACTCACTGGCTGGCTGAGCCCTGGGCAGGTTGCCTAACCTCTGGGTCTCAGTGTGCTCACTCACAGGTGAAAGAGAAGCAATGATGCCTCCCTCCTATGGGCATTTCCAGGATTAACTGAGAGAAGAACCTGGTCCTGAGTGGTACTAAGAGGTGTTAGTTCCTCTTCCTCACTCTCCACTCCATTGGCCCATCTCCTTCTATAACACTGCCGTGCCTGTTTGCGAACACCACACTTACCAAAACAAATTGCCCCCAGATCCCTCCATTTATGCAAAGTTTTATTTTAGGCTTTATCAAAGGCCAGGCTATAAGGTGGCAAGATTTTTTTTTTTGCATTTTCAATGGGAATCCATTTCTAAACTCTTGATTTCCAGATACCTATTTCAAGAATGTGCTTCTTATGCAAGGCAAAGAATCCTGTTTCTCCACAATTCAGAGCCCAAAAGACAGCGAAATTCATTGTCTGAATCCCATCCAGCTTTGCCTGCTCCGGGCCATTCCGAGCCCTTGCACCAAGGGAGCCCCTTCCCCGTGCTTCCCAGGCCACGTTCAGGCTCGAGCACAGTGGAAACCGATTTCGGAGTTACATCTTAAAGTGTGTGTGCTAAAGCATCGCCTTTTCAAAGTAACCTTTGCATTGAGCCCTGGAATCTAATTACTCAAGTGTTATTTGCCTCCCCAACGTACCCATGCCTGTGCAGGTTGTTTAAAGTTCAGGAAGTATTAACAAAAGGCGTCAGAAGCAAGATCTCGAGCCCTGCCTCTGAGGAAGCTCCCTGCCTGCGCCTTGCCTCTCCCTCCTCCTGGGTGTGCCCGCCTGCCTGGGAAGGCCAGTGAGTAACCTGCACATTTTTTTTTCCCCATCTTGGCCCTTCCCACCCAGACGAGAGGACGGAGTGGCAGACAGGCAGGCAGACGGCGGTGAGTCCTGTTCAGGCATGCACGGAGCATACCTCTACCCGCACCCACGTCCTGGACCCCTCGCCACCCTCACCCCACTCCAGGAGGAGCCAGAGCCCTTGTGAGGGTCCAGAGGGTCCGGAGGGGACCTCCACTCCCAATGGTAAGGCTGCCAGCAGAGGGACCACTTCATTCATTTTCTTTGCTTTGGGGTTGGCTTTTCTTTTCTATTGTGTTTAGACGGGAGAGTTTCTGATGGAATTGAAGGGTTTTGTTTGGTTGATTTGTTAGTTCTCAGTCATCCCAAGACAAAGAAGTGTCCTTTCCCAGCAGGATTTATTAGAACTTGTAACCTGATAGCCTGGCCTTGAAACAAAACTTAATGTACTAATTACCTCTGGTTAGTACAACTTACCCTTTTGGCCCTGTAGTGGGGAAAGAAATTAAAGACTATATTGCTTATCAAATATGTTTTGAAGAATGAAAAGTGCTAAGGAGTGTGGGCATTTTATGGGCACCTCTGACTAATTGAAAAGTAGCCTAAGTTGTTATTATAGCTTTAATATAGACCACGATGACGTTTTGCCTCAAAACAAACCAAACCAAGTAAACAGAAAACCCTTTTTAAAAGATTTTCATGTTGAATGAAAGATGCCAGTGGAGGGTTTGAGTAAAAGAGTTTAAAGATACGTTGATCTAATTAAATATAGATGAACATGGAAGTATTGAATTAAATCTGTGGTGCTCTGTGACGAAAACAGACGCTCAATGTGGGAGTCAAGTGGGATTTAAGGGAGAAAACAGAGATCTTTGTATGGTGTGTCGAGAATTCTTTGAGGGGGGGGTTGGAAGGCACATGGAGGAGGCTGGGGAGCAGGTTTGTTGTGGGGGGCTGTTGCCAGGCCTTCTCCCTCAACTGCTGTGGGTGAGAGAGTAATTCACAGTCATCAAGTGCTGCATTGTTAACATCAGGCTTCTGATTTCAATATTTATTCCAAACGCAGGCTATGGATTGCATGAGCATAGAAGCAATACAACTTATCCCAAACACAGGCTATGGATTGCATGGGCATGTGCAGGAATACAACTTATTCTAAACACAAACTATTGCCAAGAGGTTATGGTTCGATTCCCGGTCAAGGCACATGCCCAGGTTGTGGGCTCGATCTCCAGTGTGTGTGTGTGTGCAAGAGGCAGCAGATCTATGATTCTCTCTCATCATTGATGTTTTATGTCTCTCTCCCTCTCCCTTCCTCTCTGAAATCAATAAAAATATATTTTTTAAAATAAACACAAACTATTGGATTGTATGGGCAGATGAAGGAATACAATTTATTCCAAACACAGGCTAAGGATTGCATGGGCATGGAAGAAATACAACTGCTGCCTCTGGTGCTGGCCGAGCCCAAACTTTCATACCTGGGGAGAGCTCAAGAAAAAGGCTGTCGGAAAGGGAAGGCTATGGTCACGCTAATTTGATACTATACTACGTAGTCCATCTGAGACGGCCCTGTTCTTTGAACAGACTCGAGGAATTACGTCCTGATAACATTAGAGTGTGAAGATGCTGAGCTAAGGGGTTTTATAGGAGAATGGTGCAGGGAACTGCCCAGGCCAGAGGCACTCCCATGACACATGTGGAAGTTTGGCCTGTGCCCAGGTATCTCTACGAATGCAGCAGTTTCTTTCTTGGCACCGCTGTGTGGGCAACTTAAGGATTCTCTGTAAGGAGCAACCTACATTTACCATATCTAGGTTTTTAGACCAGCAAAAAAACAACAGCCCTAAAAATTGGTGTACCGAAAAAAGGTAGGAAGGGCACAGGCATACCCTTAGAGTGCATACCCCTCTGCTAAGTTTTAGGAAAGTAGAGTATGTTTTCTTGTTGAAAGCAATAACTCTTCGTCATTGCCATTATAATGTTTCTGTGATAATAATGCCAGTACTTGGCTTCCTTTTAGCTTAGGTTTGCCTGCAGCACAATCAGCCAGCTCTTTAGAAGACGATCCAAGAATGCCACTTATTTTGTTGCCGAGTGAGCAAGAAGGGGGTGGGAACCATTATGATGATTTTACTGGAGATTCGAAGTTTAAATCTGTGACTCTTTTCAGTTATGATTGAAAAGCAAATGGATGCCACTCCAAGCCACCCATGGGTGTAACAATACTGGTAACCATCTGGCCCCCATAGGCATATGCACTTTCGATACTGTGCATTAGGGTCTAGAAACATCGTCATCCCTCCCATACCTACTTCTCTCCCAGACTCGGTGCTCAGGGACAGAATCCAGTGTAGAGGACAGTGGGCAGTGTTTGCTAATTTTTAAAAATATGATTTTAGTGATTTTAGAGATAGAGGAAAGGAGAGCGATAGAGAGATAGAAACATCGATGAGAGAGACATCTATTGGCCGCCTCCTTCAGACGCCCTACCGGGGATTAAGCCCTAATCCTGTCAGGTGCCTTGACTGGGAATTGGGCCGTGACCTCCTCGTTCATAGGTTGATGCTCAACCACTGAGACACACCATCTGGGCAGTGGTGTTTGCTATTGATGGCCTATTCTGCACAGTTTCAGAATTTCCCAGGGTTTCTTCATAAACACCATCTGGGCAGTGGTGTTTGCTATCGATGGCCTATTTGCACAGTTTCAGAATTTCCCAGGGTTTCTTCATAAACTAAATTGAATGCGATTTCTTCTTGAATCTGGCTTTTCTGAGGCATCTTCATGGTGAATCTAGCATTTCTTTTTCTTTCATCGTGTTTTCATGCACTCCTTTTGTTTAGTCTTTTAAGCAGTGACCCTACCAGGCAGATTGAAAACCGGCCTTACAAATGGGAACCAAACTGGGTACTTTCGACGACCTTGCCTTTGAGCAGCATATGCTTCCTTTCTCCTCCCACTCTCTGTATCCCAGCCCAGCCTCGGCCACTTCTCTGCCATCCTGTGTTTTCTGGAATTCATTTCTCTACCACCCCCTGCTGTCCCAGACCTCACAAGTAGGTGTTTAGAGAAGTGAGTGGAGCTAACCAAAAGGTCATGGTGATTTTTTTTTTTAAACCAGAAAGCAGCACCTGGTTGTAGGGATGCTATACTAACTATGGCTGCACCACAGCCAGGCTGCACCGCAGGGCCTGGGTCAGGGAAGACAGCTGTGAGTTCAGCCACCGTAGTTTTAGTGCTTTTCCTAAGTGGTCACAGTCGGGGCAAGGGTGAGCGAACTAGGGATATGGAGTGAAGCGGGCTCAGCCACAGCTGGTGGCTGAAGTATAATTAGCCCCAGCCTGTAATCTTCAGTGAGCTCCCGTTTCCTGCTCCTCGGGCTTTTTGCTGCTCTGGGATGTTATCTTTTCCCTGTAATATTTCTTACAACCCATTGGTGCTCCTCCTGTTGATGCCTCGGATCCTTTGGAGGATGTAGCCCTGATCCTCCGGCCACATTTCATCTGTTGGCACATCCCAAGCCAGGAAGAGACATCAGAGACACTTGCCCTGAACAATCCCCATGAGGATGGCGTGTCATCCACACCACCTTTAAAACCCCCGGAGGATAATATAAAATAGTGCTGAGCCCTGGCCAGCTTGCTCAGTGGAGAGAGTGTCGGCCTGCAGCCCAAAGGGTCCTGGGTTTGATTCCAGTCAAGGGCACATACCTCGGTTGCAGGCTCCTACCTGCAGGGCCCTGGGCGGCATGCAGGAGGCAACCAATCGATGTGCTTCTCTCACATCATTGTTTCTGTTTTTCCCCCTCCCTTCCACTTTCTCTAAAAGATCAATGGAAAAATATCCTTGGGTGAGGATTAATAAAAATAAGTAAGTAAGTAAGTAAGTAAATAATAAATAGCGCTGAGACAGATTCCTTTTGCTTTAGTTTGAGACCAAGATCTTGAAGATTAAGTAAGATGCATTTGTGTGCAGGCAGTAGAAATGAGGAATAGCTGATGCAATTTCTATCTGGGGATTTTATAGTATTTGAGATTAGAGCGAAAAGTTTGGCCTACACCACTTAGAAACATTTGGCTGCAGGTGATCTTTTTCTCCCATTACATTAGGTGTGTAACACATTGGTTGCCAAAATGACCCTAGTGATTCCTCCCTTTAATCTAGTTCCTTGTGATGTGGTTTTGTAGCTCTTTTTATCGGGTAGAGTCTGGCCCAGCTGGTATGGCTCAGTGATTGAGCATTGACCTATGAACCAGAAGGACACATGCCTGGGTCAGGGGCTCGATCCCCCAGTAGGGGGTGTGCAGGAGGCAGCCGATCAATTGTCATTGATGTTTCTATCATCTCTCCCTTTCCCTTCCTCTCTGAAATCAATTAAAACAGCAACAACAAAAAGAAGTAGAGTCTGTTTCCCCAGCCCCTGAACCTGAGCTTGGCCTTGTAACTTAATTTGGCCAATAGAATGTGCAGAAGTAAAGGTATGCATTATACTGGACCCCAGCCTACATCTTAAGAGGCCTCGAATACTTCTGCCTATTCCCTCAGAATCCAGCCCAGTCACCATACAGATACTCATGGACTTGCTGTGTCCCAGAGACCCTTGTCACCCTAGGTGACAACAATCTTATACCAGACAGGTGTGTGAGTGAAGCAATCCTAGACCAGCCAGCTGACCTCACACTTGAGTGGGCCCAGCAGAGCTCAGACAGACTGATCCAGACCCACAGACTTGTGAGCATCATCAGTGCTTATCCTTTTAAGCTACTTGTTTTGGAATAGTTTGTTATGCTAACAATGACTAATGGGTACACATGGTCACCTGGAGATGGTCCTTCTGTGTTCGCTTTTGGTTCTATTAATGTCATCATAAATGCTTAGCACAACTCAGCATGAGACTCAGTCACTGGACGGAGGGATTCTATTGTGGGGATGCAATTCTTGTGATCATCAGCATTACTTTGAGACCTTTTAACAACCCAGACACCTGGGCCTTGTGCCAGAATATTCAACTAAATATAGATGAGAACTAGGAATCTATAATTTAGAAAGTTCTGGTGATTGATTACCCTGGCCTTGTGGCTCAGTTGGTTCAGTGTCATCCCATGCACCAAAAGGCCGCAGGTTAGATTCTGGATTGGGGCACATGTCCGGTTGCGGGCTCAGTCCCCAGTTGGGGCCATGCAGGAGGCAGTCGATTGATGTTTCTAACATCAATATTTCCCTCTCCTTTCCTCTCTCTCTAAAACCAATAAAGACTTTTTTTTTAAGAAAAGAAATTTCTGGTGATTGGCTAGGATTGAAAACCAATAATCCAGTGCTCTTGTCAGTCCCTTTCATTACTAAAAGTTGCAATGATTCCAGTTCATCTTTGCTTAAGTAACAACAGTGAGGTAGTTCAGAGTTCATTTCTGACTTGGTATACTTCCAGCTGCATAAGTAAACTTTGTAATCACCTTTGGACTAAAGCACATTGACCTGATCCTAGTTGGGAAAAAAATTCACAGGTGCAGATTGACGGCTGGAACTATGTATTGCTTATCATTGTATCCCCTGGGAATTAGAACATTTATCCACGGTCTCCATGAATAAATCTTAGGCATTGGGGATGTAATAGGATCCAGCATTGAGAACTGTATAGTCTAATGGCAGGGAAAAAATCAGAGATCCATTACTAATGTGTTAAGAAAACAAAGCAAACAGTGTTTTAACCTTTAAAGTGCAAGTGTATTTTTACTATAGTAGGTCTATCAGCTGTTGCTATAAAACTGCTGCATTACAGACAACCACAAACTCTTAGTGGCATCCAAACATATGCATTTATTAACTCCTATGTCTGCAGGTTGGTGTGGGGAGAACCAGCTGATTTGCTGGGCTTACCTGGAGTTTCCTCCTCATGTCCCTCATCCTCCTTCTGGGACCAGCTGTCAGCTTGGGCATGTTCTCATGGCTGTGTAGAGACACAAGAGCACAAGCCACCAGGAGCAAGCTCATTTCAAGCTTCTGGTGATGTCATCAATCTATTAACCTCCTGTTGGTCAAAACAAGTTGCATGGCCACGCCCATTGTCAAAGGGCAGGGAAATTTATATTTGCAGAGATAAACTGCAAAGTCATGTGGCATGGGGCATGGACACTGAGAGAGGTGAGGAATTAGGGCCGTGAAGGTAAGCCTCCGTGGTGGGAGAGGACATGTGAGGGAGCTTCACTTTCTCCTGTTGAGAAATGCTGGTGAAGTCATAGCTGGATCCCAGAGTAACCTAGAGGCAGAAAGTGTCCATCATATGGAACCAGCCTATTCCTTGTCATGTGCAAGAAGCGTCAGACTCTTGGCTACTATGATCTAGCCAATGGAATTTTAAAGGGAAAAGATTCCTGCAAGTACCCCAAACTTGATAGGCACGGAGTACCATTCCATTGGCACTAGCATCTCAAAAGAATGCCTCCATTTCCACCCTCACCCTATCCTCCGCAATGTAAAGGCCATGGGTCACTGAGCTTGGTTGCCCACTGCCCACTTCCAGGAGGGGCATTATTTAGAGTAGAATCTATACTTCAGATTATGCAACATCCCCGTGCTATCACCACTTCTTTCTAGGGCAAAAAGTTTTCATTTAGCCTAAACATTTGGGACCGTTTCCCAAACCCTAGCCCAACACTGCTGTGGTTAAAAGAGATTTTGGTGACTATCTCTTGGCCTGTCTTTCCCTGATTTGTTTTGTGAAAGGCTTGTAGCCTATGCCTCTGATTCAGATAAGAAACCAGTTCCCTAAAATATGATTGAGGTTCTCAGATAGTCTCCAGGGTAAAAACTGTGTTATACAGGGTTTTACTGAGAATACTAATGGCATACTTTATTACAGGCCACTGATTTATAAGCATTGCTGTGGATGACTGTGCCTTTGGAACTGTCTGATGTATCAAATGTACGTGGGAGGAAACGGGGGTACAGAGGATTATGTAACTTCCCTGAGACCACGTCTACCGGCCAACCAAGATTAGCAACCTGTCCTTTTGGTGTTTCAGCTTTTGTCTGGCAATCTTATTGATGCTGTCTTCTTTCACAAAAGGCCCATGAGGATATCATTACCTACTGAGTTTATTCTCCTAAGAAACCCTGCCCTCCTAGTATTTATGCTCCATGGGGAACAAGGAAGCCTGGCTGGGAGGTGTTCAATAATAATGAGATTTCCCCCACCGCAGTGTTAGGGGAAGTAAACTGGATTAAAGGTACTTTCTAAGTGGCATTTCTTGAGTTTACTATCTTGACCACAGAAATAAATTGGGGTGGGGACTGTTTAGAAGACCTCCTCCTGGTTGAGCTTCTTTTTGTGTATTTTCTGAGCCCTCCCTGCCATTTCTGTTGTATGGTGACTGTTCAGCAATTGGTTGCAATTGTTCTCTGACAAACAGTGTTATTTCTATTTTATGTGGGAAACTGATTTGATTAAATAACTCATTTGAACTAATGCTTTGTAGGAGGCATAAGTGGAGCCAGCATTTCTATGGTGTTTTTGTTGTCAAATTCATACATGCAAACAAGCAAATAATTGCAGTGGCCCCGGATATATACGGTCTTCTATAATTAACAAATAAGGTGGTTATCTTGGATAGGTTGTTTCTATTCTGGTGATGGCTTTGCTGAAAACCTCATGGGTTTCCCATACAACACTGATGCTGCATAATATATTGTTCTTTTAGCAATGACTTAATCTCCTACCCCTCCTCTTGCTCAATGCCTGGGGCCAAATCTGCATTGTTTACCACTGGAAACCTCGGAGCCAGCATAACAGAATCTAAATTAATAGCTGTTGGGTGAATGAAGGAGTGAGTGAATGCTAAGACTACATCAGATTCTAGCTCCTAAGAAAAATTTAGGACTTTTTTCCCCCTAGGTGCTTCTGCCTTGAGAAAGGGCAGTGAAGGGTTAATGTTCTCCTTGTAGCTGGAGGGATTTGGATATGGATCTCGCAGAGCTGCTCGTTCACATCACATTCTTTCTGCTACTATAGCAACAGGTTGAGAATTTTGCAGGCACTGCCTACGTTGGAAATGCCTATGTGCAGGCGACTCCATTGTCTGGGGGACAACTGCTTTTTTCTGTGATGTTTCAATGGAGCAGCTTCTTTGCAGAGGCAGAGAGGCCAACACAAAGCAGGGGCTAAGAATCACGGAGAGGCAGAGAGAGATCTTGTTTTGATTGGAGGGACATTTCCAACCTTTTGTCCCCTGAAGAGGTGTGAGGCTGGGAAGGAATCGAGGTTTAATCCTTCTACAATAGCATCTTTTTCTCCCTTCTTAATGAGGCCTCTCTTCTGAGAGACACCCCCTGGCAGCACTTAGAAAACTCACTCACTACCATTGCTTAATTGAGTGATAGTTAGGCGCCTGGATTACTGCCTGGGTTCACCTCTTAAGTGTGGAGATGCCCAATGGATCAGAATGTAGGTTTCTCCCTCTGCATTCAGCAGCTCTTCTAATCAACTCTGTACCTGCGTTGCTTACTGAAAAGGAAGGACAACTAACCAAGAGTGAGCAGTGGAGGTATTCGTTTTTACTGGGTGGAGCAGTGTCGTAAAGGGAGGAAAGAGAATGAGGAAGCTGTTGAGAAAAGTTGCTTAGGTGGTATTAACTTCCCAGGATGCTGCACGGGCTCTTTAAAAGTGCCCAGCCTAGCCCTAGCTCATTTGGCTCAGTGGATGGAGCATCGGCCTGCGGACTGAGGGGTCCCAGGTTCGATTCCAGTTAAGGGCATGTGCTTGGTTGCAGGCACATCCCCAGTGGCGGGTGTGCAGGAGGCAGCTGATTGATGTTTCTCTCTCATCAATGTTTCTAACTCTCTATCCCTCTCCCTTCCTCTCTGTAGAAATCAATAAAATATATTTAAAATAAAAATAAAAATAAAAATGCCCAGCCTAGCCCTAGCTGGTTTGGCTCAGCAGATAGAGCATCGATCTGTGGACCAAAGGGTTCCAGGTTCAATTCCGGTCAAGGGCACATGCCCAGGTTGCGGGCTCAATCCCCAGTAGGGGGTGTGCAGGAGGCAGCCAATCAGTGATTCTCATCATTGATGTTTCTATCTCTCTCTCCCTCTCCCTTCCTCTCTGAAATCAATTTAAAAAAAAATGCCCAGCCTGTTACTAAGGGCTCCTTCCTGTGTAGTCTCAGGTGTGGTGACTGTCAGAGCTTAGGGCTAATTGTAGTTCTTGCTGGGCTAATGGATGAAATCAGTGGGCATTCAGTATCACTTTGGGTTGACTTTTCACATGGTCACCTTACCAGTATGTTTCTCCATGTTGTTTTTATTTTGCATACAGATGGGGAAATCTGCCTGGTTTACTCTTTGTTCCTGGTTTACAAATACATTTTGATAAAAAATACTTGAACATATTGAACCATTCTTCAGAAGCAGCACTGTATTAAAAGTTTAATTTTAAAAACCTTTTATCCCCAACCCACTGCATACTGTTCGAATATGGGATAAGCCCTTGATCTTGTGTGGGCTAAAAAAAAAATAATAATAATAGTTTTCTTCCCTCCTTCTAAATTCTTCTAGCTGGGCTATTACATTAACAGAGACAGATTAATAAGAGAAAATAAAATTATAATACATGTGCATGGGGAATTCACATATGCATGAAGAGTACAAAGACAAACCTGGCCAGCTTGGCTCAGTGGATAGAGTGTCGGCCCGAGGACTGAAGGGTCCCGGGTTCGATTCCAGTCAAGAGTCTGTACCTCGGTTGCAGGTTCGATCCTCAGCTCTAGTTGGGGCACATGCAGGAGGCAACCAATCCATGTGTCTCTCTCACATCAACATTTCTCTCTTTCTCTCCCCCCCCCTTTCCCTCTCTCCTAAAAAAAAAAAAAAGGTACAAAGATAGTGAGGCAACCTTGGGTATATATGACATTTTGGACAAAGGAGAAAAGGTTGAGTGGGGACTGGGTATAAGATTTCAGAAGGGAGAATGGGTGGTTTACAGGTAGTTGAGGAAGAGCTGAATACACCTGGCAGGCAAATTGTTGGTAGGAAACTCAGAAACAATGGAACACAGGGGGCACCTAGCTAAGGGGCACCTGCCCATAATCCTCTTGTTTACCACACTTAATTCAAATTAGGCTAAGCTGAAATCCTAACTCAGTGGTTCTCAACCTTCTGGCCCTTTAAATACAGTTCCTCATGTTGTGACCCAACCATAAAATTATTTTTTGTTGCTACTTCATAACTGAAATGTTGCTACTGTTTTGTATCGTAATGTAAATATCTGATACGCAGGATGGTCTTAGGCGACCCCTGTGAAAGGGTCGTTTGACCGCCAAAGGGGTCGCGACCCACAGGTTGAGAACCGCTGCTCCTTCCTGAAGCAGGTTTCTCAGTCTGAATCTCTTGGGCAGGAAAGTTTCTGAGTCTTGTTTCTTAATAAACATCTTAAACTCGATATCCCAAAAGGCAGCTTCAGGGTGATAAAACTTTGGTTCCCTTCAATCTTGATGTCTCCAGAGTCCTGTCATCACTGCCTTTAAGTCTGTTTTGGCCACAGAAACTGCCTTTCTAGTTGTGTCGTCCAAAGCGTGCTTGCAAGAGCTCTGGGCTGGGAGCCGGAACGGCCTTGTGCAGCTCACGCAGGGACTTTAATCCCATTAGTTGTAAAATGAAAGATTCAGATGACATTTCTAGGGTTTCTTTTACACCTCTCCCACACACATGAAAAGTGGTACTCCAGTTATTTTAAAGTAGAAAAGCCTGTGCTTTGCTGAATGTTTTACAAGTGTAACTCCCTTAACTCCTACTCATACTCAGATCTTTGCTTCAGTGTCTCCTCCTCCAGGAAGCCTACTATGACCCCCAGGCTAGATGAGGATTCCAGCCTACGTTTTCTGATAAGTGTGTTCTTTCTTTCATCATAGTTTGTAATGATCTATTTCTTGGTGTGTGTTTTTTAAAATTGATTTTAGAGAGAGAGAGAGAGAAGAAGGGAGAGGGAGAGAGAAACATTGATGTGAGAGCAAAACATCAATTGGCTGCCTCCTGCATACCCCCCAGTGGGGATCAAGCCCACAACCCTGGGCATGTGCCCTTATCGGGAATCAAACTGGTGACCTCTCAGTGCATGGGCTGACGCTCAACCAATGGGCCACACCAGCCAGGGCTATTTCTTGGAGTTGGTTTTTTTTTTTAAATAAATTTTTATTGATTTCAGAGAGAGGAATGGAGAGGGAGATAGATAGAAACATCAATGATGAGAGAGAATTGATCGGTTGCCTCCTGCACAACCCCCACTGGGGATCGAGCCCACAACCCAGGCATGTGCTCTGACAGGGAAACCATGACCTCCTGGTTCATAGGTTGACGCTCAATCACTGAGCCATGCCGGCCAGGCTCTTGGAGTTTTTAAAAATCAGTTTTCTCTCATGCCCACAAGACTGAAGACTACGTGAGGCAAACGCCCAAACTGTTCACCATTGATTTTGCATATTAAAGGCATGCAATAAAGCTATGTTGAATGAAGGTGCTGCGTTAGGCTTAATGGAAGGCGCAAAGATGACTATATCTCAGTCTCTGCTTTCAAGGATCTTAAAATTCATATTCCCTATTTCATTTCTCCTACCATCTCACCTCACACCCAAAATATACTGGAAGAAATTAAAACCAAAATCCTGGATTCTGGTCACTGATCTAATCATGAGATAGGTTTGTGGGGGTCAGGAAAGCAACTTTTCTCCCACCTTTCTAAGTTCTTCTGACTGGGCTGATAATCATGAGACCGATTAACAGAAAATGTCCAAATGTTACTATGGATATGCAGGCAGGGATGCCATAAGAATATGAGATCTGAAGCATATTGGGCAGTTGAGGTTCATATGCCATTTTGGACAAAGGAGGGTTGGGGGCAGGGATCTGGGATTTCAAAGAGAAGGCAGATACCTTACAGGTAGACCAGAAAGAACAAATGCTGTGATAAACAAAGTCTTGCTGGGTAACCAAGAAACAGTGGGACCCAGGGAAATTCAACAGGCAGGTTCTGCTAGATTCTCCCCATCTGCCACCTTTAAGCAGGTTTTACTATCTGAATTCCTTTCAGCAGGTAAGGGGGAGGGTCAGAAGTTCTTTCTGAGTCTTTGGTTTCTTAATAACTAGCTTAAAGTCAATATTCCAAAAGTCATATTTTGGGGTGGCAAAACTTGGGCCTCTGTCAGGTTTTAATTTTCCTTGATTGGACTGATTAGTCTTTTGTGACAGAATCCATGAACTGAAGCAAGGCCCAGGAAGGATAGAAGGACAGAAGGTAGTGTATAGAATGGACGCGGTGGACTGAAAATAAAGGAAAGTGCCCAGTTGACGTGGCTCAGTGGTTGAGTGTCAACCTATGAACCAGAAGGTCCCAGTTCGATTCCTGGTTGGGGGCACATGCCCGGGTTGCGGGCTCGATCCCCAGTAGGGGGCGTATAGGAGGCAGCCAACCAATGATTCTCTTTCATCATTGATGTTTCTATTTCTCTCTCCCTCTCCCTTCCTCTCTGAAATCAATAAAAATCTTTTTTAAAAAAAGAAAATATAGGAAAGAAAGAAGGAGGAAGAGGGGAAGGAGGAGACCAGGACAACAAGAGGAGTGAAAGCATGGGGCTCTGTCTTTTTAAATAATTTGCCTGTAAGGGTTCTTCTCTTTTGACTGCCAGGCTTTACAAGCAAGGGCATGTTTCTTAAAAAGCATTCTTACCCAAAGTGTTGAATAATGGCACAAAGAGTTTGCTTCCAAAAGATGATTGATTACATACACACAAAAAGTTAACCAGACTGGACTCCGGAAATGTCTTTGCTTTAAAAGCTAGAAAAACACCAATTTCCAAAATAATTGTCAGGTTCCTGTAAATCAGTATAGTATGATCAATACAGACAAATGCATCAAGAAACCAGAGCTAGGCAGTACACATCTAAACAGTGGGGGGGGCCATTTGATTTAAACACCAAACCCAATCTAGATACTAGGAAGGAGCAGCAAAAATCCCTTAGGTAGGAGGTATGGTGGCTGTTTATCCTGGACTCACTGAGTTTGTAATTTGCAGGAAAAGCAATTTAGGGGAGTTTCACTAAGTTACAGTAGAAAGTATGAAATCTCAAACTTCCAGAAGCCAGTGCAGCCTCAGTTTATCTTGAGAGCAGGTATAGAGGGTCTGAACAGGTGTGGCAGGTGAAGTTCCTCACCTGACCCCTCTTCCTAGGAGGGTGTCAGTAGCCTGCTGTGGTGCTTGGTCTATGTGGGAGCTTAAACCCCAGCCAGAATGTATCCTACCCAAAGCCATTTCAGAAAAATAAGAATGACTAAAACAATCACACAATCTCCTTTCTCTATGAGGAGGAAAGAATTTTAGCCAAGAATGCAAGGTGTGCCTTGAGCTTTGTGCATACACTGCCACAAATTCAACACATTCTCTCTCTCTCTCTCTCTCTCTCTCTCTCTCTCACACACACACACACACACACACACACACACACACACACACACACACACTCTTCTTACTCACCTACTTAGATGGACATAGTATGGTATGCCATGTTGATCAAAGGCCAGGAAATAACTGTGTTGGCTTTTTTCAAGTAGCGAAACCAGAAGGCTCATATGTCTCACTGGGCAATGTTCATTGGTCACACCTTTATTGATTAAAACCTATACAACAAAAATAATATATGAGAATATGGTGCTTTCCTACCTGATGTCCCCTGGCTAGTTCCAGAGAAGGTCAGCGATAAACAGTCTCTTGGATTCCTATGGGTGCACCTCTTTCTAGACCCGTCAGGAGTAAATACCATTTTAAAAAAATTCTTTCCAGAGCAAATCCCTTTGTTTCCACTAGCAAAGCCTTTTAAATCTCAGCTCTGCCACTTCTGACTGTACAGCTCAGGCATGTTATTTACCCTCTCTTTGCCTCATTGCCTTCCGCTTTTTATACAATTAATAATATCTTGCCCTTAGGATTTTTATGAGAAGTAAGTAAGGTCACCTCAGAAAAGTTTTTTTTTTTTTTTTTACTGTAGCACAAAATGATTTTATTTTTTTCCTTCTTTCTTTTTTTTATTTTTTAATTGTTTTATTGCTTAAAGTATTACTACGAGTATTACATATGTCTCCTTTTTTTCCCCGCCCTTAACAATCCCCCAGCCTCCCCTACCCCCCAGTGTCTTATGTCCAAAGGTTATGCTTATATGCATGCATACAAGTCCTTCAGTTGATCTCTTACCTCCCTCCCTCCCCCCCCTCACACTTC
>NW_005354673.1:1181349-1203046 GCF_000412655.1 Myotis brandtii
TCCTTTGCCCATTTTTTGATTGGATTATTTATCTTCCTTTTGTTAAATTGTATGAGTTCCCTATAAATTTTGGAGATTAGGCCCTTATCAGATATAACATTGGCAAATTTGTTTTCCCACGCAGTGGGCTTTCTTGTTGTTTTGTTGATGGTTTCTTTTGCTGTGCAGAAGCTTTTTATTTTGATGTAGTCCCATTTTTTTTTCTCCTTAGTTTCCATTGCCCTAAGAGCTGTGTCGGTAAAGATATTGCTATGACATATGTGTGCTATTTTGCTGCCTATAGAGTCTTGTAGGATTTTTATGGTTTCCCGTCGTACATTTAAGTCCTTTATCCATTTTGAGTTTATTTTTGTGTATGGTGTAAGTTGGTGGTCTAGTTTCATTTTCTTGCATGTATCCATCCAATTTTCCCAACACCCAGAAAAGTTTTTTGCATGGTGCCTGGCACATAATATGAATTAAAGAATTGAATTGTTTTTGCTTTTAATATAATAAAGAGGCATTTCAGCCTTTTCCTTTCTCCTTTGCCCCTCCTGAATTAGAAACACCCCTTGACATTTGGTCCTTCTCAGTATCAGGGCTCTGTCCTGATGCTAAGGAGAGGAGAGCCAAGCAGAGGTGATTGGGCAAGAATGGGGCGATGAAAGCCTATGCCCGTATTCTTCTACTCGCTCCTACTCCATCGCTCTTTCCCGTATACTTTACCTGCCAATGACTGGATACAAAACTAGGTGCAATACAAAAAGGATTACAAATTTAGCTCTATCTTTCAGGAAGTGGGAATCTAAGTTCCAGTGGGAATAATTTTTTCCTGTTCTCCAAGTCCTAAACATGCACTTGCCGTTCAGCTCAAATCCTAGCTCAAACCTACCACTTGAACCAATGCCTAACACAGAGCAGGCGCTCCAGGGATATCAGTTAACTTGACCATTGAAGACAGGTAGTCATCGAAACATGTGGCGCTTAGAGGAAAACACTTAAAAAATCAAAGAGCAAGTCCAGAATCAAACTTTCTGAGCCATCCAATCTCTCATGACTTTCAGGCTTGAGAGGAAAGGATGTGAATCACTGAACCTGGAAAGAAGGCACAGGGGAAGGAAACGGGAGATTTCCTGTCCATCTCCACTGTGAACGAATTGTCAACACAATGCAGCCGAATAGCATGGCCAGGACCCTGGGCTTCTGTAGCCCTGGTTTCCTGGCCCTTCAAAGAGGGTGATCATCACATATTAAATGAAGCGATATATCTATATTGCACATGGCTTTATGACCTGGCATGTGGTAAGTACTCAATAAATATTAGCTGTGATTAGCTCAGGAATAACACCTGGATGCTCGGCCATTTGGAGGCCAATTAGACTTCTCAGTTCTACAGAACTTAAACTTGAACACTGCCCTGATGCTGCCATTGCTCACCTGTTGACCACATGAGCAGGAGGAGGTACTCTGTCTGTCTGCAGCCCTACTTAGTCTTGACGGTTCATAAGTTGGAATTAAATGACCCATTTTGAGGGTTCTCAGATATTTTTCTATTGTTACTATAGATGGTGATAAAGAAAGCATATATGACAAGCAGGCACATCACATGACTTCAGGATGATACTGTAACATCTTTCTCTTTGGCATGAGTTCATATTTTATCATTTCTTTCAATTGTGTCTCATCAAAGCAATGTCACATTCTTCATTCTGGTCAGAGTGGGGTGGGTCACACTGTTTTCTTTCATAATAGAAAAGCAGAAGAATGGATATGAAGTACAGGGTTTTAAAGACAGGACAAACTCAAGATCACCTAATCTAACCCTTCACTTTACAGAAGTGGAAATTGAGGTCCACGGATATTCAATGAATTCTCCAAGTGGCATAAGGATAGGTCTATCAGCCCTAAATCAGGGTACTGAATATGTGGTGTTTTGCTTTATTGACCTTCCAAAGTGACCTTGGACGTAAAACAATTGGAGAGTCAGTGTTTTGAAATGTAAGGGTCGTCATCTGTGTGGAGGATTCTAAAACTAGATAACAACACCTTTGACCCAGTCTCTTCCTGTCTTTGGCACATTCTCTCTGACTCTCCATAGGAAATACACATCTGTCTATTATGTGAGAGAGGCAACAATGACAGAATGAACAGCTCCTGATTTTCTGCTCCCCCACAAACTCTGTTCCTCTGTGCTCTTAGAGACAGAGTCATGATCAAAACAGATGCAGAAAGAATATTTCACAGTGGAACCACATTCTCTAGCAACTTCAAGAAAGGTGAGGTCTGCAAAGGAACTGGATATTTATGAATAGATTTTCTCAAGGACAATTGATTAAGTGATTTTTAATTCTCTTAACCAAATAAAATTGTGAGATATATGTAGATCAACAAGAATGTATAATGTAGTTCGAGAAAATATACATTCAAGATGTGCAGTTGGTCCAACCCAGATTCAACAAATTCTAGAATTAGCCAGGCTTGACTAAATTTTTCTCTCCATCTAGAAATTAATAGTTCAGATCCAATATTTGGCATCTCCTTTTTTGCTTGAAGCCACTTACAATAACTTATTTATCAAGCAACTGCTGTATGCCAGACACTATAGTGAATGCTTTTCATGAAATCTCATTAATTTGCGTAAGTACTGTAAGGTAGGTGTGATTTTGCTTATTTTATTGATAAGGACACTTAAGCTCAGGATTCAGATTTTTGGTGTTTGATGACTCATTTCTGCTCCCACAGAAGCAGGGCAGGACATCCAAGATGTGCAGTTTTAGGCACACACCAAGGAAAGTTTGTTAATCCAGTTGCTGACCCAAATAAAGCTTTCCTATCAGAAGACCAGTCTGTTGTACCTGGCTGGCACTGCCCCAGAAACCGGCCCTTCTGAGTTTTAAAATTCCAGATTTTGCCTATTGAAGCAGCCTGTCTGTCCCTAATCCTCCCACAGTCCCTCGATGTAGAGTCTATGGGTGAAACATGTCCTTGAGAATTTATTTTTCCTCCTTCAGTTCCTTCATTTTTCATTACACCAAAAGCTACCCTCTCTTCATGGCTCATTCCACCTCCCCTGAGTTTCTGGGGATGGACTCAGAATAGCATAATTGTGTGGGCTTTGTCCAACACCAAGAGGCATACCTGTGAATAAATGCCCCAACTCAGTACATAGACTCTGCGATTGTGTTTTGTGTGCTGAGAGGCCTTTAAAAAATAATTTCTGATTGAGCTGGTTCGGCTCAATCCTGAGATAGTGTAATCCATAAACACTCACTAATAACTATAACAGTCCTAGAGCTTATAAATTTGTGTTTGTGATGTGCTTTTAGAACCTTACATTCCAGAGTCAAAAGTGATTATCCTTCCTTAGTCATAGTAATGAAAGCTAAAGATAGAAAGCTTCAAATACATCTACCAACCACACCGATCGGATAGACTTAGTCCCTCCTTCTGCATAAAGACATTGAGGCTCAAATTGACTGTCTTGTGTTTAAGAGCAGACACTAGCAAGTGTCAGAATCCAGATTCTCTAACTCCATGCTCCGAATAGCTATGTTATATTGTCCCTTTTAGAAAAAGAGAAAATAAATTTATAGAAATTTACTCACCACCTTTGACTACAAGTGAGTTTTGACTTGAAATATAAACCCAGTCAACCTCAGGAATGAAGATTTGCCACCACTTAGGTCAAGACAACACTGCGGGTTCAGAAAACATTTCCAAAAGATGTAATCCAGACGCCTAACATTACACATAACTGCAGCAGTGCAATATGAGCATGGCGCACCAGCTTACATTCATTTGGAACTATAACTTCTATTGTTGTTTTTTAAGTCTCTCTTGGTAGTGTTGGCCTGCACTCATATTGTGAAGCATGAAGAGTCTGAAAGAGCGATTGTTGAGATGAATCTTCAGATACCGTTCCAGTTAGAACACTCAGTGTTTCTATAGATTGGCACCTCCTCCCCTCATGCTGACTATTCAGGATAAATTTGAGTTTTAAAGGTATTCCTTATTTAAATTATATTCCACCCAAAGTATCGTTTGCTCCTCTATTTAAATTATTGGTGCTCATTGTTGTCCCTGCCAGCTAAAGAAGATGGTAGTTACCATGCTTAGGCACAGCGGCAGAGCTGCCTTTGCTTGATAATTTGTATGGGGTTCATGCCCTATTGTACCTTTTGATTGTCTGCTTTATTGCAGAATGCCCACTTTTAGCTAAATTTCCCCTTCTTCGTTTCCCTAAGAGTCAATGAGTTAAAAATGAGTCAATGAGTTGTTTTTACTAATGTGGTGAGTGTCAAGGCAGAGTGATCTCTGGAGTGTCAGGAAGCTCATAGTTTTTTAAAGCTATACTGAAATCATGAAAGGAAGAGGATTGAGTTTTGAGAAGGTGGAGTTTCTTGTCTTTACAGTGTGACTGACCATGCAGGCCCTAGAGTAACAATGCCTGGGTTTGAATTCTTACCTCATCCCTTCTTCACAGTGTGACCTTGGGCAAGTGATTTAATGTCTCTGTGCCTCAGTTTTGTCATCTATAAAGAGATAATAGTAGTACCTATCTCATTGGATTGTTGGAAAGTTTAAATAAGATAATCCAGATAAAGTGCTTAAAACAGTGTCAGATACACAGAAAGTAGAAAATAAATGCTTAGCCCTGGCCGGAATGATCAATGGTTAGAGCATCGGCCCATGCACTGAAGTGTCTGGGGCTCGATTCCTGGTCAAGAGCACGTCCTGGGTTTCAGGTTTGATCCCTGGCCCGGTTGGGGCGTGTGCAGGAGGCAACCAATCGATGTGTCTCTCTCACATCTGTTTCTCTCTTCTTCAGTCCCTCTGAAAAAGAAAATCAATGGAAAAACTATCCTCAGGTGAGGTTTAACAAACAAAACAAAAAAAGAAAAGAAGTGTTTAGGCACATATATTTTGGAGTAATTGCTCCATACTAGATGTACGCAGTGGTTCTCAACCTTCTGGCCCTTTAAATACAGTTCCTCATGTTGTGACCCAACCATAAAATTATTTTCGTTGCTACTTCATAACTGTAATGTTGCTACTGTTATGAATCGTAATGTAAATATCTGATATGCAGGATGGTCTTAGGCGACCCCTGTGAAAGGGTCGTTCGACCACCAAAGGGGTCGCGACCCACAGGTTGAGAACCTCTGTAGAATGTAAAAAAGTATAATACTCTGGCCCCAAGGAACTTATAATCATAACTAGAGGCGTGTTGTATGGATTCATGCACTGGTGGGGTCCCTCAGCCTGGCCTGCACCCTCTCGCAATCCAGGACCCCTTGGGGGATGTTGGAGGCCTGTTGCATGGATTCGGTACAATCTCTGCAAGCCAGGCCGAGGGACCCCACCTGTGCACGAATCCCTCTGAGATTCATCAGTCTGTTCCATGTTCCCATGCCAGTGCGTTGAGTATCTGCCCCCTGGTGGTCAGTGCACATCATAGCTACCAGTTGAATGGTCGAACGGTCACTTAGTCTTTTGTATATATAGACTAGTAGCCCTGTGCACGAATTCGTGCACCAGTAGCTCGCTGCCGCCATCCTGTAGCTCCCCTCACTCATCCCCCCTCATAGCTTGCTGCCCTGCCCCCTCCTGTAGCTCTCCGCTGCCTGCTTGTAGCTCGCTGCCCCACCCTCCTGCTGATCCGTGATCTGATCGTTGTGTGGTTGGTCGTTAAGTTATGTACGACCATTTGCATATTACATCTTTATTATATAGGATTAGAAAGATAAGATATGGAAAAAACAAACAAAAACAAATAGTTGACCCTATAAGAAAGTATTGGGAAATTCTAAATAGGTGGTACAGAGAAGAAAAACCTATGAATTCAATGGGAGGAGAGATTACTAGAGATTAGAGTGTTCTGGGCACAACTCACAGAGTAGTGAGAAGTCAAAATAGTGGCTGCCCAAGGACGAGAGAGTGACTGATGAGAAAGGAGCACAAGGGGACTTGTTCCCCAATCTGGGTGCTGGTTACTAAATGTGCTCAATTTGTGAAGATGTATGGAGCTGTACTCTGATGATATGTGCACTGCTCTGAATGTGAATTATGCTTCAAATAGATGAAAGGGGCATTGGTTTGAGAGTGTGGTTGATATCTGACCTTAAGCAAGTTATTTAACCTTGGTAAATTTTATTAATTTATAGAAAACTGATCTCTCCCATAGGGTTGTCATGAGGATTAATGAGAGCAATGTATGCAGAACAACTAGTCCAAGATGAGACACTAGAATATTTCACGCACCTGATCTGCACCTTGGGGTGGGAGGTAACACATTGGGCAGACCTTTCCTGCGTTAAGACTTGGAGCTTCGCCAGAACCGGTTTGGCTCAGTGGATAGAGCGTCGGCCTGCGGACTGAAAGGTCCCAGGTTCGATTCCGGTCAAGAGCATGTACCTGGGTTGCGGGCACATCCCCAGTGGGAGGTGTGCAGGAGGCAGCTGATCGATGTTTCTCTCTCATCGATGTTTCTAACTCTCTATCTCTCTCCCTTCCTCTCTGTAAAAAATCAGTAAAATATATTTAAAAAAAAAAAAAGACTTGGAGCTTCTATCTACGGTTGGTTGCTTTGTTGGGGGAGTGACCTCCTGTCATGACTGGTGTTGTGAATGGGGCCTGTCACACTATTTCAGTGTGATGGCTCAGTGACTCAACCCTTAGGACAAAGGGCACTTCTGCTTATCAGAGCCACTGCTTGACAATTGTCCCCAGCACCACTGTGGGTTTCCTTTTCCTGTGTTTAGTCATAGCCACACCTGCAAGTCAGAGTGCAGCACCAAAGCCACATGTGCACTCACTACATGTTTACTGGGTGTCTGCCAGGTGCCAGGTGTTACGTTAGACTCTGATGGAGCATGGAATGATGACTAAAAACCGGGTAAGAAGTAAAACATAGGCCTTGCCTGTACAAAGCGTATAGTCAACAAGGTATACATATTTCTTCTGAAAGCTACTTTTTCAACCCTTTCTCCCCTCTTTCTCTCTTCTGATAGTCTCTATCCAGCCAGTACATATTCTCTCATATTCTCATTCTCTCCCTCTCTCTCTCACCCTTCACTGAACTCCATTCCATGTAAGCAGGCTAAAAGTCATTTCGCATGGCCACTAGCCAACAAAAGCAATCAACTCATAGCATATATCTTCTCCTTGGCTCTGCTGAAACTATAGATGACTATGCCTTATGTTAATTATGATAACAAATAACCATTTATTAGGTGTCTGTTACATGCGAGGCACCATGCCAGGCAATTGTCTACATTATGTGTAACTCTCACAACATCCCTGCTGGGCGTCATTGTTCCATTTCATAGGTAGGGGACCTGAGGCTTGGAGAGCTTATGTCATTTGCCCACATTACCCACAGTCTGTCTGTGGCACCGTGCAAGCCTGCAGTCTCTCCGTGTGCCATGCTCCTTGTAGAGCTGTTTGCACTGATGATTAGATAATGTAAACACCCTTCTGCATCATCTGTTCACCAGTCAACTGTGCACGTAGAAACTCTGTGGTTAGGAGAGTGGTCACCCTTGCTGTAATTATTCTAATTTGACTGGAAATCTCAATAAAGAGCCAGTCAGCCTTGCAAAACTCTGAGCTCTTGTTTTGTAAAGGCTTCAGTAGCCAGCCCCAATAACTGTGCCATCAGAAGGAATGCTGAGCCTGTTTTGTTATCTATATTAAAATCTTGGATGCAGGCGCCTTGAGAAGAGCCTCTTCGTGGAGAAAGTTCTGCCATTTCGCTCCTACCTGCCTGGGCGGTCTCTGTCAGATGAATTTGATACTGGCTGCTAGCCTCTGTTCTGGAAATCTGTAGGCCGATAGGGGAATCTATTGAAGATTCATGTGAGTGTTGCTGTGAGCTGGGCACGGAGGAGGCTGCTGATGAAGTGCATGATCTGTGTGGTTTGTACAAGGAGGCACAGTGTAGAGGGGTGTGGTTCCCATGAGTCCAAATGCCTTTAGGTCCTGGCCTCCAAGCTTCTATTAGCCACTCAGACAGAGACAGCGGACTCTACTTAATCCACAGCCTCATGCTATATATTGGGGCTCAAGTCAAGTTCAAGTGAGGAGGGAGGTCAAAAGCCAGCAAATCACAATGGCTTTAGGTCTAGTCTTAAGCTTCCCAGCCTCAGGAAGTTAATCATATTCTTGTTTTGAGAGGTGAGGCTTTGTGGAGACAGACACAAATTTACAATAGGAGATGTATGTTGGCAATAAGACTAAGGAAGGCCAGTTATTTGTTCAAAAACTAAAAGCTACTATAAATCAAGTTTCTTCTGCACCTGCTTCAGTCTTTACAGTACTATTTCCTTTTCTCACAGCAACCCTTCATGTTGTTGGATAGTTACTCACATTCCACAAATGTGAATACTGAGCCTGCCTCCCGACCAACTGTATTTAGTTTCAGATCTTGAACTCCTCCTATTCTCCCTCAGTGCCTGAAGGCATTCTGTCTGCTGTGACATTACCAATTGAGATGCCACTTGAACTTCAATCAACTCAGCCAGGATTTTCAGTCATTTCACTTTGTATATACCTGCAAGAGCTCTTTCTGTTGTATCCTCATTGCTTTTACTGCATTGTAATTGGTTGCGTAGCTGCTTGTTTCTCCTGCTAGACTCTGAACTTAAAGGAGGTGACATGACTTATTCATTCTTTTATATGTTAGGTCTGTCACAGTACCTGGCAGTGTTGTGTAGTGAACAAACTGGATTTAAAGCTTGTGTCTAGTTTTGTTGACGTTATATCTTCAACACATGGGACACTGTCTGTTGGTAAACAGTATATGCTCAGTAACTATTGAATGAATTAATAAATGAATGAAAGTAATCTTAGATGTTATTTTTTCTCTTCAAATCTTTTTTCATTACTAAAACTGAGGAATAATAGTATCTACTTTATAGGGTTGGTATGAGATTAAATGAATGAAATGAAACCAGGTGAGCAATGGTGTCATAGTGACTTTTGAGATTCAGATAGTGGTGTTAAGGCTCATCATGTTGCTGCATGTCTAGCTAGTTCACTTGTGTTTATCTCTATAGTAGTGCTCTCTTATATGCATATGACACAATATGCTTATCTGTTCTATTGATGGATATTTGGGGTGTTTCCAGTTCTTTGCTTTTGTGAATAAAGCTGCTATGAACATTCTTCAACAAGTCTATTTGTGGATGTATTTTTCATTTCTCTTGGGCACAGACATATGAGTAGAATTGCTGGGTCATAAGGTAGTGAGTGTTTAAATTTATTAGAGGCTGCCAAGCCATTTTGCAAAGTGACTTGATCAACAATATAGAGTTCCAATTTTTCTACATCCTGTGACACTTGATATTTTATTACACTTTCTAATTTTAGCCCTTCTAGTGGGGGTGTAGTATTTCACTGTAGCTTAATTTATACACTTCCCTAGTGTCTAATGATGTTGAGTACCTTTTCATGTGCTACATGGTCATTGACATAGCTACTTTTATGAATGGCTTTTTTTTATTGGGTTCTTTTAATTATGGATTTGTGGGAATTCTTTATATATTCTGGACACAAGTTTTTTATCAGTAGTGTGCCTTTTAACTTTTTAAATTATGTTATGATAAATCTTTTGATGAAGTGCAATTTATTATATTTTTTTCTATCATGGTTGTGCTTTTGGTGTCCCAAGAAATTATTGCCTACCCCAAGGTCATGAAGAAAATTTTCTGTGTTTTCTTCTAGTAGTTTTATAGTTTGGGCTTTCATATGACCCCTCTCTGGTTAATTTTCACACGTATATATGTGGAGAGAAAGGTTAAGATCTCTTTAAAACAATTTTTTATGTATGTCCAGTTGCTCCAGCACATTTAAAAATATATATATTTTTTATTGATTTCACAGAGGAAGGGAAAGGGAGAGAGAGATAGAAACATCAATGATGAAAGAGAATCATCAATTGGCTGCCTCCTGCATGCCCCCCACTGGGGATTGAGCCCACAACCTGGGCATGTGCCCTGACTGGGAATCGAACCATGATCTCCTGGATCATGGGTTGACGCTCAACCACTGAGCCACGCCAGCCAGGCTTCCAGCACATTTTACTGAGAAGAACTTTCCTCTCCCATTGAATTACATGGCTCCTTTGTCAAAACTGAAATGACTGCATATCTATGACTCTACTTCTAGTCTCTACATTCTGTCCCATTAAACTATTTGTCTCTCCTAGTATACTGTCTTAATTACTGAATCTATATAGTAATCTATATATAGTAAATCTTGAAATTTAGTAATATAAGTCCTACAACATTTTTCTTCTTCAAGATTGTCTTGGCTATTGACAGCCTTTGCTAGAAATTGACAACTTATCTATTTCTACATAAAAAGTCTGGGCATTGCCCTGGCCGGTGTGGCTCAGTTGGTTGAGCATCATCCCATGCACCTAGAAGTCATGTCACAGCACATGCCCGGGTTTCAGGCTTGATCCTCCAGGGCAGCTGATCAACATTTCTCTCCCTCTCCCTTCCTCTCTCTCTAAAAAATCAATAAAAACATGTTTTTAAAAAGTCTGGAAATTTTGATTGAAATTATATTGACTCTACAAATCAATGTCATAAAAATTTTCATCTTACCATGTTGAGTTTTCAAATCCATGAATGTGAAATCTCTCCATTATTTATGCCTTCTTTAATTTCTCTCAGCAACGTTGTGTAGATTACAGTGCAGAAGTCTTACATATTTTTATCAAATTTACGTCTGTATATTTGATATTGTTATGCTATTGTAAATCATAACTTTTTAAATTTTATTTTTCAATTATTTTTTACAAGTATTTAAGTATCTAAGTTTTCAAATAATGACTTTGCATCCTGAGACCTTGAGCCTTCACTCATTAGTACTATAATTTCGTTGATATCTTTGGATTTGCTCAGCACTCAATCATGCCACATGTGAATAAAGGGAAGTTTACCTCTTTTGTTTGCTTTTCATATTCTATTCTTAATTTGATGCAGTGCCTAAGGACTCCAGTATGATATTGAATAGAGTGATAAGATTGAGGAAAAGTGTTCAATATTTCACCATTGTGATGTTAGCTGAGGTTTTTTTTTTTATACATGCTCTTTATCAGATTGAGTAAGTTCTCTTCCATTCTTGGTGATACCAAACCCAGGTTCTGCTGCCTGCCATTCAAAAACCAATAACCAAGAGACAGGGACTGGTGGAAGGGAAATTGGTTTATTCAAGAGCTGGCAGATTGAGAAGATGGTGACTCATGTCCCAAAGACATGCTTAACATCTCAGTGCAGGCAGAGGTTTGTATAAGGAGGGAGATGGAAAACAGAACAAAGAGATCAAGGGAGGGAGTTGAAAAGTTCTCTATGTGCAGAACAACACAGTCTATTTATTCTAATAAGGAACTCAAAACTGGTCTGATGTGTGTCAGGTTGATGGTTAGCAAATCTCCTAGGGCTGGAATGACTGATGGGTGAAGTCTGCATCTTTTGAAATTAGTTACTAGAAGTCTTATAGAAATGTGCTGTTCATCTACAAGTTGCATGTTAGTCAGAGTCAGCATTTACAGAAACAATGTCAAAAGAATGGAGGGGTGGGTTACATTAGTATTTTGAGAGTTTTTATCACTAATGGATGTTGAATTTTACCAGATATATTCTCATCATTTATTTAGATGTCTCACAGTATATTCTTATAAAACTCATTATTCTTTTTATGTTTGGATGACTTCCATAATATTCCTGGTAGGTGCAGAGGAGTTGCCTGAGAGGAAGAAGTCCAGCATGTATTTAAAGTGACCACCAGACCCTAGTAGCATGCACAGTTTAATGTCACATGACACCCATTTGATTACTGCAGTCAACTTATGAATACTTTCAGCTGTTGTTCTCTTTAGTTTCTCCATCATCAACCTTCATAACAGCACAGATATTTCTTGTTTTAATGGTAAAGGAGGAACTTTGTGTGCTTTTTTTAAAAAAATATATTTTATTGATTTTTCACAGAGAAGAAGGGAGAGAGATAGAGAGTTAGAAACATCGATGAGAGAGAAACATCGATCAGCCGCCTCCTGCACACCTCCTACTGGGGATGTGCCCGCAACCAAGGTACATACATGCCCTTGACCGGGATCGAACCTGGGACCCTTCAGTCCGCAGGCCGACGCTCTACCCACTGAGCAAAACTGGTATCGGCCTTTGTGTGCTTTTTATTATTTCTTTCACTTGTCTGTATTTTCTTCAGTGAATGGATTACTTGTGTTAAAACAGTTCTTAAACTTCTATATAATTATGCTAGGGGCCCAGTGCATGAAATTTGTGCATGGCGGGGGGGGGGGGGGGTCCCTCAACCTGGCCTGCACCCTAAAATGGACATCCTTCTCACAATCCAGGACCACTGGCTCCTAACCACTCGCCTACCTGCCTGTCTGATTGCCCCTAACCACTTCTGCCTGCCAGCCTGATCGCCCCTTAACCACTCCCGTGCCGGCCTGATTGCCTACAACTGCCCTCCCCTGCCACGACTCGCCGCCTCCGCCGGGACCCACCTCCTCTACGCAAGGCGGCAGAGACACAGAGCCTCAGGACCCCCAGGCTTCACTGTGTGGAGTGGCCACCAGGCCCTGCCTTCGCTGTGCACATGGCCATCTTGTGGCGGCCATCTTGTGACATCACACAAGGGTGTGATGCCACCTAGGCTTTTATTATATAGGATTATAAATTAGTAGACTTAAGGCCCATTCCTATCAGATCATTTTGAAATTATATCCAAGTCACCTTTGATTCCATTTAGGTGTTTCCTAAATGTCTTAAAGTAACACATTCATAAACCATTTAATGGTGTCTGATTAAATTCTTCTTTGTTGATCCTCCTATCATTTAATTTCAGAAGATGCTCATTTTTCCCTCTCTCCCAACTTTGGGTTTCTAAATAAAGTTCTCAGCACAGTTCAGTTCAAGAGGCCTTTACATAGCTTCTCTTCTCTAGGAACTTACTGCCCAGAGTGAGAAAATAAACACAAAGAGATCATTCCTACATGTGCTGAGCTAGAGGTATAGATGAAGGACTTCAGCCCTGCTTGGGAGTTTAATGACTCCAACAGATAGGGTCTGAGTCTAGGGAGACTTTGCTCACAGGTAACTCTTTCTAATCTTGGCTTTTAATTTCTGGCATTGTTGTCCATCTGAAACAGTTAAAGCCTTCAAGGCCTGGAGCTGGAGAAGCCTTCTTCAGACTAGACTGAGACTGGCAGCACTAGGATGTGGACTAGGGACCAGAGGTAGGCTGTTATTATTTCCAGGGGCTGTGCTTTGCTTTGCTGGAACAGGAAGTCATTATCCGGAGAGCCACAAATCCTTGAGAGTTCATTAACACTTCAGGAAAGGGAAGTGTCACTTCCCTGCCAGCAGTTAGGTCCGCTTTATCACTGGAGCTGTGGAGCCCCCCAAGGAGCCATTCAAAGTCACTGTCTTGTCAAAATAATCCCTTTTTTTTTCCTTCTACTCACAGGTTCCTGATACAGGGAATGTTTTCTGCTTTTTCTCAATACTTTATCTGCCTGTCAGTGAATATCAGTTATTTTCATTGCCTATGTTGACTATTAAAATTAAAACTTTAATGCTAAGGAAAGAAAAACTTTCAAAATGAAGAAATAAGTGCCCTCTTTCTCTTCATCAGTAATAATTAAAATAATTTGAACTGTATAGCATGCCATCTTTTACAAATGGCAAATACGTGTCTCATTTGGCCCTCACAGCCATGTGGTGGATAGACCAGATTAGTGTTATTATCCATTTCAAAAATGAGGAAACCGAGGCTTAGAAATCGAGTAACTAGCTCAAGAGTAGATAGTCCTAAAGATATCCAACTGCAGTCTCAATGCTGCGTATACCAGAACGGTCCAGCTGAGGGTTGGGAATTGTGACCTCCTGGGTTCACATTCTATTTCCACCACTTACTAGTCTGTGACTTTGGTCAAGTCACCTTTCCTCTATGCCTCAGTGTCCCCAGCAGTAAAATAGTTTTAATAGTAGTACTTACCCATGCAAGTGTCCCCAGGATCAAATGAGATGGTTTCAGAGCAGCTCTAGGCAGAGCACCTGGCCTAAGATCACTATGGTGGAGTGCAGCTGTTGTCTCCAACGGATGTGGACGTGGTGTGGGTCATTATCCCTATTCCACCTGCCCCTCCTGCCCTAAAACCTGACATCTGCTCCCGAAGTCACCAGAGTACTCCAGGCACACTCCAAAAGTCACCAAGGGCTCTGTGGGCTTAGAGAATCCAATGCCAAATTAAATACTTTAAAGATAGCTTTTCCCGGCTGAATTTTGCCCTGGTTCTGAAGACTGTGTGTGGTTATCTCTCGTACACACCCTTTACCCCTTTTCATTGTAACCAGAAATCCTAAGCTTTTAGATAGAGCAGTTACATTCTTCCTCTCGAAATATTTTTGGGACTATTTATTCTTCATTGGCTAACAGTTTTTTTATCAAATTCATGCTGACTAGTGTATTTGCCACAGTCTGCTCTTGAAGATAGGATGGAAATTCCTATGCTATAGTGCATGCTCTTGAAAAATCTTTGAGGAAGCAAACCTCTGTGTTTAATGTGCAGCCTGCCCTATAATGTAACTGAGGTTCTTGCTTAGAGGTGGCAGACGATTCCACCTTTATGTCCTTTGCTTGACTTCTCTCATATACGCAAAGAAGAAGAGGCAACAAGTAACCACACATTAAAATGAGCTGTGTGTCCAGCTGCAGAGGACACTCAGTGTGACCCCTAGGAAATGCCTTCAATGTAGGACATAAAGGTTACTATTTTTAAAGACCGGAAGACAGCATCTTTGTCAACATTTCACATATTGTCACATGTGTGTCACAGCCGGGCAAGAAACTTTAGATTTGAAAATAGAAGTTCTGATCCCCTTATATCTGTCTAATGACATCCCTGACTTTAAGTGTCAAGAGGAGTCAAATTTACTTAATGAAACAATCAGCATTGGCCATCCTTTATCAGGTGACACACTTTCTTATTACTTTTCACATATCCTGCACAGCTCCACTGAGGCAGCCAGACATTGCTCATATGACTGAAATTAACATGTTCATGCTCTGCCCTCCAGAACCTATTAGCATACACAATGCTCAAACCAACAGCTCCATCAGGTACTGCCAACCAGCCTCTACTGGTGCTTCCTGTCTTCATACTGCCTGTTTTGAATGTGGCCCCATGAAAATTCTCATTTTAAGGATATTAAGCAGTGGACCAGTTAAATGCAATGTCCATTAATGGTCTCATTTATCCTCACAACAACCCTATGATGTGGGTACTGTTATTATTTACCTTAAGAACTGAGAAATACTAAGGTTTAGAGAGGGTTAAGTAACATGCCAAGATCTCACAGTTTTCTAATGGCAGGGCCAGGTCAGCCTGACTCCAGAACCCAAGCTTTACCCTCTGCTGCCTGTAGTGGCACAAAACAGGCAGTGGAGACCAGCCTGGGGACAGGAACTCAATCCAGCATTAGTACAAACCACTTTTAGGCTAGCCTTTCCCTCGTGGGACTTGTGTCCACCCAAGAGACACTAGTGTATGTAGGCTGGACACTGTGGATGCTCTAGCAAGTCAGGGAAAGTACTGAGTATATGAATCATCTGGAAATAGCTTTTTACTCTGTTTGCCTGTAGATTCCCTATTTTATGAGATTTCTGAAAAATTTGAGAGGTTCGGGAGTACAGATAGAGCTCTGCCTGCTAGAATAAATTTATTGTTGTGCGAGAAATTAGTTTTTCTGTTTTTCTAAGAGATTATTTTAGCTTGATATGTTTACAGTTTATAAAATTGCACCTACCATTAGTCTGTAAGAATGTCTCCTTTGATCTTGGTAACTAACAGGGAGCTGGACAAGTACTGAAATGAAATAAAATTACCAACTCCTAATTCAATTGCGAAGAAGTGGCTTACTGTGAGCTGGGGCTGTTCGGTTATTTTGTTGTTGTCATTGCTGGAAAGTTCACATAAAGTACAATGGGTTTGGGATAATATAGATGAAAGGGAATCATTGGAAGAGATCCTTTTTAGCTTGCAGGAATTGCCCTTACCTTTCTGAAACTAGACAACCAATTTCACTACTTGAGCCAATTAAGCAGAGACAGGGTTGAATCACATATGAGTGTTTATTCCAATAATGCTGGCAGTATGGGAGAGCAGCAAGTCACCCACAAAAATCTGCTGTATTCCCCTCCCCCTCCATAAGCCAGCTGCTTATATTGGGTAGAAAGACAAAGATTACATGAAAAATTAGAACTACAGGCATAGGAAAGTAGGCAAGGTATAACAGTTACAGATTACAGGCCATAGAGGCTGGGGTGGGGATACAGAGGGTAGGCAAAGGGCGGGCACCTCCAGTACTAGATTGTTTCAGCAACAAGGTTGTTAATCTTTCCATAATGATAGGCAGTTCTCAGGAAAGGAGGATGGACTGCATTCTGATGTTGGCTCCCAGCCAGGTTAGAATGTGCTTTCTCTAATCAGAACAGAACAATCATGGTTCATAGAGCATGATTAATATTTCTTACTAGAGGCCCAGTGCGTGACATTAGTGCGGGGGGGTGGGGTGGGGGCGGGGGATGTCCCTCAGCCTGGCCTGGGTCCACCACTATGTTTGCCAGCTGTGAGCCCAGCTTCTGGCTGAGCAGTGCTCCCCCTGTGGGAGGGCACTGACCACCAGGGGGCAGCTCCTGCATTGAGCGTCTGCTCCCTGGTGGTCAGTGCGCGTCATAGCGATCGGTCGTTCCGCCATTCGGTCGATTTGCATATTAGCCTTTTATTATATAGGATGACTATAGCTAGTCCTTGCTATTCTATTTCTACCCCTAACATGTCTATGGATACTCTTAGCCCAACTGATTGTGTACCCTGCCCCCAACAGATCTTTTGAGTTTCTCCTGGAAGCTATATTATAGCCTAGCATAGTTAGCAAATGCAAGATAAACAGGCTTGATACAGACTCAATTAGAATGCCTGCCCCCTCCTCATCCCCAGTACACATGTACACATGTGTGAGAGCCCCCAGTTCCATTTCTCTGCCCCCTGACAAAATTTGCAGAATCAACTTTAAAGAGTTAGCAGTTCCCATCGCTAAGGTTCAAAATGATCAGATTTTGAGTCTGATCTACAGTAGAATGGCTCTACGATGTAACTGTTTCAGGACTGTGAAGGGAAAGAAGGCATTGCTTGGTGTGCATAAAGTATATAAGCCCATCAGGGTAAGACACTACCAAGCAGATGAGACTAATAAGATTCCCAAGCTTCTCCCCTAGAATAAGTGGGCACGGTCCATGCTGTGGTGCAGGTGGATGAGCCATGCAGTGGAAATCATACTTACAGGTGTCCATGAAGAAGAGGAGTCCCAGCTCCGCAGGGGCATATGCTGATTGGTGGGGCATTGGTACCAGTTAAAAGTAGACGCATGTATTGAAGGGAGCAGAGAGGGAGATGACAGAGTCATTGGTGAGACTCAAACCTTTAGGTTGATTTCATTTGGTCTCTTTGACATCCTCTCTGAGGCATCACTGTTTTCTCTTATTCCATGACCAGGATGATAACCAAGCTGTTATTCTTGGGTGCTTCCTAATCCTTAGTAAATTTGGTCCTTTTCTTGTCTCTAAGTATTGCAGTTAAGAGATGGCAAAGGCCCTGGCCAGGTAGCTCAGTTGGTTAGAGCATCACACCAATATACCAAGGTTGTGGGTTTGATCCCCAGTCAGGGCACATACAAGAATGAACCAGTGAATACATAAGTAAGTGAAAAAAAAGTCTCTCTCTCTCTCTCTCTCTCTCTCTCGTAAGTGAAAAAAAAGTCTGTCTCTCTCTCTCTCTCTCTCTCTCTCTCTCTCTTTCTCTCTCTCTCAATCTCTCCCCGCACCCCCATATGTCCATCCCTCCCTCCCTTCCTCTCTCTCTCTCTCTCTCAAATAAATAACTTTAAAAGAAAATGAGACAGATGGTAAATGTAGTGGGGTATCTTTACCTTCCTTGAAAGCTAGGATTTGAGGATCATTTGACAAAGCCTGAAACCTGATTTTTGCCTGCTTGTCCAAGAGTGATGAAGCTCTTAGCAATTGAGATCTCTGACCAAATGTAACAGCCAGGTTCTGCCCCTTCTTATCCTACTTTGGAGTGCACTTATTCACTGTAGTCCTTCACTACAGTCCAGGATCTTGACTATCCCCCTTAGGAGTGCAGGGGTTCCTTGGATCTTACAAGCATCCTGGATTGTTGCTGGCATGTGTGGTGACCAGGTGAATAGTGAGTAAGGATGTAGAGCAGCAATTCCCAATGTGGGGCACATGCCCCACAGGAGGGCAATTTGATTTTTAAGGGGGGGCAATTTGAGAATGAGTTATTAACAGTGCATTTTTTTTTGCATGTCTTATGGTTCTAGGGGCCTCATATACAGTATATATATATACTAGTATATTGTGACATATTTATGCATTTCAGTTCTTTATTGTATGTTTTAAAATGTTATTTGCTGTTTTTTCATATCACTTCATATTATTATTATTTTTTTAACAACAATTTCTTAGTGATTTCTTCCTCAGTACTTCAGCTATCCTTTCGTTCTCTTATTTTTCTCTTTCAAGGGTGCCATGTTCTTTGGAAGCTTCCTTGACCAAGTTAATGGCCTTTTAGGCTTCCTCCACATGAATAGGAGTTCACTTTTTAAATAATAAGAATTATATATCATGGGGGGAGGGCATCAGGATTTTAGAGATGCTTAGGTGGGACGTGGCCAAAAAAAGGTTGGGAACCACTGATGTAGAGTTACACACAAGTGAGACTTTCCCTGTGGCAGTGGGACAGGCAGCCCTGATGAGTCACCTGTCCTGGTCACAGTAAGAGCATGGGCACTGGAGGCCTGCCACTGTTGCTGAGACCTTGCCCAGTGTTCCTCCAGGCAGTCCTTTTCCTGGTCCCCAGTCCTGGCACATAAAAATTATGCCTGAATCAGATGGAGACCCCTTAATCCCCTTGCTACTACTATATGTTTTCCTTACAGTAACTTCTGAATGCTACTCCTCTTCTAAGTTCCTAAACCAAGAGAGCCCTTTCCACTTCTTGTCACAGAAGAATTTGATGGTTCATCAAGCAGAGCTTCACAGCCCATCCCATCATGCCCAGATTCTAAAAGTCCTCTTTGTTCCATCCTCTTTGGGCTCAGAAATGGGTGAGGCTGGGAGGGAAATGCAGAGGACTTTTGCTATGGCAATAACAAATCAATAAAACACAGCTTAGGTTCTCAGCTGGCCTCATTATTAATTAAGTCTTTGATACACCCTGTTACATAAAATATTAAGAGATTAATTTATTAAATGGAATGCTAACTTTTCAATTTACTGTAGATATTGCAGTCTGGCCCTAACCCTGCCTATGACCTCTGCTGGGAAGCTGTGGTTGGCCCCATTAGACAACAGTGAGACGTTATAGTGTGATCTCTGCCCTGGTAAGCTGGAGAACAGAGCCTTCATCTAATACAGCATGAGGAGCTGATATCAGAAAGACAACGTAAGCCAGGGAACCAGTAAGGCAGTTGAGTGGAAGTGTAGTTGTTAGAGGAAGAAGCCAAAAGCAGGGACCCAAGAGTTGAGTATTGGGGAAGGCATGGGCAAGTGGGCAATGGTAAATCAGAGGCAGATGCTTAGAACCAGAGAGAACAGGTTGATCAGGAACACACAACATACAGTGGGGCCTTGACTTACGAGTTTAATTCGTTCCGTGATGGAGCTCGTAACTCAAATTACTCGTATGTCAAATCTTAAAGTGAACGAGTGAGACACGTGATGCTGGGCTGATGTTGTGGCGTTCACTGTGACGTTCGCTGCGCCAACTAGCGGTGGGGTATCTGAAGCTGGCTCGTAACCCGAATTTTAGCTCGCAACTCAAAGCAAAAAAATCGGCCGGCTCATATCTTGAAAAACTCATTAGTCGGGACACTCGTAAGTCAAGGCCCCACTATATTGGGGATGTTCCTGGGCCATTCATCAAACTTAAAGTCGAGTGCTTGCTTTTCTGGATGAGAGAGAGAGAGAGAGAGAGAGAGAGAGAGAGAGAGAGAGAAAGAAAATATTGGTTCATCCCCAGCCCATCTTGATTAGCGGGAAGTAATTAGCAAACTGGACCAGTCATTTGGAGAAGGTGCTGAGTACTGTTTCGGAGGTCCTCCTAGCAAATACAAACCAGAATGTAGTGTCAAATGTTCTTGATAGGGACTCTGTCAAGTAGTGGTAAGTGGTAGTTTGGTGAATTGGCTTCTTCACTTGGGGGTATCTCTGACCATGTAACTTTGCCAGCATCAAAGCATCCTCTCTCCACGACAATGCTAGGACAGATGAATAGACTCTGACCCTCTGGTTCTTTTTTTTTTTTTTTTTACCAGTGTGTTTGTGATGATAACTAAGTTCCAGTTTATTTTACTCAGATTAGACGCTGCCTTGATAAGGTTAGATGACTAACTCCTTTCTCTCACCAACACACTTCATATGTCAGGGGGTGACATTCCTGACCCCATGCCCAAAAGCTTCTCTGTATAAGTGGATGTTAATCCTTGTTTAGCTGAGGTCTTTTCCTCTCTGAAGAACGCTCCTAAAAAGTTGTGTCAAGAAAACTCTTGCCAATCTAAAAGGTAATGGGGAAAAAATTAACCAGATTTTAGCTTAACGATCAAGCATTAAGAAAATAGTTAATGATTAAATGTAGGACTTGCTTTTTAATCTCACCTTGGGCAGTTTCCTTAAACTCACAGAGGCCCAGTCTTCTCAGCAAAATGAACAGATCAAGTTCTATTTCTAAAATCTCTTCAAGCCCCCCAATCCTGTGATTTGTGTTCCTCTCTTCACTTTACATATGACAAATATTTAAGTGCCCACTGTGCGTCTGAGGCTGGTCATACAGTTTTAACTATATGCTCTTGTATAACAGTGACTGCTATCTCATGTTGAGAAACTGTGATAATCTAAGAATATTTCTTCTTGCCACTGCTAATGAATTCCAGTGAACAGGTCCCAATAAGATTTTTGCATTTGCCATTGCATTAACAACAAATTATGCTACCCAATTAGGGGGAAAAGATGGCAGAGTGTCTGCTGGATTTACAATCTCACAGAAACGGTTATTTTTTCTCCCCATAGTTTTTACATTTTCTTCAGTTTGGTGGCTTTGATTACCATTGTAATCATTTCATTTAATCTTCTGGGAACTGAAAATAGACTGTGGTCTAACATGAAAAGAATCCACCATTTCTCTTTGGTTTGCATCAGTTAAGACGCTAACCAGAAAGCTCTTAGGTCCTGCAAACTCCCCCTGTGGTGTAAAAAAAAGAACCTAACCTTCATCTGTGGCTTTTGTTTGGCAGCAGCCCAGTTCATCATAACAGCAATTTGGAAGCAGCAAGTGGAAGAGATAGTACCAGTAATTAAAATAATGCTGGATTTTTGGTTTTGGTTTTATTTTAATGAGTCAATAAAATAGAATTGTGGATGATAGTTAATTTAGTTCTTAAAATAATTAGTTTTTGCTGATTTCTTACTGGAGAAATTTGCTTGCTTCCTCTACCATTGTTTCCAGTATCAGCCACACCAGGTTGTGGGTTCGATCCCCAGTTGGGGCATCTATGGGAGGCAACCCATCGATGTTTCTCTTTCACATGGATGTTTCTTTCTCTCC
>NW_005354673.1:1203147-1213838 GCF_000412655.1 Myotis brandtii
TTCAATAAAAAGTATTTTAAAAAATGAAAGACATAAATTTATTGTAAGAAAATTACCTTCACTGGAAACAAAGGCCTTTTTTCCCCCTTCTTTTTTGGCTTGGGAAAGGAAGATGAGAAATACTATTTTGGGGACAAGATTCCCAACAGACGGGAATCCTTTGGCAGTTTAGGCAGAAAGCGGGCCTCCAAAGGAAAAGGACTTTAGCTTGTTTTAAATCAGGGAGTGGTGATGAGCTCCAAGGCGGAAAGGATGTCCCTGATACAAGGGTGGGTCAGTGCCAGACAGGGTGGGTGGGAACTCAGCATTACAGAGACTCCATAGAGCCGATTCATTAGAAATTGATGGGTTTCGAGGTTCACTCCCTCCCCAGCTCTGTAGGGAGGATCAGTTATAGCTTCAAGGAAGTGATTATATTTTACTCAGGGCCACATTGTTCCCTTAGTAGTAGTAATACATAAAATATAAATTCTAAAACCTGCGTTGTTTCCTGACCCCTTTCCTTTTATTTTCCAAAAAATAAGTCACATAGGCATCTATAAAAGTGGGTTTGAACCAGAGATAACAGGTTGATCAGGAACACACAACATACAGTGGGGCCTTGACTTACGGGAGCTGTGGTTGACCCCATTAGACAACAGTGAGACGTTATAGTGGGATCCATTATTTTGATGGATAGTGTCTTTAATTTTAAAATGCTTTGAAACCCTTTTATGGTGCTGTACATATAGAAAATACTTTTTGATCTGTATATTTCTAGGGTGAATGTGGATATATACTTATGCATGCTCATTCATGTATGTAGCCTACATTTTCAAACTGACATTTTCAGTAGAGGGAATTGCTGTTTGTGTGAGTAAAAATCCTTGGAAAGATGGATGGCAAGCCAACCTTCCCATCCACGTGTAATTACATTTGCAATTATGGGTGGCATTTCTGATTTGTTATGGTTGGATATGATATTCATGAAGGTTGAGCGAGGCATTTAGAAAACTCAACTATTTGACTGGAGCATTTGGGTATTCATTTCTCTCTGATTCCCAATTCCTGGCAGTAGAAACACTGGGTAGAATAGTGGCAGAGATCCCTGTACACATTCCTCTAGAGCAGGGGAGGGGAACCTTTCTTCTGCCAAGGGTCATTTGGATATTTATAACATACTAGAGGCCTGATGCATGAAAATTCATGCACTCGGGGGGGTCCTTCAGCCCGGCCTGTGCCCTCTTGCAGTCTGGGACCCCTCGAGGGATGTCCACCCACCAGCTTAGGCCCACTCCCCAGGGGATCGGGCCTAAGTTGGCAGTCAGACACCCCTCTGGCAGCCCTCAGGGGGTGTCCACCTGCTGGCTTTGGCCCACTTCCCGGGGGATCGGGCCTAAGCTAGCAGTCAGACATCCCTCTGGCAGCCACAGGGATGTCCAACTGATGGCTTAGGCCTGCTCCCCAGAGGATCGGGCCTAAGCCGTCAGTTGGACATCTTTAGTGCTGCCGTGGAGATGGGAGAGGCTCCCACCACTGCTGCTGCACTGGCCAACCGTGAGCTGACTTCTGGCTGAGCGGTGCTCCCCCTGTGGAAGCACACTGACCACCAGGGAGCAGCTCCTGCGTTGGTCAGTGCCCATCGTAGCAACCAGTTGTTCTGCCCTTTGGTCAATTTGCATATTATTCTTTTATTATATAGGATTCTCGAGCCATACAAAATTATCAACTTAAAAACTTGCCTGTTCTATTTGGTCACACATTTAATAAACTTGTCCCTAAAGCCTTGGCAGGACCAGACCAAATGTTTTCATGGGCCTTATATGGCTAGTGGGCTGGACATTCCCATCCCTGCTCTAGAGGACAGAGAGAATAGAACTTCCCCAAAGCAGAGTTTCTGTTCTCATTCATTCAATTATCAAACTTTAACTGAGTATCTACTATATGCCAAACACACAGATTTGTTTTCTGTGTCATTCCTTCATCCAAATCTGCTCCTCCTTGCTAAAGGCCTCATTTCCTCCTTCCTTCCCACAGCAGACGCAAGGAGTATATGCTATTTTGAAGTTTTGGATCATTCCTGCATGGAAACTCAAGTCCTATATCTCCCTTGAATGCCCTGCTAGGGTGGAGCTTTATTTGCAAACACCCTTTTTTTTCCTTTCTTAAAATAAAACCCTAAGATAGAAAAGCATTTTAGAGAAAAAAGAAGAGATTATATCATAAGCGTTTTCTCATGTGGCTACATACTTGTAAACATTTTAATGGTATTATTCCATTGTGTGCCTCAATTTCTTAACATTCATCCAAAATGTGGTTCACAGTTTGGGTTTGTCTCCTTAAGGCATTGTTTATGAACATTTGTAAGGCCCGTCAAAGTGCTAATCCACTTCCACAGAGTTTGTAGCATCTTACAGTCTCACTAAAGGTCTGTTTACTGCTCATATCATATCCCCCTCACTGAATACTAAAAACTTTAAATCTTCACTGGTTTTTTAAATGTGAATTTGCATTTTTATTATTACTAGTGATATTGGACATTTTTACATGCTTATTAGACATTTTTAGTTTCTCTTTCATGAGTCGTCTGTGTATGTCCTTTGTCTATATTTCTATTGGACTTTTTGTACTTTTCTTATTCACTTGTGTGAACTTTTTTCATATTAAGGATATTAACATTTTATCTTCAATGTTTATTGATCACATTTGGGCAGAAATCCCTCCAATTATATTATTTGCAATCATATCCCCCTCACTGAATACTAAAAACTTTAAATATTCACTGGTTTTTTAAATTTGCATTTTTATTATTACTAGTGATATTGGACATTTTTACATGCTTATTAGACATTTTTAGTTTCTCTTTCATGAGTCGTCTGTGTATGTCCTTTGTCTATATTTCTATTGGACTTTTTGTACTTTTCTTATTCACTTGTGTGAACTTTTTTCATATTAAGGATATTAACATTTTATCTTCAATGTTTATTGATCACATTTGGGCAGAAATCCCTCCAATTATATTATTTGCAATCATATTATCACTTAGACCAGATAACTAACTTGTTTTATTCAATGAAATCAGCTTTATACCATTTTATGTGGGAGATGGTTTTCAGTGTTTAAAAATTAAGAATACAAACTTTTGCCTTACTGGTTTGGCTCAATGGATTGAGTGTCAGTCTGCAGACTGAAGGGTCCCAGGTTCGATTCCAGTCAAGGGCACGTGCCTGGGTTGTGGGCTCAATCCCCAGTAGGAGGCGTGCAGGATGCAGCCGATCAATGATTCTCTCTCATCATTGATGTTTCTATCTCTCTCTTCTCCCTTCCTCTCTGAAATCAATAAAAATTTATTTAAAAAAAGAATTACAAACTTCAGAGCAAAGAAAACATCTCTCCTAGAAACTCATAAAAGTGAAAATGTATAAGAGTTCAGTTGCAAGGGAACTTGGTCCTACCAGTGCTTCTGTATCAATAGACTCATTTGTATACTTACTGTATTGGACATAAGGCCCTTCTTGTGTGCTTATTACAAAATTATGAGATGTGTGCCCAGACTAAGCACTTGAGACAGGTAATGAGCTGCTTTGGAATTTATTGAATTCCAGATAAAATTCTAGTCATCCCTCATTCTCATACCTCAGTTTCCCATACTTCTAGGTGCCCTGGATAGCAGCCCTCATGTGTTTTCCTTTTCTTTTAGACAACTCGTCCTCACTCCAGGAAGATGAAGAGGTAGACATGGAGGCCATCAGCTGGCAGGCCAGCAGTCCTGTCATGAATGGGCATGCTGCCACTCCGGTAACCTCTGCTCGTTTCCCCAGCTGGGTCACTTTTGATGACAATGAAGTCAGCTGCCCTTTGCCACCCATCACCTCTCCTCTGAAGTCAAACACGCCATCTATTGCATCTGTGACCCCAGATGTACCTTATTACTCAACCGGCTCATTTAAGAAGAGGGAACGTCCCAAGAGCACGTTGATAAACTTCTCCAAAGTTCAGAAGCTGGACGTTTCCTCCTTAAACCATCCGCCTCCCATAGCCGAGGCTCCACCTTGGAGGGCCACCAACCCTTTCCTGAATGAGACTCTCCAGGATGTACAACCCTCCCCAATCAACCCTTTCAGTGCTTTCTTTGAGGAGCAGGAGAGGCGCTCCCAAACCAATTCCACATCTAGTACCACAGGCAAAAGCCAGAGGGATTCTCTCATTGTCATCTACCAGGATGCAATCAGTTTTGATGACTCAAGCAAAAACCAGTCACACACCGATGCTGTTGAAAAACTCAAACAACTCCAAATTGACGACCCCGATCACTTAGGCAGTGCGACACTGCCTGATGATGACCCAGTAGCCTGGCTCGAACTCGACCACCCGCCTGGTTCAGCACCTTCCCAGCCCAGGGATGGGTGGCCAATGATGCTAAGGATCCCTGAGAAGAAAAACATCATGTCCTCCAGACACTGGGGACCCATCTACATCAGACTAACAGATACTGGTTACCTGCAGCTGTATTATGAGCAGGGCCTAGAGAAGCCATTCCGAGAGTTCAAGCTGGAGATCTGCCATGAGATTTCAGAACCCCGGCTCCAAAACTATGATGAAAATGGCAGGATCCACAGCCTGCGGATAGACCGCGTCACGTACAAGGAAAAGAAGAAATACCAGCCCAAACCTGCTGTCGCCCACACAGCCGAGAGGGAACAAGTGATTAAACTGGGCACCACCAATTATGATGACTTCCTGAGCTTCATCCGTGCGGTTCAGGACCGTCTCATGGACCTGCCCGTGTTGTCCATGGACTTGAGCACAGTCGGCTTGAACTACCTGGAAGAGGAGATTACCGTGGATGTCAGAGATGAATTCTCTGCCCTCGTGAGCAAAGGGGACAACCAGATTCTCCAGCACCACGTCTTGACACGGATCCACATCCTGAGTTTCCTCTCGGGGCTGGCAGAGTGCCGCTTGGGCCTCAACGACGTCCTGGTCAAGGGGAACGAAGTTGTTTCCCGGCAAGACATCATGCCGACCACCACCACCAAGTGGATCAAGCTCCACGAGTGCCGTTTCCACGGGTGTGTGGACGAGGATGTGTTCAACAGCTCCCGGGTTATCCTGTTCAACCCTTTGGACGCGTGCCGCTTCGAGCTGATGCGGTTCAGGACAGTGTTTGCCGAGAAGACCTTGCCTTTCACACTCCGGACGGCCGCGAGCATCAACGGGGCGGAGGTGGAGGTACAGAGCTGGCTGAGGATGTCCACCGGCTTCTCCTCTAACTGTGACCCCCTCACTCAGGTTCCCTGTGAGAATGTGATGGTTCGGTACCCTGTGCCCAGTGAGTGGGTGAAAAACTTCCGCAGGGAAAGCGTCCTGGGGGAAAAGTCTCTGAAAGCCAAGGTCAACCGGGGGGCCAGCTTTGGCTCCACAAGTGTGTCTGGCTCCGAGCCTGTCATGAGAGTGACTCTAGGGACTGCTAAGTACGAACATGCCTTCAACTCCATCGTGTGGAGGTTAAACCGGCTGCCTGACAAGAATTCAGGTAAGTGGAGGGTTCTCGTCTGTGAAAACCACTGCCCGGTTGCCAAGGCAGCAGGATCAGAGTTCCACATCCTATTTCCCTGTGAAGTGCTGAGTTTTGGTGTGTGATGGGGATGGGGACGGATGGGGAGTGGGACAAGAAAAGCAAAAATATTTGAGCAAAGTAAGTAACAAACACTTCACTCCATCATTTCACCTCCTGAATGGTCACACGTCTTCCATAAAGCTCTGCATTATTCTCCACTGAGCTGCTAAGTGGCTTTCCAGGGCAGCTATGAATTTATATTCCTTTCTGACTCATTAAAACATTATCTATGCTGCTGGAAGATATCCATTGCCAGATCCTAGAAGGCTTCTGGGTTCTGAAGAGATGCCTTTTAACTATGCCCTGGCATAGATAAAAGGGCCAGTTCATTACGGCTGATCATATGTGCAGTACAGGTGAGGAGTATATTTTTATCCCAGCCATCCCGTGAAAGGCCTGTCAATCATAACATCTTGAGCTCAGAGTTGGGATCTGGGAAAGGGGAAGAGGAGAAATGGCCTCTGATCAGACGGAAGATCCAGCGAGAATATGACGGTCCAAAAAGGCTGAAATTCTACCAGACAAAAAGTAAAGGAAGGAATGTGTGATTAAACAAAGAGATAAAGCCGACCAGCCCTAGGGGGCCTGCTCACAGCTGTCAGGGATGGTTTTGTGCTTGCGTGAGCCCAGGAGGCAATGACTTTCCTCGTGGTTCCAGTGAGATTCAGCGAAACCACAAAACTAGGGAGCAATCAAGCCAGCTCTATAGCCTTACTTATGAGAGTAAGTCTGGGTGACCCCAGTGGCAGGCAGTGTGCCCATGATCCTGTGCTCTTTTAAACCACTTCTCTTCTTGTTTATAATAAACTTGGCTCATCTGATCACAAAAGTGGGTATCCTAGCCGAGCAAAGAGAATAAGATTTGGGGGAACTCTTGATTGGAATGTCTTTCTCTTGTGAAGATATTCTTTCCATTCTCACCATGAAATCCTAACAGTGTTCTGTGTCTTCAATTCCTGTTCTGTGTGGAGAGGCTGTTATCATACTCTAAATATAATATGATGTAGTGGCAAGAAGCAATGGGATCTGGTCAACTCTCCAGGCATCCCGAGCCATGCAGGCTGTGTCAGACACTGGGCGTAGCAGGGCAGACCAGGGAGACAATTGGACCTCTGTGTCTGGGGCTGGATTTGCCACCCTCTGTTTCTAAACTGACAGAACTTTTAAGATAAAGTCTTCCTCTTTGTGCTTGTTAATTCATCCTCCCTGAAAGATCCCTGTATTCTGGCGAGAGCACTGTGATTTCTACCTCAGCCACAGGCCCCTCTGAATTAGTGGAGGAAAGGAGAAAGCCTGAATTCTCTGCCACAGAGGCCTTGGGAAAAGAACTGAGGAGATAGGGAGAAAATTACTGTGTAACCTGCTAGACCAGGGGTGGGCAAACTTTTTGACTCGAGGGCCACAATGGGTTCTTAAACTGGATCGGAGGGCCGGAACAAAAGCATGGATGGAGTGTTTGTGTGAACTAATATAAATTCAAAGTAAACATCATTACATAAAAGGGTATGGTCTTTTTTTTTTTTAGTTTTATTCATTTCAAACAGGCCGGATCCAGCCCGCGGGCCGTAGTTTGCCCACGGCTGTACTAGACACTTGACATGGGAAAAAACAAGGCTTCCTGTGTACGTTTATTGGGATTTTTAGCTCTTGAGTGTACTATTAGGCATGGACTCAGATAACTTTATTTTGGGACTATTGGGTTTTTCAAGGTGGAAGGGATGTTGGGGACAACTTACTTAAACTCGTCATTCTGCATAGGAGAAGATTAAGGGCCAGGAGGTGACATGACTCGTCTGAAGTCACAAAGCCACATCTGGGCTCTTTTCCCAACACCACAGCTGCTTCTACATAAATGACACCAAATAGACCCAAACTTTAAATAATTTCCACTGTGGGGCTGAGATTTGCAGTTTTCCCAATGTGTATGTACATCTACCATTTGTTTCAAACTTCTTTCTCTCAATTACGTGAAAGCATTACCTGAGGGATTTTGGCTTATAAGCCGAAAAGACTGGCTGGCTGCTTTAAGGTAAAGGAAGCTGTTGGAAGGATCTGGGCAGCTCAGAATTGAAGGAAGGACAGCTCTTGATAGGAGGAACTATGGTGTCTCCTCAGGCTGCAGCCACTGGGACTGATCGCAAGCCAATTTCTGTCCTTGTGCCACTTGGCTCGAGTCAAGGAGGACAGTGCATTTTGACCGACAAGCCCACCAAGATGACACAGTGCTGGGGAAGATTATTTCCCAAAAAGGAGGCGAGGTGGGGATGGGGAGCGTGGGGGATTGTCACCAGAAGAAATGGGAAGGGATCCAGGACAGGGGAAAGTAGGTCTTCAGCAAACACTTTCCTAATGCTTCCCAGCAGGCAATGTTCAGTAGGCTCAAGGCCAAGTAAATACAGCTTACATATTACATATGTATTTCCAGATGACTGTAACCTTATTTGTAAAAGATTTTTGAAATACAGGAAAACATAGGGATATTTGGGCATGTTTCTCACTGAAATTTCCTCCTCCCCCGATCCCAGTTACTGCTTTTGCTGTCATGGTTATATAGATTTAGAAGTGAAACCCCCAAAAAGGGACTCTTGTAAAACTGCTGGCCACTTCTGGATCAGTTTAGGAAATGGATAGCACCCTTTCCTGGAAACTGGAGGTGTACAGGATCTGAACGCCAGTGAGACTGCAGGTTCTCACCGTTGCTGGTACTCGCTGCGCCCAGCCCTGTCCTCCCCATCCCATGCCAAGAAACCAGAGGATTGATGATCTATTAGTAGTTGTCCCTTTTTTGGAGTTCTTCTGTCCTGGTCTTCAGACAGCCTTGGGAAGGTGCCTTTTATAGATTATTTTTCATAATCCTCACCCTCCATTTACAGTGAAGGAAGCCTAAATCTCTGCACACCCATTCCCACCTGCAGTGGCCCTACATCCCCAGCCCCAGCGGGCAGGGCAGGCAGAGCACAGGCAGCATGGGCCAGCAGGGCAGCACCTCTGGCTTTGCTGGCAGCCCACGCCTCAGCCACAGCAGGTGTGTCCCAATCCCAGCCCTCAAAAGACTTCACAAGCCGCCACTGGGAGCCAGCCCAGCCATGTGCGTGTGCAGCCCCCATCTCTCTGCATTCTACAGGACCCCTCCCACTCTATTCCCAAGTTTTTCTTAATCCTAGAAGGCACCGGAACAAAGCACCAGTCCTGCTGCTTGCCCGGATTCTCCACCAGGAAACAAAACATTCTGTCCTGCCCAGGTTGCTTTCTTTGCTGGAATTCCAGTTCTCATAAGACCAAGTGAAGAGAAAACAAACCCAATATGAGTCCCCATTTATGGCAAATAGAAATCTGAATTGTAATGTTAAATGTTCTCAAATCCATCCAGGAAGATGACATGATGCATGGGCTCATTAGCTCATAACCATAAATTAAACCACACTAGCTTTCAAAATTGTACTTCCCTATCTGTCCACCAGCCCTACACATCCATTAGTTGATGCTGGGAATCAAGAAAGAATGTTGTTCTTAGAGAGTTAGCTGTGAATACACTTTGGGGCGGTGACAGAAAAGGGTCAGTTTTGTGGACAGTAATGATTTCTCGATACTCAAAATGTGTAAATAAGGGTCATTATGTAAAACTGTTCTTCAGGTTGCTATTGAATGAAATTAGAAACTCCTCTATATACGTTGAAGAGATTTAAATCTATAGCAGTACATTGAGAGAAGTTTAAGCATAATTTAGAGTCAGGTCTGTTTTATTCCCAGTACTACAACTTAATGACTCTGTGACCTCAGGCAATTTACTTAACCCTCTCAGAGAAATCTCATTTTCCTCATCTATAAAATAGGGTTATTAATACCTAACCCATTAAAAATGAAATTAGAAAATGCTTTTAAGTGGTTGGCACAGTCTCTGGCCTATAATAAATGCTCAATATATGAAAGCTATATAATTACATCTGTGGCACACAATTTTTTTAAAAAATGAATGTCACCCTAGCTGGTTTGGCTCAGTGGATAGAGTGTTGGCCTGCGGACTGAAGGGTCCCGGGTTCGATTCCGGTCAAGGGCACATGCCCAGGTTGCGGGCTTGATCCCCAGTAGGGGGCGTGCAGGAGGCAGCCAATCAATGATTCTCTCTCATCATGGATGTTTCTAGCTCTCTCTCCCTCTCCCTTCCTCTTGGAAATCAATAAAAAAATATATATATAAATAAAAAATAAAAATATATATATATTTTAAAAAATGAATGTCTTTTTAAATAATATAATTTTTACTATTACATGTATCTTAAATTCCTTTCCTAATACCAGTGCAAATTTTTCAATTAATTTCCTAAAGTTTTACTCTTTAGAAAGAACCAGTGAAACATTTCACATTTGTGGAACAGAGCAAAACAAATACTTCACTCTGTAATGTTTTCCTTGGAGAGAGGGTGTGTGGAGGGCCTCGCTTACTGAGATTAAAAAGTCCCTCCCAGACCAATAAAGGAACTTGGAATTGTTTATTTGGGAAAACTCAGATAACTAAGGGCTGTTTCTGTTAGGTAATGAAATCAAAGCCGTGTAACATTGTTTCTCTGTAGCGAGTTGCTATGTGTGGGTTCTTATAGCTGACTTCCCCTGCAGACGTTGTCACCCCGTAGACCTTGTCACCCCAAAGACCTGGTCTTGAGATTTGGAAACAAGAGGTTATGACTCAGACAGAGTGGTTAAAACAATTTGGGGTCAGATGGCTGGGCTCAGTCAGGTCTCAGCTCTGCTTCTTTGCAGTAGAATATAATATTATGACCTCCAGATTCTGTTACGAAGCGACTGTGAGAGAATCTGCAGAATGGAAAACATTCAGCACAGAACCTGGCACAGAGCACTCAACAAATGTCCTGCTGCATCTGATGAATGATGACGACCACAGAGCTTCATGAGTGACAGTCACAGAAATAAGCTCTAACCCTTTCCCCTCAAATACCTAGTAATAATTCTCCATGAAAATCCAACCTTGAGTTTACTATCCAAGTACAGTAGAATGAGCCATAGATGAATAGAATCAAAGAACAGGAAGGGTCTATGCTTAGCATTGTCCAGTCCACCCTTTCCTACTACCACTG
>NW_005354673.1:1213887-1222320 GCF_000412655.1 Myotis brandtii
CCCACCTACCCAGCTGCCCTACTTTACAGATGAAGAACTGAGGCCTGGAGAGAATAAAGGACTCGGGTGCAGGATCTCTGCTCCTTAGCAGGGGAGCTGGACGTCAAATCCAGGGATGCTTGCTGACTCTTAGTCTGTGTGCTCTCCGGTGTTTGCTGCGCTTCCCTAATATAAATGTGCTTATAAAGGCGCTGTCATTTTCATATGTCATTCACCCACAAAAGCAGGCCAAAAACATTTTTTAAAAAATATGAAATGCTATTAAGAAAACTCAATTTATCTTTCAAAGGAAATCGATTTTGCTCCAGGTGGCTGTCACTGGTGTTTTATTAGGTGCTAAGTGCCGAGCCCTTTTATTCCCCTCTGCCAATCTACAGCCCCCATTTCCTAGTGTTTGTGCTGTGCTCACATGTCACCCTGACGTGAGCAGGCAGAATGACCTCTGCTTCTCAGCCATGGTTCCATTGCTAGGATACCAGGCTACTGTCATCAGATAGTGTTGTATCAGAGGGTCGGAGCAATTTCTGCAGAGGCAAAGCCTCTGCTCACAGCTGGCCCCTCCGAAAGACTTCCAGGCCTCCTTTGTTGTTTTGTGTGTGTGTTTAAATCCTCACCTGAGATATGTTGTTGTTGTTTTTTAATTGATTTTAGAGAGAGAGGAAGGGGGAGAGAGAAACAATCATTGATGTGAGAGAGAAACACCGATCCCTTACACACCCGGACTGGGGATCAAACCTGCAACCTGGGTATGTGCCCTAACCAGGAATGCGACCTTCCAGTGTACAGGACTATGCTCCAACCAGCTGAGCCACACTGGCCAGGCCTCCAGGCCTCCTTTGTTACTGAGGTGGCTCTTCTTCCACTTCCTTTCCAAAGAACCTGATCTGTAGATTCTTTATCTTTGTTTCATAGCTTCTGGTCACCCACACTGTTTCTTCTGCCACCTTGAACTTGGCTCGGACCGGGAAGTGCCTTCCAGATTTGCCAATCACGTGACTGTCGAGTTCAGCATGCCCACCACTTCGGCCTCCAAAGCTGCTGTAAGATCCATCTCTGTGGAAGACAAGACTGACGTCAGGAAGTGGGTCAATTATTCCGCACACTACAGCTACCAGGTAGCCCGGGAGGCATCTGGCTGATGTTCCCCCCTCCCTCCTCCCCCCCTCATTCCTTTTAGCAGTGCCTGCGCTGGGTGCAGTGTTCTCTTACCTCCTTGGAGGCGGCTCGCCATGGTACATAGCCATGGGCGAGTCTGCTCTGATGTAAAGGAACAATCTCTCTGTGGGCAAGAGGAAGGTTGGGAAAAAAATAAGGAAGCTGATGAAAGAGGAGAATATAATGTCATCATAAACAAGAACATAAAAAAGAGGACTGGGACAAAGGGATTTTATTATCCATTCATAATGTAATTTATGTTGCAGAGTAGTGAATTTGGAAGTCAAGAGGAGTGTCAGGAAAGTGCTAGCCCAAAGCATACATTGCAGCTACAGGAGTTGATGACTTGGGTCTGAGTAAAGTTAGGACATTCACGACCTGGTCACTGGGCTGTCACAGGACAGAACTCAAAAGCCCAACCAGCTTCTAGAGTAGTAACAGGATCAGGCTGTGGAAGGAGGACAGACACCAAGCTGGGGTGTGCTGACACGAATGGTGACTATATCCGGGGGAGTTAGCGATTCAGTGGGAGGATATTAATGCCAGGGATGGGAAATGGCTTTTGAAAAAGGATTTTGCAAAGTGGCTTAATAATTTTCTATTCATAATAATATCCTTAGAATAATATGGTGATTTATTGGTTTTTAATTGCCTCCTTAGTTGTGTGGTCTACCAAAAAGAACACATACTCCATCTTGTGGCCAGAAAAAAAAGAAATAGCACTTTCCTCAGACATGCGATTTTCAACCTTTGTCATCTCATGGCACACAAACTAATTACTAAAATTCTGTGGCACACCAAAAAACATATTTTTTTTGCAGATCTGACAAAAAATAGATATAATTTTGATTCATTCACACCAGACAGCTATTTTTGTGTTGACTGTTGTCATTATTTTATTTGACAGTCTAAGGGAAAGGAGGTCAGTGCCCGACTAAATAGTCAGGTACTGCGTGTTTTAAAAATTCTTGCAGCAAATCGCTGCCCTAGTCAACTGTTCTGTCTTGACTTTTTCCCCTCGTCATAAATGTCCACTTTGGTGTTGAGGAAAGCAGCTTTAATTATGAAGCTTCCTAGCTTGAAGGATCCCCTGCCTGGCTTACCCAAGGCTCCAGTTGAAGTGTGTCGCTTTCAGGGCAAGATTAATTTCTGATTCCTTGACAATTACAGCTACAGTGTTTTGCAGACAATATGGGTAGAACTGAAAACACTGTAATACTTATCAGCTTGGAAACTTTTTTAAAGAGATACAGTAATGGAGAGTGTAAACAGCCAATTGCAAAGGAAGCCATTCATTTATCAACCTCTGTGCTTGCCTGCTATATGCCTACATTACTGGGATGCAGTAGTGACTAGGGCCAGCCCTTGTCCTATGGAGCCCATGGTGCAGTGTAGAAGGTACAGTGGGAATACGCGCCGGGGAGCGCCTCACTCTACCTAAAGAATCAAGAATAGCTTCACAGAAGAGATGACCTTTGAGCAACTGTGCAAGACAAAGAATAAGAATCTTCCAGGTGGACAGTGAGGGAGAGGGAATCCCACACCAAGTGAAGAGTCTGTGCACAGAGAGAATCATCATAGACACAGGGCAAATGGCACCAGGGAACCCCAAAACATGACAAAATCACAAGGAATCTCAAGGAATCCAAACCCAGTGAGGTATTCTCTCTTGGTTTATTTATTTCTTGGGATGTTTTCTCTTCTGATATTTCTCTCCAACTTTTATTCCTGACAGGTGGAGATTGAGCAAAAAAAGAGTTTGAAGCCGGACTTTGAAGGAGAGGAAGTGGAAAACCCCAAGGAGTGTGGGGTCCAGTGACAAAGCCTCGCTGAGAGGCCGTGACCTGAGAGTTCCAATAGGACATCTTCCTAATAGCTGAAGTTCAAGTCAGTACCTACATGACTACCCCATGCTGGGAGCAGTGTATCGGACCTTCCTGTCTGTAGTTGCCTATATGTGAACAGGAGACCCGAGGCGGCTGCTGCAGAGAGGCTCTGACTGCCTGAAGCAGCTGGTTCACCTGGCTTGGGAGCTTCCTCATTAAGCCGCCTCTGCCTCTGCTTATCTCACAGCCCTTGGGTGTGGTTTGTTGTGACTAGGAGAGTCAGGAAAAGAACCTCCGCATCAGTGTTGGCATGATTTCCTTCTGGTGTTCTTCTGTCATTTACATGAATTTCTGGAAAACCCGGTCTTGAGAGGTTAATTAAGAACCCATCTCTGTCACTCCCTCTAGAAAAGGTTCAGAAAAGGTACAAAACAAATTTCCTCTTTAGGTTTCCTAGTCCTTTCGCAGGTGTCTCCATTCTTTGTATATGAACACTATGCAACAGACGTTTTCGAGATTCTAGACTGTTTTGAATAAAACACTTTTTCCATCTCTCTAAGGTTTTGGTCACAGGATGGGAAAAAGGCACAGGATGATACTCTTTTATTCTGTGATTAGCCCCACATTCTGCAAAGGGTGGCTGTTGAAAGGAAAGCAAAATTGATGCTTTCCTTCTTTTTCTTCATTCTGGGGAAAAGGGACATTCATTGTAAGGTTATATTCAATTCAGGAGACAGCTTCAATCTCAGTGAATTCCCAAATTCACATTGAAAAATATAGGCCATTTCTGATTTCTGAAACAAGGGGATATATATGTTATACCTCAGGCATTTGGGAGCTCTTTGTATACCTCATAGCCAATAGAGAGCACATGTCTCTGTAACTCGGACTTTTCAGGAAACGTATGCTGAAGAGATCATTTCAAAGCTGTTTTAAAACTAAGCTTGTATGAGCTTTTCCCAGAAATTCAGAGTTTGACAAGCACAGTATTGTAATAGATCTAAAAGGCAGAAGACTCTAGGGTAGAAATGGTGGGAAAGCCATACTTTTTAAACATAGATTTTAAGAGTCTGGGACACTCAATCTTCTTTGCCTTCATCCGTTCCGGCTCACATTCTGCACCTCTGCTTCTTATTTGTACGTTGGTGTTTTCTTACCACACAAGAAGCTACATCAGCCATCCCGAAGGGGATACCTGCTCAACAATTCAAAGGCAGCCTGTCTCTGCCTTTCTGTATATCCATGAAGAATGGAAGAGGGGGACAGAGAGCACATTGATCAGATTTGTAGATGACACAGAAATAGACATATATCTAGTCTGTTGACCAGCAGATTCAGGATTAACTTATTCAATGAATAGTCATTGAATTCTAACTATGTACTGATACTAGGATATAGGAATCATTATAATTTTTTGAAATACCTGAGCATAAGACTGAAATTAAAAAGATGAAATTGAAGCATTAATGAAAAAATATATTTTGAGTTTTCTTAAATGCAACCCTCTAAGAACAGCATGGTATATGTGTTGTGTATTTGTGGATGTGTGTGTATATTGTGTGTGTGTGTGTGTGTGTTGATGGGAAGGGTGTTGGAAAGTCATGGTTTCACAGCAGTTCATGTAGAAATGTTTTCTTATGGAAATAGGAGTTCAGTTTTGAATCAGGAGTATATTGTGGCTATTCATAAAGCTATTTCATTCGACCTGTGGTAATAGAAGTCCAGGGAGCCCTGCAAGCTGCACTGGTAAGACCACATCTGGATGGAGGGTTGGGTTCAATTCTGGGTACTATATTTTGAGAGAGACATTAATACATTGATTGTGTCCAGAGACAGGTGGCCAGGGTTGTGAAGGGTCTGATTATACAAGGAACAGGGGAATAGATCCCTAAAGAACAGAAGGTATAGCTGAAAAGGAAGTGCAGAAAAGGAGGAAATGATATAATAGGTGCATTAAAATTTCTGTTGAGTTATAAAATAGGAGAGTACTTAGACTTATTCTGTGTAGCTTCAAAGGGCAAAAATAGGAACAAAGGGAAACTTGATACATGACAGATGTTTGCTTCAAATATAAGAAAGTTTTCTAATAAGAGTTGCTTTAAAGAGGAATGGACTCAATAGCAAAATTTCCTGTTGCTGCAAATGCTCAGGCAAAAGTTAAAATAATGATCTCTCCCAGATGCTTCAAAAGGTTCTCTTACATTGGCTTTGAGCTGATGACTAAGATCCCTTCTACATATAGTAGTAATAGGGCTCTCTGACTCTAGGAGTGGTTTTTCATGCTCTTTGAAATATAGCAGGGTCCCCCAGTGAGTGGTGTCAAGTGAGGGTTCCACAGTATTTCCCTTCCCCACTCGTACTAAAGGCACATGAGATTCCTCATAGAAACATCAAGGTGAATTGAAGACTTAGCAAGGTGAAGGTCATTCCGGCACCTTCCTTACCCAAGGTTAACATCCACATGCCCTCTCAAGAGCTCTGCCTCACCTATTAGCATCACATGTGTATTGCTTGTTGGACCTTGTATCCCCACTGGCTCAATTCTGATTGCTTCATGCTTTCACCTGGACTTTTTTTTTTAACCAAGGGCTGGGAAAATCCCTTCCATGCTGTCTTTAGATTCAGCAAGCAAGTTATTATTAATATTTAAAAACCTACCACTTTGATTTCATAAAATTTGTTTTTCCTCTACTATTTTGGGAAACTGATTAAAGGTAGCCTTTAGGGGCTTGGGGAATATAATACTATATATTTCCAGACCTAGTGTTTTGCTAGTCACCTACACAGAAAACACAGTTGGGCAAATTACCTTTTTAAAACAAAAATATCATTTTATTTTTTATTGATTTCAGAGAGAGGAAGGGAGAAGGAGAGAGAGAAAAAAACATCAATGATGAGAGAATCGTTGATCGGCTGCCTCCTGCACACCCCACACTGGGGATTGAGCCTGCATTCCAGGCATGTGCCCTGACCAGGAATTGAACCATGACCTCCTGGTTCATCAGTGGATGCTCAACCACTGAGCCACACCAGTGAGGCTCTCCTGAGCTCTAAAGATGTTTTCAAAACATCACCAAGGTCTAAGTGCCATTTCTCTACAAATCACCATTTCTTCATTATGCTCTTAAGAAATGAAACTTGCTTTGGATATTATGACTCATTTTATGTATTTAAGGAATTAAAAGTGAATGAGACATACGAGGCAGTCATAAACATAGAAAAATAAGTGTGTGTATCAATAATGTTTTCCCATGTATTAGCTAAAGCAAGAAAACGGAATTGTTTCATTTCTTCTAGTGTGCCTTAGCAAATCTGATTGAGAGTCTAGTTCTTGGTTTTTATTTTGAGAATTGAAAAAAAATCTCTGACCTTGCAATTCCAGGCCTTGTAAAGACACTATCCATAGTGATATGTTCAGTAGTTCCTGGAGAGACGTAGATAACAATTGTATGTCATGAAAAGCTATTTAAAAACAGACTCCAAAAAATAGATTTTCAATATGAATGAGAATAGAGAGAGATGACAAATATAGCACTGGCCATCAAACCTCAAATTCCTGGACTTGAGGCTATCCCTGAAAAGTAAGGAGCCCTAAGAAAAATAACAGATTGCATAGCAGGGATACACAGTAGAATTAGTTCAAGTCAACAAGTATTTATCAAGTGTCTACTTTGGTCAAGGTGCTGTGCTAGCAGCCAGCTTCCCTAAAGGGAGCTACAGCCAAACACAAGGACACTGAGGATTGCTGGTGTAAACTCATTGGTGGGATTAAAATTGGGGTTTCTATGAATCTTTAAAGGACATTGTCATGGATTGCATGAATTGCATGTTCAGTGACTTGCAATTTTCCCAATTGGGCTTCAGTAACCTCAGCGAAGAAAGTGAGGAAGCTGGACTCATTGTTCCCTCAGGTCCTTTCCAGTTTTATGGATTATTTCACAAAATACCCTTTGGTGCCATTGTCAGTGATACTTCATGTCAACAGGCCTCTTCACATAGTCTTAAGAACCAAGACATTTAAACTTTGAAGATTGGAAAAGTCAGCTGGCCCATCTTTTTCCTTTTCATGTCTCTATCCTTTACCATCTGCCCAGACGATAGAAGCACAGGACACCCTGCAATCCTCTATTTTGTAGTTGCCTTCAAAGAAATAGATAAATATGGAGGATCAAAGGATGGTGAAGATCAACAGGAACACTGCTTGGGAAGGTCCACTGGGATCACCCAGCACAATGTATGAGTGTGAGGAAGAGCAGAGAGCTCTCCAAAATGGATGTTGTATTTGGGTACTACTTACAGTAGAAGTAGGTCTAACCCTCCAAAGTACTAAGGTACGTTAGGATGATCAGCGATTTATAGGTATATCCTTTTATACAAAAGACTGAAGAAATTGAGGGAGGAAAAACCACTCAGTAAACATCCTAGGACTATGTCATACAGTTATGGCAAAATGAGATGAAAGGGTCAGTCCTCCCTATCCACACTGTCTCCTAGGAACATAAAAATGTAGCTTTTGAATTTTTTCAAACATGTACAAACTACAAAATAGCATCTCTTCTGTGGTATGTGTTAGTATGATTTTAATTTCTTGTACTTAGATTTGGTCAAATGGAATGGCTCCATTCGAACTGGACAGAGCAAGAAATTCCCGCATCCTCTGCCTCTGATCAAACTCTCAATGCTAGTTTTGGATGCCATCTAGCCACACTGTGACTGAAGCCTTAAGTACCATGTGCTTCAAGATCAGCGACCCCACTTGGTTCTAGGGAAGCAGATGTGCAGATCCCGACAGCAACCTGTTGGACCAAAGTGTTTAAGGGTTTTAAAGTATGGGGGTGACAGAAGAGATGACTATGAACTCCTCTGACCCTAAGCCAACATTCATTTAACCTTTGTGTCCAGCTGCCAACAGAGCCTGGAGAAATTTTCACTATGTTCAGGAAATTAAACAGACAGTGTTTTAGCCAGAGAATGATAAAAGTGCACCCCTCCTCACCCTGTATTTTTATAATGTCCATAGTGAATTTCAATGTGTCAAGATGGATGGACCCAAGATCCAATGAATGATTCAGCTGATCCAAGGCTTGTATTTTCCTTCATTCGTCATCTATCTTCATTTGATGAAACTTTCTTGTACTATTGTGATTAATTTTATGTAAAATTGCTTTACTTAAAAAAAAATATGTGCCTATGTAATAAAGTCTACACACTGGCTAACTCTGTAGAGGTGAGATTTTGTTTTTAATTGTTCTGCTGATTATCATCTGTAATACCTTTTTGAACTATGAAAATGAGCTATTAATAAACATTTCTAAGCAAAATCTGTCACTGTACAAGATTTAATGAGATTAGACATTGAAAGGGTGAGGGCTAGGCCCTCCATCTTGCCCCAGGGTAAGGGCTAGGCCCTCCATCTTGCCCCAGGGTAAAGGCTATGCCCTCCATCTTACCT
>NW_005354673.1:1226544-1234084 GCF_000412655.1 Myotis brandtii
TATGCAAACATCAGGACAGTAGATAAATTAATCTTGATTTGGCTTTTTGATAGCCATGGAGGAATTTTAAGAAGAAAAATCCTATTTCAATAGAAGTTGCTAAAGCTAAAATGGTTTCTTTCCCTTCAACCGGACCATTTGTTAAGCATATAGGGATAGTTCAGTTGAAATGTGTGCCCAGTTCGGGCCTCTAGCAACGGTGGACTAGAAATGTAGTCTGTCTCATGATTGAGCCGGAAGTTCCAAGACAAAGGGGGGAATGAAAGGGTGAGGGCTAGGCCCTCCATCTTGCCCCAGGGTAAGGGCTAGGCCCTCCATCTTGCCCCAGGGTAAAGGCTATGCCCTCCATCTTGCCCCAGGGTAAGGGCTACGCCCTCCATCTTGCCCCAGGGTAAGGGCTACGCCCTCCATCTTGCCCCAGGGTAAGGGCTACGCCCTCCATCTTGCCCCAGGGTAAGGGCTACGCCCTCCATCTTGCCCCAGGGTAAGGGCTACGCCCTCCATCTTGCCCCAGGGTAAGGGCTACGCCCTCCATCTTGCCCCAGGGTAAGGGCTACGCCCTCCATCTTACCTTGGCCATGTGCTTGGCAAGGAGCTTCTTCCCGGAAGTCTAAGCCTCTGCTAGCCACACCCAGGAACAAGACACTGACTTGCGCCTGGCCAATCGGCAAGGCCCACAGCTCTTTCTCCTCCCCTTACTCCAACCCCCTATAAAACCCCTCTCCACACAGAGTTCTCTCTCTCTCTGCTTCCTGTCGCTGCGTCGGCAAGGTGGGGGAGCCGAGCTAGCTCGAATAAAGACTCTTATGCTTTTGCATCGGACTGGCTGGCTCCCTGATGTGGTTTCTTGGGGATCCTGAAATCTGGGCATAACAGACATAAAAAAATGTTTATTAAAAAAAGGCCCATCACCCAATTAACATGATTAGTGACCATAAGTTGGCAAGTTAACAAGTGGCCTGTTTAATTATCCTAGTTAGGTTTATCACATATGTAATTTACTCAGTTCAAGATATATTTATTGCATCCCATTTCTCTCTCTTGAACAGAACACACAATTTTATGGCCTGGTTAGTATGACATCAACTGATATTAGGTACACAAAAGGGTTTATAGCCAAATAAGAGCATAAAATTTTATAAGTTGGGGATTCTGAAGAGTATTCTACTCTTTCTCCCTATTCTTCCATTCCTATAAATAGTTCTCTCTTTTCCACGTCCAGCACTGCTAGAGAGCAGTCCAGTTCCTGAGTAGAGGCAGCTGGGGATTGAGAAAATGAAAGAAAGAGACAGACACAGAGATAGAAGGAAAAAGCTGGGGCTGGGTGGGACAGCTGTCCTCTGATGGAGAGACAGTGACCCAGAGCCGACACAGCAAAATACCAGGAAGTTTTACTAAAGCCCAAGACAAAGGAGATTATGTGCATTCTTGTGGCTTCTTTGTAATCGTCACTTCTGGGTGGGCCCAGATGATCGTGTTTGTTACTGGTACTTGTCTGGATTTAGATAATGAAACCCACTCCCTGGCACCTGAGCTGAAGGTCAGGCTGACAACATACCTGCCTCTGGCAAGGTATGTTTCCAGGGCATGGCTCTGCTAGGCACCGCTGGATTCAGATGACTATCAGCTCAAGAGCCTTTCCCAGGTGCTCTCTATACACTTCTATCTGCCCAAACTCCACTTGAACAAGTTTTGAGGCCTACTTGCCTAAGTCCCACATTGTCACAAGGTTTTAGCTTCCTATGGTCCCCTTTCCCTTTAATAGCCAAGTGGAGCAATGTATTCAAGTAACTGTTGGGAACCAAGCTTGCTCCCTAATGTTCCTCAGGATTTGGGGGAGGGAAGTTGAGAATGATAAGAAGTGAAGATGAGAATGTAAATGTCCTCAGTGTCCCTTCAAACTCTTCCCAGCATCTCCTTGATTACCTCCAACTAACTGCTCTTGATTCCTCCATGCTGGTGAGCTTTATGTATTCCTAAAGCAGACCAATATGAGCTAATATTTATGTCATGCTTCTACTTTGGGCAACTGCTTATTCTAAGTATTTTAGATGCATTACCTTATTTAATGAAAGCAGCCCCCTCCATTCTGCAAAGTACTAATAACTCAAGGCTGGTGGTACAACCAATGTTTACTAAGGATTAACAACCAATGGTGAGTATTTACAGCACAAAACAGGAAAGAACTTAAAACTACATATCAGACATCCTTGCTCCTAAAGTTCATTGCCCATCCTCCACAGCAGGAACCTTTATTAAGCATCTTTCTCCCTTGACTCTACCCTGAGTAAGTGGAGCCAACTCCTCAAGTCCCCAAAGTACTGTCTCTCCAACTGCCAAGGGAAAACCGAAAGCTTTTCTTAAAATCCCATGTTAAGTGGGGATTAAGTTCTAAAGTCAACACTCTTGAAAATCACTTAAATTGCCCATAAAAATAAAGTAGACTAAGGCATAAGTCTTCTTTAATAAAAGTTGCTCTGTGACCCTAAATTAATTTTTCAGTTTCTTCATTGAGGATACTGACAGGGTCATCACCACCCAGAATCCTAGCCACCTGAATAATGTATTCCAGTTCATGGTCAAATGCATCACACAATGATTCCCTGAGTTTTACCAGCTTGAATTGAGGGTTTCAGGCATGTCAGTATTCTTTATCTGCCTCACAAACCCACTGAGTGGGATGGCAGATTAAGTGACTTGAATAGAAGCATATTGAGTCTTCACTATACTTTACTCTATTGTGCAAAGCAAATTTTAGTTCCACTCCATTGCATCCTGTCATGGACCCTAACCCTATCTTTCCAAACCAAATAAGAAGTCTATCTTAGATCTTCAAAAAGAGCTAATAAGTTTTTCCTTAGAGGTCTCAAAAGTTACAGATAATATTTTCAGATGGAATTGACATCAACACACCTGTACTTTCCTCCCCCAACACGGTCTGGGTCAACAGAAGGGACTAAGAAAAAAATCTATTCACCTGCCAGGAGCAAACCCCAGGCTTATGACATTTTTTCTCTTCTCTCATCTCCTTTTTTCTCTTCTCCCTTCTCCTCCCTTCTCTTCTTTCCACTAACAGGCATGGTGTCCTGAGAGCCTAGAGCAGCGGTTCTCAACCTGTGGGTCACGACCCCTTTGGGGGTCGAACGACCCTTTCACAGGGGTCGCCTAAGACCATCGGAAAACACATATATAATTACATATTGTTTTGTGATTAATCACTATGCTTTAATTATGTTCAATTTGTAACAATGAAAATACATCCTGCATATCAGATATTTACATTATGATTCATAACAGTAGCAAAATTACAGTTATGAAGTAGCAACAAAAATAATTTTATGGTTGGGGGTCACCACAACATGAGGAACTGTATTAAAGGGTCACGGCATTAGGAAGGTTGAGAACCACTGGCCTAGACTGATCTGGTGGCAGTGGCTGAGAAAGGAACATATTTCAGAGTCTGAACAGTTTCCAATTATTTCTTCCCAGGTTGGACTCTGAACAAACCACTGCTGCATATTTCATCTGCTGCCTTTACCACATGTGAGCTGCCTTTCAATGTTTTATATTTATTAGATTTATCCTCATAAAAAGCATTAGGTGACTAAGAGAATTGGCTTTCTCAGTGTGTGGCAAAAATGGACTAAAAGCAATATGAATTAGCAAACGTAAATCAACATGCAATTGAATGTGACTGAAATTAAATCTGTATTTTAGTAAAAATTTCTAGCAATCCCTTGATTGCAGCCTTCCCTTCTACCTCTGAGCCTCTGTAACCTGGAAAATAGTCTCTCTACTTTTCTTCCTCTTCACAACTCAGAGGTTATTGCTGCCAGGAATGCTTCAAGAACATTTAATTCTGAATCGACAGACAGTACAAAATCTACCCTCTTTTACTCTCTTAATACATGCTGGGGGCCTGCCCCAGCAGTCCAGGGGTTCTCAAAGGTGTGGACGGAGTCGGTGAAAAATGTTTTACAAGGAGACAGTGTTCAGAACTCTCCAGCTCTCTTTAGTCTCCGTGGAAATTCCTGTGCCTGGCTGAGGCCACAGAGAAAGATCCCGAGGCAAGCTGAGCCTTTATTTTATAGTCAGAGGTAAACAAGGTAGTGGTTTCCATAGTTACACTGTTCTTGTGAGTTTCACTTGTTTTTGTTCTTGTGATTTTCACTTGTTTTTGTTCTTGTGAGTTTCACTTGTTTTTGTTCTTGTGAGTTTCACTTGTTTTTGTTCTTGTGAGTTTCACTTGTTTTTGTTCTTGTGAGTTTCACTTGTTTTTGTTCTTGTGAGTTTCACTTGTTTTTGTTCTTGTGAGTTTCACTTGTTTTTGTTCTTGTGAGTTTCACTTGTTTTTGTTCTTGTGATTTTCACTTGTTTTTGTTCTTGTTCTTGCTGCACTTCCCTCAGCCCATTAGCTTCCCAGATAAGATCTAGGCAGCATCATAAGGTCAAGCCTAATTATGCTTAAGAGGACTGTGCTCTCTAAGCTGGGACTTGTTTGTGACTTTGCTAACAGGTCAGTCCGAGGCTTAATCCTATATCGGCTCCCCACAAATACACGTCTAATAAGGGAATAACAATTACAGTGAAAAAGAAAGGCTCAATGCAAAGGGGGAAGATACAAGTGAGAAAGAATCAACAATTTAGAAATACTGAACCTGGTTGTGTTTATCCTGCAAGCCTGCAAGTGGGCTATCAGAAACGCAGTGGTTTTTGTGTTGTTTTGTTGTTTTAAACATATTTATTCTGCTATAAAAATACCAAATAACAAGCTTATAATACCAACTTATACTCCTGAGATTTTTAAATTATGAATTTAAAGCGTTCTCAAGACATCAATTTTAAGGCTCGTTTGGGAAAAGCTTACAAGAAAGTCTCTATGATTTGTTAAGAAAAACATATAAAGGGGAAAAAAACACCCCACTGCATAAACAAAGAAAAAGTAAGCAAAACATCATAACACTTCATAAAGGTGAACACTCACTTCTAAGGGAATGAATAAACCTGGTCTCTACTCAATGTCTGTGACCCCTTTTCACAAAAATGTCAGGGATGAGATTCCTACTCACAGGGAGGCAATGCTTCTTTTTGGGGGATGTTTCCTTTGGCAAGGCAGCACCATCAAGTGGGGTCTGGAACTTTGAAGCCAATGCTCCTTATCTCTAAACCCAGACCTAAGTTCTTTGTGCTCAGAGACTTCTTTTTATAAACCATTTCATGCTTCAATAATAGCAAAGCTAATCTAATCCCCTTCCCAACCCCGTGCTGTCTCTGGAATCCCACCTGGGGTGGGGGTGGGGGTGGGGGGAGGAGGAGAACTAAATACAGCAGTAACTAACGTATCCCAAATCCTCTAGATCTTGGCAGTACTATTTTCAAGTACTTGTTTCAGATTAGAAGTGTTTTTAATGTGCCCTGGGAGATGTGGAGACAGCACCTCCAAAAGTTGGCCTTTTGAACAATAAACATCATCATCATAGCAATTTTTTGACCCTCCTACATGGTCTCTCCTCTTAACACACTATATTTCTACTAACTAAACATAATGAGGAGTTGGACAAGATCAGGCAGTTTAGGGTAAGGGCCACAGGGAGGGAAGATGGTAGGTAAGGAAGAAATAAACCAGATGGTCAGGATGTGAGCAAGATAGGTGGAATGTACCATACAGCTGTAGAGCTTCCCTTCCCTCTGAACCCAAGAGCAGGGAACTAAAAGTGGGGACATTAGAGCAAAAGGAGATTGTGGCTGGTGTTTTTGTTTTTTGGGGGGTTTTTTTGTTTTTGTTTTTTAAGAGCCAATAGAATGCAAGAACAGGAAAATTTAAACCCCTAGACTAGTGAGCTCCTGCGGCAACCCGTTCAGGTCCCCTTCCTAAACTTTGCTTATCTCTTGGTCTGTGAAACTCATTCTTTGATTTCATGAGACCACAAACCTGGACTCGACTGGAATTTTGGTATCATTTTGGGGGGCTCATCTGGAATATTAGAAACTGACACCTTCACTTTGTTCTTTCACTTTTATATTGGAGGTACAATTGCGGGACCCTGTGGGCCAGTTCAAAGTGATTAGCGCAGCTGCTGGACTCCAGACTCAGGGGACTGGTTTCTTGGGGGCAATGGGTTTAATCCAGGGGTGGGCAAACTTTTTGACTCGAGGGCCACAATGGGTTCTTAAACTGGACCGGAGGGCCGGAACAAAAGCATGGATGGAGTGTTTGTGTGAACTAATATAAATTCAAAGTAAACATCATTACATAAAAGGGTACGGTCTTTTTTTTTTTTTTTTTAGTTTTATTCATTTCAAACGGGCCGGATCCGGCCCGTGGGCCGTAGTTTGCCCACGGCTGGTCTAATCCCTCTCTATCAGGGAGAATATTGGACCAGTCTGAACCCATTCCTCTCTTCTATCTTTCATTCATCCTGTCCGAAGCCAGATGAGGGTAGACTAGTTCCTTGGGTCCCGACTCAGTTGGGTCCACTTGATGTCTTCGGAGCCTCCCTCCCCCTAGGACCCTGGCTAGGCATGAGTGGATGACCAACACCTGTGGCCATGGCCTCCTCAGCCTGACCTTATCAACCCAACCTCATCAACCCAGACTTTTTCTTGACTACCCTCCAGGACTATGTAGGGTTGCAGGGAATCTGTTGTTTCATAGGCTAGTCGGGAGACCACCACTCCTTTGCCTCTGGTGTTCCCTAAATTTAGCCTTCACCATTCACAGGAGACCCATATCCAATATTTCCCATCCACTTGGTCAGCCCTCTTCAGACCCCCTTCTATATTAGCACCGGGTGCAGGTTTTCCAACATTTCTCTTCTTACTGTTCTCTCTCTCTCTCTCTCTCTCTCTCTCTCTCTCTCTCTCTCTTTCTCTCTCTCTCTCTCGGTGACACACAGTGTGGGCACAGGTCAAGCATTTAAAAGCCTTTAGGGCACTCGCCACTAGAAGACTCCCATGACAGGATGAGTCAGTCGGTCATGGACCGGGAAGTTTGCACTAGGCACCTCACCGACTGCAAGACAATGTCCGTGCACCCAGAAACACTGTAAAATCACACAAGGTCTTTCCCTGCGGTTTTTTCCTGTCAGGTTACTAGTTCTAGTGGAGATGTTATGGCAGAAAGCACGGGAGAACGATCAGCCAGGACTCTGAGGGAGGAAAGTTTAACCTTTATTTCGCAGATCTGCTAGTCCAGGAGAATTCCGGATCCAAAGCCTGAACTGAATTCGTGGGAGGCTCTGACCTATATATCTCCTCCTTTGATGGGCCCCTGAGGGTCCTCACAGCTTCGCCCAAGTCAGCTGTGACGGGGCCCTGGGGTTAGGCTCTGCAGCTCTGCCCAAGTCAGTCAGAGTGGGGAAGTAAGACTACAGTTTTAACCAGATACTGAACTAGGTTGCAAGTCCCTCCCCCCATTTTCCTTTTCAGTGGGAGTGCACTGACCACCAGGGGGCAGCTCCTGTGTTGAGCATCACTTAGGCTTTTATATATATACTAGAGGCCTGGTGCACAAAAATTTGGGCACTCGGGGGGGGGGAGG
>NW_005354673.1:1234810-1244719 GCF_000412655.1 Myotis brandtii
TTTTTTTTTTATTCTGGGCCAGCTTTAGCTCTGAGGCTTGGCTCCAGCTCTGAGGCCTTGGCTGCTGAAAGCAGGTATCTGGTTTGTTTGGGTTCTATAATCGAAACACTGTTTCAACTCCAGCTCTGAGATCCCGGCTGGCTGAAAGCAGGTTTCTGGGGTTTTGTTTAGCTTCTATATTTGTAACAATGTTTCAAACTGCAAGCTCAGAGGCCGGCAGCCGCAGGCGGGGAACGTTGGCTTCCTCCATCACTGAAGCAAGCAAGCCTCCTGTTAGCTTCAAGCTGCCTGGCTGCTGGCTGCCATCTTGGTTGGCAGTTAATTTGCATATTTCCCTGATTAGCCAATGGGAAGGGTAGCGGAGGTATGGCTAATTACCATGTTTCTCTATTATTAGATAGGATAGATTTTTAAATATATATATTTTGTTGACTTCAGAGAGGAAGGGAGAGGGAGAGAAAGAGAAACATCAATGATGAGAGAGAACCATTGATCAGCTGCCTCCTGCATGCCCCACACCGGGGATTGAGCCTGCAACTCAGGCATGTGCCCTGACTGGGAATCAAACCGTTACCTTCTAGTTCATAGGTCAATGCTCAACCATTGAATCACGCCATCTGGGCAAGTGTGTTTAAAATTTGTTCATGAAAGTCAATCTAAGGAATGCTTACTGTTTACTTTTCAGTTATTATTAGAAATGAAGGTTTCTAAGAGTTAAGGATTTTAATTAATTGGAAAGAAATTATATGGTTTTGGTAATAGAAAGTATACGGTGTGGAGATATATTTTGAAGGAAAAAGAAAAGTGAATTGTTCTAAAGCTGGTTGTTTCTGAATAGGTAAGAAGGTTTGTGAAAGTTACATAAAGGTTTGTACAAGTTATAGAAGGTTTGTAAAGAAAAAATGTTAAAATGACACAGGCCAGTAAGCCAGGAAAGGAGAACAGGGAAACTGATACAAAAAAATTAAACAGCAGTCTGCAGCCATCTACTAAATCCTATCTTCCCTAAACCAGGGACACTTAAGAGTAAATGATTTGCATTTTTCCTCCCCAACCAGAGGGTGAATAGCTTAAACTACCCTACTCAGGGAGACAGCAGAAATCCAATTTGTGTCATTTGCTGACCACACCCAGGGGCAAATGAAGTTAAAAGAATAAACCTCATTTTGGTATATCAGCATAAAGCTGATGAATTCTATTAAGATCCTCTCAGTTTTTAAAATCCTCTGCCCGGCATGTGCTTTCCTGATTAATAAATTTAATTAAGTAAATAAATTTAAAGATCAAAAGTAAGCCAATACAGTTAGAATTTGATTCTTTCCCACTTTGTTAAAAGGACAAGGATTTTCCTCTTGCTTTCCAGATACAAGGAGACTTGTTTTTTAAAGCAATTTGGTGAAGTATATATTTTTCTCCCTACATTATCCCTCCAAAATTTGGCAATTCTTAATAAGTAAGTCATGGAAATGCATTTCTTTGTGTAACCTGACAATCAATGGGTCCATGCTGTCTGTCACTACTTGAGCCAATTAAGCAGAGACAGGGTTAAATCATATATGAGCCTTTATTCCAATACTGCTGGCAGTATGGGAGAGCAGCAGTTCAGCCACAAAAATCTGCTCTGCAGCCCCCCCATAAGCCAGCTGCTTATATAGGGAAAGATAAAGATTACATGGGGAAGTAGGGATTACAGGCATGGGGAAGTAGGAGGCTGGGGTGGGACTCCATTGTTTGGGCAACAAGGTTTTAATCTTTCCAAGATAATAGGCAGGTCTTGAATGAGAATGGTTCCAAGGTTGATTCCCAGGTCCAAGGTTGACTCTCAGGTCCTGGGGGCGTACAACTCCTAGCCAGGTCAGAATGTCCTTTCTTTAACCAACACAAGGTAATCATGATTAACAATTCCCATAACCATAGCTAATCCCCAATATTCTATTTTTGCCTCTAACATTTGCATGAATTTAATAAGACCAGTTTCCAATTGTGGTTTTATTAACCAAGACCTTGACTGGAATGTCATGTCTAAGAGAGACATATTTGAACTCTGGATGTCACCAGAAAATTTGAAGGAATAAAAACTGACTTTGAAGCCAATAAGAGCTCCTTGGAGAAAGGCTGGTACCTTGCTAGGTCACATGGTTCATGGAAGTCTTTCCAGATAAGGAAGGAACGAAGGTTACTTTCCTGAGAGATGATAGGGAACCTCAAGATATTTTTGGAACCTCAAGAATTTGAGGAATTCACCCAAGTCTACAGGTATTGGTTGAGCATTATCCCATGCACCAAAAGGTCACCGGTTCAATTCCCAGGTGTTGGGTTTGGTTCCTGGTTGGAGTGCATGTGGGTGGCAACCAATCAATGTTTCTCACATTAATGTTTCTCCCTCTGTGTGTCTCTGTCTCTCTCTCTCTCCGCCCCCCCACCTTCCTCTCTCTCTCTAAAATAATATTTTAGAAAAGTAGGTAATATTACTGCCATTTTACAGATGAAGCAACTTGTTCAGGGTCAAAGCAAAAACAGGCATCTTGGTTTATCTGACTCCAAAGCTCACACTCTTGGGTACTTGCTATACCACTATATCTATCAATATACATTGCCTCTTCTAATTTATTGTGCAGCAACATTGGCACAGGCCCAATTTAATTTATTTTGCTATTTACACAATGGGAGTTATACCACTGACACATTGGGTAAAAAAAAAAAAAAATTAATGTTCTACCTTCCCAATGTTCTACCCCTAAAATTGGTCATCCTTAATTTTCTTGTCTTATGAAAGCTTTTGCAATCCTATATAATAAAAGGCTAATATGCAAATCCACCAAATGGTGGAACAACTGGTTGCTATGACATGCACTGACCACCAGGGGGGGCAGATGCTCAATGCAGGAGCTGCCCCCCTGGTGGTCAGTGCGTTCTTGCAGGGGGAGTGCCTCTCGGCCAGAAGTTGGGCTCACAGCTGGCACAGCGGTGGTGCAGGCCTAAGCTGGCAGTTGGACATCCCATGAGGGCTCCCAGATTGCGAGAGGGCGCAGGCCGGGCTGAGGGACCCCGCCCCTCCAGTGCACAAATTTCGTGTACCAGGCCTCTAGTATAATTATAAAGCTAGACAGAAAGGTTCTGATTATAGAAAATCTTGCTAGAAAATGGCTGTTCTTGCCAAATTCAATAATTGAGTGCTATTTGGAATGGGAAATAGATTATTTTCAACTGATGTAGAAACAGAGAAACCAGTTACTTAAATGATTTAATAAATGCTTTTTGATGATGCTTTTATGAAAGCAATTACATTTAACCAGGGTAAAGTCTTGGTTTCACCTCTTAATTTTGTATATGCTATAGAGCTTCTTCTTGCAAATGAAGTTTGAGACATTATATAATTAATATATATATTTGACAAACTTAGGGAGCACATGATTTGATTTAAAAGCTTATATTCTCCTGGATTGATAGCTTCTTATTTCTAAGACAGTTGGAAAGGCCCTTGAACTTGTACCTCTAAAATTTCACAAATAGCAATTAGATTTTGGGCAAGTCCCTGCTTAAATTGAGTCTGTTTCCTATTCACAATAAAGGCATAATATTGCTTATCTCATTTGACTGTTATAAGCTCCGAAGGAGATACCATTTCATTAAAGCTTTAAAGTAAATCTATTATTGTTGCTATTGTTTCTCAACTTTGCAGTTAATACAAAGTGCCTAATTCCTCACTTTAAAAAAAAATTCCATTTTTTCCTGTTTAAATATCCATTCTTCTTGCCTACTGGCTCTCTCATTACTTTGAAGAACCATTCTACAACATTCCAGTGCCTTGTTCTCAAGAAGGTATTTGAATTGCACTCCTGGATTTTCTCACAGAAACCTTTGTTTAAACAAAGACTAACCTTTGATATTTATGCAGACTCCTTATTTTCATTCTGGTCTGGAATCTATAATAATTTTTCTGCTCCCTCACTTTTTATAATTTCTACTATTTCTACTACCAGAGGAAGGTATGTTATGAGGAGAAATGAAATTTGTTCATGTAGCCATGGCTGGTATGGCTAGTTGGATGGGTGTTATCCCATGCATCAAAAGGTTGCTGGTTTGATTTCTGGTCAGGGCACATGCCTGGGTTTCAGGCTCGATTTCTGGTAGGAGGCAGCCGATCGATGTTTTACTCTCACATCAATGTTCCCGTCCTCCCTTTCCCTTCCTCTCTCTCTCAAAATCAACAAAAATATTTTTGAAAAATTGGCTCATCTAGTTTTAGTTTCGGTAATAATTCTCTAAGATGTAGTTTGTAGATTAACCACAGATATCATTTACCTTCTATGATGTATTTTATTAGAAAGTTGTCTATGTAGAATTATCTGTAGTATCAGAAACCTCAATCAAGGTAAAGGAACATGAGTAAGTAGATAAAGTTGCCAAGTAAATCAAAGATAATTTGACCACTAGAAGAACATTTTAATACTATTCTGAGCCAGTCTGAGCCAGCACTTTAATTTTCACCATTTTTAACTGGTGAAAATCACAGCTGTTCAATTTGTAAATCAAGATAAGGCATATGTAGTTGAAAGCCAAGAATCCGAGAAAGGGGAAACCCATGTAATTAAACACAGTGTTTAATATTAATTACATTTATAACACTACCAGGCCTTCTTGGGAATACTCTCTTTGACTAGAAGACAAGCTGTGTGGATAAAGAACCATTACTGATTGTAAAATAAGACTTTGTTGGGTTTATTCTTAATTTTTTAATAGAATACTTAATTTAATTCAATAACTTTAATTTCATCAAATAGCCAGTAAGTACTGCAATTTAATTATCTCATAATTGTCATCTTTGTTTTGAAGTTTGTTTGAATTAGGATCCAAATAAGTTTCCCACATAGATTGATAGGTCTCTTAAGTGTCTTTTGATCTGTAGATTCTCTCTCCCTATATTTATTTGTTGAAGAAATTGGATCATTTGTCCTACCACTTCGCAGGGTCTGGATTTTGTTGGTTGCATTCTTGATATGTAGCTTGCCATGTTCCTGCATCCTCTGTATTTTTTGTTAGTTGAAGTTTGATCACATTCAGGGTTTATATTTTTGGGTGGTGGTGTAGGGGTAAGACTAGCTTATAGGTAATAGCATGGTCTTCATCAGGAAGCTCATAGTATCTGTTTGTTTCCTTTTCTGTGATGTTGGCAGATATCAGTACTTAAAGCCTTCATCTCTTAATTCATCAGAGGTTGCAAAATGTTGATATTCTTTCATTCCTTATTCACTTATTTTTATTTACTTTATTTTTATTTTTTTAATATATTTTATTGATTTTTTACAGAGAGGAAGGGAGAGGGATAGAAAGTGAGAAACATCCGATCAGCTGCCTCCTGTACGCCCCCTAATGGGAATGTGCCTGCAACCAAGGTACATGCCCTTGACTGGAATCGAACCTGGGACCCTTCCGGCTGCAGGTCGACGCTCTATCCACTGAGCCAAACCAGTTAGGGCTATTCACTTCTTTTTAAAAAATATATTTTTATTGATTTCAGTGAGGAAGGGAGGAGAGATAGAAACATCAATGATGAGAGAGAATCATTGATCAGCTGCCTCCTGCACACCTTATTCACTAATTAACTGCCATACTTTTTCCAAGAGAAACTTCCTCTCACCTACTGTATTAATTTCCTGAGAGTGTTGTAATAAATAACCACAAACATCAAGACTTAAAAACAACAGAAATTTATCTCACAGTTCTGGTGGCCAGAGGTCCAAAATTAAGGGGTTCACATGGGAGAATCTGTTTTCTTTTTTGAACTTCTGGAGGCTGCTGGCATTCCTTGTGGAGGCATCGCTCCAATTTCCACCACTCTGGATACATTTCCTCTTCCTCTTGTTTGTTCACCTCTGTGTGTCCCTTTTAAGGACAACTTGTCATTGGATTTAGGGCCTACCAGTGTATATTCCAGTATGAGCTCATCACAAAATCCTTAACTTCATTACACTACCAAAGACCCACATAAGGTAATATTCACAGGTTCAGGGGGTTAGCACATGGGGGCCATTATTCAACTCACTACATCTACTACTTGGTACTTGGTGGTTCAGTTCATGTAGGAAAGGCTGCATATGTGCTTGATTATATTTCTTTATTTACCAATCTTCAAATAATGAGTTATGGCCTTAATGTCCTCCAATAGTGACCAATTTGAATTTTCATGTTTTGTTTTTTAGCTTCATTATAAAGTAATATTTGATTTGGGTTCAACTTGCTGCGAGTACCCTCCTATTGATATTCAAAAGTGTCTCATCTTGCTTGGCCAGCATTGCTCAGTGGTTTAGTGTTGACCTATGAACCAGGTCACAGTTCAATTCCCGGTCAGGGCACATGCCCAGGTTGTGGCCTTGATCCCCAGTGTGGGGTGTGCAGAAGGCAGCCAATCAATGATTCTAATTCATCATTGATGTTTCTCTCTCCCTCTCTGAAATTAATACAAACTCATATTTCTTAAAAATCCTAAAATATTTTCATAGCTGCCTCAAGAGTAGATCTTAATCCTTCACATAGAGAAATGCCTTCATATATGTAGGTAGATTTTCTTCTTTCTTAGCATTGTTGCTTAAATAGTCATTTGGACAATAAACATTTAAATGTTTGGATACATAAGGGTTGGTGTTTATTTTGTTTATAGTATATTAAAATGTATGCATTGATTTCCTCCTTTCTTTTGTTTGGCAGTTACCCAGTGTTTAGGCAGAATATTAAGAGAAAGAAGTAACTTTTTAATCTCCCAAATGAAAACATTTTGAAGAAAAAAAAGAATTCATCACAAAGAAAGAGCACTATTATGTATTTATCTGTTTAAGTATATGACTGTTACAAAGCATGAATTCACAAACTGAAAACCCAGTATAAATGTTTCATATGGTTCAAGGACTTGCTAAAATTAGAAGGGTTAGTTAAGCTTTTGGGCAGAGAGAAGAAAAAGTTCAAATAAAAACTATTTAAATATGATTCTCAATCCAGTCTTACATGGGAGTTTTCTGTTCACAAATTCTCAGTTTTCTCAAAGGGCTGTAGCCTCCAAATTACTCAGATCCACTATTTTGGCGCAAGATCAGAAAATGTCTTTTTCTGAAACTAAACTGACTGGCACACATATTTTGATTGAAAACATATTATCATTAAATGAGGACTGAAAAACAATGAATGGGAATAGAATCCATGATGGTTACTTAGATGCCAGGCATACTGGGGAAGAGATCTGGGCAAATATGAATCAAGCACTTAAGCAATGTTGCAATTTACAGTGTGTGGAGAGGCCAACTCAGACAGGGCCTTGAGGGAGTCTGAAGGTCTTCAGGAGGCCAGCACTGGGTTTTCTGCCTTTTTAATCCAATAATTATATTCCATTATTTATTAGGTCAGACCCATCAGAGCATACCCATGTCATCAATCCCTACAGGAGTAATTTTGTGGAGAGTAAATCTCATAGATTCTTCCCTTATCCTGTCTGCAGCAGTCTTACTCTTAACTGATGGTACAACACTTGATAATTTAGTTAAGAATACCCAGTGGTACAGTTAACGGAGGGAAGAGGGCTTTGTCTCCTTCAGTTGCTAGTGGTAATGGGCTTCTTGCAATATCCTGAGATAAGGAATTTTCTGAGACTCACACGGGAGGATAAGATATGGTAGAAAGCTTTATTTCTGTGGAATTACATCCCTGGGTTTCCAAAAGTCCCATTTCCCTTGGGTCAGTCATAGAAGAAGTGTAGCTGGGGTTCCAGGAGAGCTAAAATCAGAGCCAGTGTCCAGAGTTCCTTTCCATGTTGGAGCTGGGTCCAATCCAACATCAGGCTAGCTTAGCTTTTGTTTCCTGCTGCAGTCCATTAGTCCATTGCACGTGGGGTCCACATGGCCCCCGGCCATACAGAACTTAAGGAGCCAGGAATCCCCAAAGTCACCAGCCAAGTGCATAAGTGCAACAAGAAAGAGAATTCCTTTCTTTAGAGGATTATGTATTCCCAAATTTTTGCAGACTTGCAGTGGCCATGCCCATTCTGGCCAACTATCTCTGTCCCTTGGTGTGATCTGACAAGCAAATACCTTCCCTATGTTACCTCAACTTTACTGGGCATGTGTCTATTTCCCTTTGTTGGATCCCTTCCCCCAGAGATTAACAGGGAATAGGCTGGTGGCTCCCTGGGGAGTACAAAGTTCCTGGTGAACTGCTCAGATGACATTCCTATAATGTCTGGCCTTCTCTCTTTGTTCCTTTCTTATTAATAACTGGCTAATTACATTGGAATCAGTAGGGGGAAAAAAAGTGGAAGGTGAGGGATTCCATGTGCAAATGGTAGTATGTACAGGGTGTCCCAAAAAAACATATACATACCACTTTAACAGCTGATAGCTCAATTTTGAAAATGAAATGTATTTTAATAAACACTGTCTTTATAATTATTCAAAGTGTGTATATACATTTTTGGGGACATCTTATATATAAGGAAGTAATAAGAAATCCTTTTAAAATACTGCAATGAAATTGACTAGGGATGGTATAACTTTCCAGGCTGATAGAGGCAGCTGATATTAACCGAATTACAAATGTTGACTCATAATTTTATATATCAAGAACACTATGATTTGATGTGCATTTAAAAAAATCCAAAATGTACTTGTGGGGATGGTTCCCCACTCATCTTGATTCGAGGTGCTTTTAGCGCTGCTTCCTTCTGAAGGAGCATCCTTCTGCAAGCCTTGCATTTCCTCCTGTTGGCTGATAGGACAGTGGAGCAACTAACACATAAAACTACTGTTTGTACACGGCCAAAGACTGTGGTAACTTTATAACATCCTGGACATTTCATATCCATGAAGTGGGAATTGGGGCTCTGCACCAGGTCTGCTTCTTATTTCCTCTTCTCTTTGGAGAGGGCTGAAGGAGATCCCTAGCCAGAGGCATGTTGATCTGAGGAGGTTCTTACGGAGGAAAGGCTCCTGTGCATTTTTAACAAGTGCTCCCAGTGCCCCCAAACAGGCGGCCATGCAGGGAACTGAGAAGCAACTGAATGTTAAGAGTTGAATGGAGGATCATATGGCCTTAAAAGGAATCCCAAGGTTAATAGATATTCTTTATACCTATTCACAGACCTATCCACAGCTTCCCATTTTCTGAGTATTACTGGCCTCTGCTTTCTCTAATCTCTTCCTTCATGTCCTGGCAGGTTGCATCTGTTTCTCTCTCTAGTCTAGTAGGATGTCTGGTAGTCTTCAAATCTGGTTTCAGCAGCATAAAACTGACATTTTCTTTTGCTTTGCCCTTTGAGGATCAACTCCCTCACTCGTCCAGACTACATTCCATGTCTCGAAATCCCCAAGGGCAAGAAAATTAGGTACTGTGAATTGTACCTTCTAATCTACACAGAGCATTCTCTGTTCTGTGTAAAATGTGGACAGAAAGGTGGGATTTAGCTTAGGCACAGTAGGTCAGCACTCTAATTTGGACGCTTTCTGCCAGCTCTCTCGCAGCGACAGGCCACGTGAGTTGGTGCTTTGGGGCAAGTATTTCAGACATTAGTACATGCTGGCCATGTGCAGTCACAGAATTTCGGCAATATATTAAAAAAAACAACAACCAGAGAATTACCCTTCTGTCATAATCGCGCAGTGGGTGCTTGGTTTGCTTCCTTGTGGAAACTTAAACCCAGAGACTTTTTAAGCTGTCCCGGTGGCGACATACAACTCCGCCGATTTCAGAACGTTCAATTCTGGACCGTGTGAGCGGCGGGCCCACATCAGCTCCCATCGTATTTAGGAACATGTACACAATGTTGCAAGCGCAAGGCCCACGCTGTGCGAGACGCGCCAACGCCGTAGCGCTGAGTCCGAGCCAACTCACAGCCTCGGAGATGACTCCGCATTTAAAACTCTGCCC
>NW_005354673.1:1245012-1254078 GCF_000412655.1 Myotis brandtii
TAATGGAACACAGAGATTAACCTAGACAGGATTAAACTCAACAGAACTAGATTAACAAACGCCCTAACCTTTGGAATAGAATGGATAGGATTAAAATCAACTGGTATAAATACAGATGTAACAGGACAAGAAAGACAGAACCTGGCTGGAGAACCTGGCTATGCTGATCAACTGAACACTGTCTCCGTGTCATTCATTCTTCGCTGACTCCGTCCACACCTTTGGAAACCTCTGGACCTGCTGGGGCTGGACCCCAACATCTAACACCAGAACAGGAGCGGTGGTGGCAGCGGCAGCGGCAGCGTGGGGAGCAACGACCGGTGGTAGTTTCCCTCCTGGGCGCGGGGCAGGCAACGTCCCCCGGACCCCTCGAGGGTCTTGGATTTTTTTTTTCTTTTTTTAAAGGGCGATTCTTGAGGTTTTGAGCTTCGGGAGGACTGCCCCCTCCCTCCTCTCCCCGCTCCCCTCTACTTGAGGATCCGATTTTGTTTTACCATTTTCCCCTCTCAGCCCCCCCGTCTTGCGGTGGCTTGCTTGGGTCACCCTCCGGTGTTTTGGTTTCTTTTTTTTTTTTTCCCCCTTTGGTTTTGTTTTTTAGCTTGTTTTCTCGGGGTTGCCCCCCTCTTGTTTGTGTTGTGTGTGGAAATGGCGAACTCGGCAAACACAAACACCGTGTCTAAATTATACAGATCCGTGATCGAAGATGTTATTAATGACGTGAGAGACATCTTTTTGGATGATGGAGTCGATGAGCAAGTTCTGATGGAACTAAAAACTCTATGGGAGAATAAACTAATGCAGTCTAGGGCACTCGATAGATTTCCTTCAGAAGAGCAGCAGCTCTTATTGCAAGTTCAACAGCAGCAGCAGCATCACCACCAGCAGCAGCAACAAGCTCAACCACAGCCTACGGTACCTCAGCGAGCGCAGACTCCGCGGGTGAAGGGCTCCCCGCGCAGCCCCCAAACCAGAGCCGCGCCCGGGGAGTTGGGCGAGTTCCCCAGCCCGCCGCGACCCACTTTAAAGCAGTGGAGGCTCCTGGCTACGTGGGGCGTTACTTGGGGTGTTTCTGGCGGTCGTGCTTAGGGAGCCTTCACTGGGGCCATTTTATGTTTTCGTTTTTTTTTTAAAAAAGGACGAAGGTTGAAAAGCACTTATCTCGGTTCCTTCCGAATCGGTAAAATGGCGAAGGGGAAGCAAAACCCCCACGGTATCTCCGACTAGCAAAAGCACCAAAAAGCAAACAAAAACAAAAAAAAAAACCCAGCCTACAGTGGTCCAAGTGCCCCCCGTTTATTTCGCCTTGAAATTTGCCTCCGTCTCCCCGTTTGTCCCTTTTTGGTTACTTGGCGATCACGTAGGTTTGCAAAAAGCAGTCACATCAATAACCTTTTCAGTCACCAACGCAGTGTGATCACGAGTCCACCCCACTCTGATTTTTATTGTGACAATAAAAAAACACCTTTTCGCCCGGTCCCGAACGCCGCAGACCAGCCCGCGGCCGCCCGACCCCGTACCGTTGGCGGCTCGGGCCGATCCATCATGGCTGCGGCCGCTTCCCCTGCTTTTAGGTCCCTGAGCCTTGTGGTCCTCCTCCCTTTGGCTGCCCTGTTTATATAGAGCCATTGCCGCTCTCTAATATAGACTCTGCCAGGATGGGAAGGTGCTTTTCAGGCCTACGTCACCGTCTCTCCATTTAAACACCAGATCCGGCTTTAAATAGTGAGCGCTGCTGCGCGCGGGGCTGGGAGGTGCGCGCTCCCTGGGCGAGTGGCAGGCGCGTGCGGAGCTCGGCTCATTTCGAGCTCCTCTCCTTCGGCTGTCATTTCGCACCCGGCGGAGGCTGCTCTCACAGCCCCAAGTTTTTGTTTTAAATGCAGCACCTGGGGTTTGCCGTCTTTGTTAGGAGAAAATAAAAATGCTGTCCCTTCTTTATATTTTATTGTTTAAGAATTTTAGCTCAGATGTCTAATCGTTGTTGTTTTTTATATTAGAATATATATATGCATGTTGTCGGGAATTTTTAAAATTGCTTTCTTATGTTATCTCTTAGCTGCAGAGGACTTGCCTTTGCAGTATTTTGTTCACCAGGTATTCAGGAAATACGTTAGAAATAGAACTCGTAGTATTGCATTATGTTTTTCTGTAATAAATATAGAAGACATGAAGCTTTTCAAAGAAATAGAATTAAGTGCTTAAAGGTAGGATCTTATGTCCACAATACATTTATGTATGAGGAAATTGTGAGTAATGAGAGTGAGGCGGCTTTGTGCAAACTGGATTTAAAAAAAATTAAAATTCTAAATAGATGGTATTTTATTGCATTGGATATTGATAAATGCAATACAGAAATTAATCCAGTTTATTTTCTAATATTACACTAATGGACTAACTTTTGAAAGGAACCTTCTCATTAATCATTAGATAATGCACTATGGCCCTTTAAGCTTGGAATATCTGCGTATTGAAAAACAGGACAAACATCCTAAATTACTTTGGATTTCATAAAATGCAGAAACTTTGGCTCAAGTAAAATTTAGCATTTTGAATAATAATTTGGAAATTACTTATTTCAAATAGTGCCTATGTACCCACATACTTTTACAAATGTAAGTATTTTGAGGGCAATTCTGCTGAATTATTCTTAATGCATATGCTTTATGAAGACTACACATTACCCTTCCTTGAACTATAGTACTAATGAATCCATTATGTTAAGTTGTGGGTAGCCTACTTATGGGTAATCTCTTGAGTAACTACTTTATAAATGTATTTTTGTAATTTAGTAGTTAAATTGTTATAATTAAGGTGCTACCCATAGGCAGGTATGCTTTCCTTATATATATAGAATCAGAATGTTAAATAAGGAGGCACTGTAGAAATGCACAGTTTATACATGAATAATTTAAAGTTCACAGAGGCAGATTTAGCAAAATAAAAAAGCAAGTTAGTGAGTAGAATAGCAAAGATAAGAACCCAGAAAAATGAATTGTTTTTCTGGTTGTAATGAAAAGGAAAAAGTAGTTCTTAGTGGTTGAGGCAAGTTGTATGGGGGAACTCATTATTTGTATTTTTGCTAGGCAGGGGCACATATTCTTAGAGGATTCCCTGAGATAAGGTTATTGTTCATAGTGATGCTAATGAAACATTTCTGTTTCAGGTTTGCTTATGAGAACAAACCATTGGTTTTATTGAATAGCCAGTAACTTTTCCCTTAAGCAAGATACAGAACACAAATAAAGAGGCCTATTATCACTGGTATACAAACAGTTTAATGGGATAATCTTAAAAGTACAGACTAGGTTAAAAAAAAAAGTTAGGTGATTTTAAAATTTGAATAGTCATTAGGTTCCGATTATATCCAGGAAATAACTATAGTACATAAGGTTCTCTAAAGTCTAAGACTTAGTGACAAGTTTATGAGATATAATAGGGATCATCCAAGTAAGGAATAATAGAAACCAGACATTGCAACCCATAAAGCTTTGGATCACAATAGTTGTTTTGACCACAACATTGGTATTTGTATGACCTTGTATGTGTAAGGACCTTTTCTGTATATGAATTACAGTAAATACTCTTAAAACTTTTATTAAAATATGCATTCATCAAATAATTCCATTTAAGGTAAATGACGTTTTCTAGGATGGCCATGTCTTTTAACATTGTATCTTCTAAAATAAGTTGTAGATAGTTGAAAAAATTACTGTTGTATTACCTTGAATTTGTGAGAAAGTGTTACACATTTTTATATGTGAAAAGTTGATAGTTTTATTTAAAATTTTTTTCATTTTTAATTTAAAGCCTAAATTATACAGATCCGTGATCGAAGATGTTATTAATGATGTGAGAGACATCTTTTTGGATGATGGAGTCGATGAACAAGTTCTGATGGAACTAAAAACTGTGAGTTTGTACTTCTCCCCCTTTAAAAAATATTCTCTTTAACCAGAGACTAATCCATAATTTTTCCATAGGATGGACATTTGACTTTGTTTTCAGAGGAGAATAGTGAAGGGTGCTGTTTTAAATCCCAACTCTACCTCATTCTTCCTGTCACCTTAGGCAATCTACTTATATTTTAGTGTCCTTATGTGTGAGATGGGAGATAGTACTTACTGTACAGTTTTGTTTTGAGGATTAAATGTAATAACCATATAAAGCTTAGCACAGTGCCTAGCAATAGCATTAGCTATTATTAATGGACAGTTAATAATCTACACTTACGGCCTAATTATTTGGCATATCTACAAGTTTTTTTATGGCCTTAGTGTACTGTATTCTAAAATGTGTTTATGTTATGGAGATTGAATAAGTGTTTGAAAAAGAATTTCATGTTCTTGAGTTTGATTTTTTTATATTGGCCAAATATGGGGCTTATGATATATATTTTACTTTGGGAGTTGGTTTTCTGTCTTTTGGATATTTCCTTGAATTTAAGCAGAAATAGTTAGATATTTTCATTTAGCATTTGTGTTTTCTTGGTGGTGTAATGACTCATGAAATTGTGGAATATTTTGCCTTATTTCTTAGGAGAGTGGTTCTCAAAGTATGGTGTATGGACTCCTTTGGTTTTCCCACAGGCTCTTTCAGGAGTCTGAGAGGTTGACCAAATGCCCAAGTCTAAATAATCGTTTGTCACATTTTAATGTAAAAGTTCTGTCCTGTGAAAAGTGATCAGTTCCACTCTCAACTCAAATGCACATGTGCTTTTCCTTGAGATAACAATTCTATATGCAGCAAAAGTTATTTATGCATACTCCCCATATGATGCACTGAAATTAAAAAGGTGTTTGGCCTTAACCAGTTTGGCTCAGTGGATAGAGCGTTGGCCTGTGGACTGAAGGGTCCCGGGTTTGATTCCAGTTAAGGACAGGTATCTTGGTTGCTGGCTCCATCCCCAGTAGGAGGTGTGCAGGAGGTAGTTGATTGACAATCTCTCTCATCAATGTTTCTATTTCTATCCCTCTCCCTTCCTCTCTCTAAAAAAAATCAATAAAAATATATTTTTAAAAAAGGTGTTTGCTTAAGGTCAAGATGAGATCAGCGTCGATATTAAGAAATGCAAGTATTTGATATTCTATAATGAAATGTGTTAATATTTGGAGTATCTGCTTAATTCACTGAACTCATTTTTCCAAATGACCAATGCATGATGTTGCAGAACTGGTTCAAAATGAAAGATAGCCCTAGATGGTTTGGCTCAGTGGATAGAGCATTGGCCTGTCGACCAAAGGGTTCCTAGGTTTGATTCCCGTCAAGGGCACATACCTTGGTTGCAGGCTCCTCCCTGGCCTGGGCCCTGGTCAGGGTTCTTGCAGGAGGCAACCAATTGGTGTGATTCTCTCATATTAATATTTCTCTCTGTCTTTCCCTCTTCCACTCTCCCTAAAAAAGAAAAAAAAGATCAGTGGAAAAATATCCTTGGATGAGGTTTAACAAAAAAACAACAAAAAAGTGAAAGATAAAGTAATGGATCTTAATCAAAGAGTATGTCAGGCTCATTGGTATATGGTTTCAGATTCTACGTTGCAGCTAATTTTAAATAAATCATCACTTAAAATACTTTTTCCTTTTCCGAATACCCAACTGTGGGAAGGCAGATTTTCTTCATTTACTCAAACCAAAATGACAAAGTGAATGCAGAAGCAGATATGAGACTCCAGCTATTTTTCTTTAAGCCATTTCTCACTAAACTTTATTTGCACAGAATTATTTTCATTAAAAATATGTAATTTATGTTAATGTGTAATGGCTACATTACTTTTAAATGAGTTAGTAAACATTAAAAATAATATTTTTAAATGCTCGCCTGAGGATATGTTTATTGATTTATAGAGAGAGAGGAGGCGGGGAGGAGAGTGAAACATTGATGTGAGAAAAATTGATCATTACCTTCTGTACAGGCCCTGACGTGAGATGGAACCCGAAGCCTACATATGTTCTCTGACGGGAAATCAAACCTGCAATCTTTTTGGTGTACACAGGTTATACTCCAAACAATAAAGTTACCTGGCCAGGGCTAGTAAACATTTTAAAAAAATCTTAGTTATAATTTCATAAAAGTTCTTTGAGTTCCTCAGTAATTTTTGAAAGTGGTAATGGATCCTGAGACCAAAACATTTTAAAACTGCTGGCTTAGAAATTGGGCGTTGAGCTCATTTAGAGCTATGTACAAATAAGTTAATGAATGCTAAGGAACATTTGTTGTGGTCTTATTTATCTATTCAGTGGAAGTGTAGAGGCTATAATTTAGAAACGTATAAGTAAATCTCACCTTTATTATGGCGATGAAATATATCTTAGAGTGTTTAGACAATTTATTCTGTGCATGTAGAGTTTTCAATAAGAACCTGCCCATGTGGGGAAGGAAAAATAGGTTTGAGTGAGATGAGATATTTATCTTGAGAGAAATGTAATGGTTACTAAAACTGAAGAGTAGGGATCTAAAAATATAAGTGAAAGAATGCCAACTTTGAGACATGAGTTGGAAGAAGAGCAGTGTAAACTGCTCAAACTGCTTTAAGTATCTTGGGAAAATGAATAAGAAGAGAATAAGCTTAAAAACAAAGGAAAGAAGAATAATTTGATACATGGAGTGAATATTTTACAATTTATGTTACACTTACAAAATTTTTTCAATTGTCCTTTTCCTGTGACCTTAGGTAGAAGATAGGACACTTTTAGGTGTAGAAAATCAATCCCAAAGACTTTAATTTACCCCAAGCCAACCTCTAGTGGTCAATCCAGATTGTGTGTTATCTCTTCTTGCTTTTCAGAGAGTCTGGAGAATTGATTTTACCTACTGGTCCCAGTATAATCCAGGCATTCTTTACAAAGAGAATGAGCTATCTTTGAGACCAAGTAGCTCGACCTGCATTTTTAACACATTTGGATTTTAAAAATATATATGCATGTTTGTGTGAATGTATACATATGCACACATACGCACATATACATATACATGTATGTATAATATATTGTATAGAATATATAAATAATACAATTATATATGTTTTATAGGTTATGCATTCATTTTTTTGTTTAATGGTTAGTGTTTTTATTTTTTTTAAATTGATTTCAGAGAAGAAGGGATAGGGAGAGAGATATAGAAACATCAATGATGAGAGAATCATTGATTGGCTGCCTCCTGCATGCCCCCCCACTAGTGCTCGAGCCCACAACAGGGGCATGTGCCCTGACCAGGAACCGAACTATGAACTGGTTCATAGGTCAACACTCAACCACTGAGCCATGCTGGCCGGGCTAATGGTTGGTTTTTAATATCACAGATTTTGACATCTTCAACTTCGAATCCCCAGCTTCTACCACAATACCTGGCATAGGTGATTGGCATTCAGTAAATATTTAATTTAACTGGTTAATAACAAATGTGACTCCAGTATCTAACTGAATAAAGTAGTTTAATTTTTTTTTTTAATGGAGCATACTTTTCTATTCTCGGTTGTAAGTGGGTTAAAAATAAAACTTAGATTAAAATGAGTTTGTTATTTTAATTCTCTGCACTAATTTCTTCAGCATCTCATTAGAATTTCTAGAATGTGTCCTAGTTTTAACAGTTTGACAGCTGTGGTGTCTAATAGAACTTTCTGTGGATATGGAAATGTTCTATATTTGTGCTGTGCATTATGGCAGCCATTAGCCACATGTGACTATTTAAGTACCTGAAATGTGGCTAGTGGAGTTGAAATGAATTTTTATTTAATTATAATTAATTTTCATTTAAATTGCCATGTGTGGTTATTGGCTACTGTTCTGAATCCTGTAGTTTTAAACATTCTTGCTAATAAAAACTAAAATTAATTTTGTTTTTTTATGGTTTATAAGGGACTTTTTCATTAGCCCTAGACCCTTCCTCCTTTTTGCCCATTTCACAAATACTCATTAAAAGCTTCCATATGGCTTTAAAGGATCAGCGATTAATTAGATTATGAATTAAAATGAATAATGAGAGTGCATGTAATTTGAAATTTATCTAGATAATGCAAGAAGGGGGGATGTTTAAAAAATTTCAACCTCATTCTTTTTTTTTTTTTTTACGCCCCACAGGAGGTGGTCCCAGCTGCGCTGAGCTCGAGTGTCACCAGTATTCACGATTTTTCCAGGAGTGGTTTGTCTGCAAGCTCCTCACAGCGAAAAGAGCTGCCGGAGACTTCCGCCTGGGCGCCAACCACGTGACCACGAGCCTTGCGATGCGACGGACCGGCTTCCCTCCTCCAGTCCCCGGGGACCTTTCAGTCCGCAGGCCGACGCTCTATCCACTGAGCCAAACCGGTTTCGGCTCAACCTCATTCTTGAGGTTATCTCTTAAAACACTGTGAGCCTACTTTAGTGTGTTGTCTATGAGAGATAGGAAAGTCATAAAACATAGTCTTAATTTTCATTAAATCTATATATGAATGTAAACTGTGTTTTGGAATGGTGAGTGACTATGGGTGGGAATGATAGTCTAGAAATTCTCTTTTGAAAGTGAATGATAAAGTCATCTTGATTTCTAGATTGAGAACTACCCATATCCAAACAGCAAGCACTATGGGAGATAGAAAATACAGCCTTTCTTCTCAGTAAAACAAAGAAGACTTTCCTGAATTTGGAGACAAATCTGAAACTCAGTTTATCTTCCTCTGGATTAGGTTTTTCAACCTTGGCACTACTGACATTTTGGACCTGTTAATTCTTTGTTAGAGAGGGCTATCCTATTACCGTAGGATGTTAGCAGCATAACTGGCCTCTGCCCACTAGATGCCAGTAGTACCCCTCAGTTCTAACAACCAAAAATGTCTCCAGACATTGCCCAGTGACTCTGGGGGGGCAAAACCACCCCTGATTGAGAACCACTATTCTAAATATACTGTAGTTTATATATAAATACTTGGATCATAGGTTGAATAATCTATTATTCCACTTCATTTGCCTTCAGGGAAAGCTCTGTTCTCAAACATCATTTCTTTTTTATTTTTTAAAAAATATATTTTATTGATTTTTTACAGAGAGGAAGGGAGAGGGATAGAGAGCTAGAAACATCAATGAGAGAGAAACATCAAT
>NW_005354673.1:1254145-1319012 GCF_000412655.1 Myotis brandtii
GGAATCGAACCCGGGACCCTTGAGTCTGCAGGCTGACGCTCTATCCACTGAGCCAAACCGGTCAGGGCTCAAACATCATTTCTTATGTTTTATCCAAGAGCTAGATGTTTTGTGAATTAGGAGAATCCTTCAGAATTTCTAGCCCAGCATACAGCCAGGAAGCAGTAGATCTAATCACATTTTAATAGGTCACAAAATAGACTTTGAGAGGGAATATGTTTTTATAAGGTCATTTAGCAAGTGATAGAGACTTGAATGTAGGTCTTTGTCACCAGATGACATATATAATACTTATCAGTAAAAAGGAAGATACCGGAGTTGTGACTAGACCTGTTCTGATAGCAGCAGTACAATTTAGAGATCATAGACTTGGACCAGAGTTGGGATTATGGGGAGGCCAGTGAGATGCCTAGGACACAATATTTAAAGGATCTTCATTCTTCACTCTCAGGGTCCATCCCTGACTGTTGAACACTAGAGTCAGACTGCCTGGATTGTATCCTAGTTTTGCGTGCTATTAGTTGGTGATGTTGGATAAGTTACATAACTTAGTGTTCCTTGAGTTTTTTCTGTAAAAAGATAAGAATAATGCCTATCTTATGGGATTTTTTTTGTGAAAAATGAGTCTGTACATAAAAGTATTTACAAAGTAAGACTTTGGTATTAGTCTACTTACTATAGTATACAGATGCACATCTGAATCATTTGGGAACAGAAAATGAATTTTCTCCATGTCTGATTTCAGAGAACTGGCAAAGATTGCTGAAGTAGGGCTGCTCGAAACAGTAGTAATTGTGTTGTGGAAAAGAGTACTATAAAAATGAGGAGGAAAAGGGTTTTTTCCTATTTACTAAGCAAAATCTGTAATAATAAAAGCATGATGTGCTAATTAGACCAGACGACCTTCTGGATGAAGTCAGGGCTGCGAGGGAAGCCCGGGTCTCGGGTGCTAGAGGGAAGCCGGCACCAGCAGCCAGAGGAAGGAAGGCCTACACTTGCACAAATTTCATGCATTGGGTCTCTAGTAAATAAATAATAATTCAGCATTGTTGGTGGTCTTCAGTACTTTTAGTATAATTACTGTTGCCCAAACAGTATTACATTGTTTATTTTCAAACTACTAATATTTAAAAGTAGAATGTTTCGATAAATAAAACTATATAAAAAGTGAAATTGAATGTTCAACTAATTAGAACTTTACATTATTTGATATTACAAGCTTAATGCTAAATATTTGTGTGGTACCACTTTTGTATTTTTTACATTACTTAGAAAAGTATTTGGTACTTAGTAAATATTGATTCGCAATACACTGCTCCAACACCCCTTTCCCAAAGCAGTTGAAAATGTGTGGGGTCATGTTTGCTTGTCATAATGACTAGTGGACACCTTTGGCATTTAGTAGATTAGAGCCAGGAATGTTGCATTTTCTGTACACTTCCTATTTTCTACCTTGTACGATAAAGACTTGTCCTGCCCCATGTCAGAGGAGCAGCATCTGTGCAAACTGCTCACACCCATCCAAGGAGCAGCAGCTGTGCGAGCAGCCTGCCCCCGCCAGCCAGAGGAACCACCACTGCTGCGAGCAGCACTCACCAGAGGAGCCGCTGCCAATTGAGGAGCAGCTGCTGCTGTGACCGCCCGAGGAGCTGCTGCCGCATGACTGGACACCTAGATCCTTTGGTGAGAGCAAAAAAGGGGAGACAAAGAAACCTCCAAAGGAAAGAAAAGGAGGAATTGCCAGAAAAGCCGCCAAGTGAAACAGAGGCATGCAATATGTCATAAAAAGAATTCAGACTAAGGGTCATAAGTTCATAAACCAAATGGATGAAAAAATCAACTTAATGTAAGAATCAAGAAGAAATAAAGAGTGGTATAGCTGCAATAAAAAACACCATGGAAAGTTTCAACAGTAGACTAGGAGAAGCGGGGGACTTAATTAGCTAGTTAGAAGCAGGGAAGCAAAACACACCTAAACTGAACTGTAATTGGAGAAAAAAATTAAGATAGGAGGAGAGCCTAAGGGAGCTTTGGGACAACATGAAACGAATCAACATATAAATAATAGGGGTGCCAGAACGACAGGAAGAGGAACAAGGGTTAGAAAACCTATATGAAGAAATAATGTCGGAAAACTTCTCTGATGTGGGGGAGAAAAAAGTCACACAAGCACAGAGAGTCGCAAACAAGATGAACCCGAAAAAACCCACACCAAGAAAGGTTGTAATTACGATGGCAAATGTTCAGGACAAAGAGAGAATCTTACAGGCTGCAAGAGAGAAACAGAAAGTTACGTACAAGGGATCTCCCATTAGATTATCAACTGATATCTCAACAGAAACACATCAGGCCAGAAAGAAATGGAAGGACATTTACAAAGTGATGCAAAGCAAGGGACTGAATCCAAGAGGCTTATCATTCAAAATTGAAGGGGAAATAAGGAGCTTCATAGACAAAAAGAGGCTAAGGGAGTTTATCACTACCAACCCAGCAATGCAAGAAATGCTAAAGGGACTGGTGTAAAAAGAAGAAGAAAACAGCCAAAAAAAAAAGAAATGGCTACAAACATGTACCTATCAATAATAACTTTAAATGTAAACAGACTAAATGTTCCAATCTAAAGAGATTGAGTGACTGAATGGATAAAAAAAACATGACCCATATATATGCTGTCTACAAGAGACCTGTAGAACAAGGGACTCACACAGAATGAAAGTAAGGGATGGAAAAATATCTTTTAGGCAAATGGAAATGAAAAAAAAGCTGGGGTAGCAATACTTATATCTGACAAAATAGACCTCAAAGTGAAGGCCATAACAAGAGATAAGGAAGGCCACTTCATAATACTAAAGGGATTGATACACCAATCCTATATAATAAAGGCCTAATATGCTAAGTGTCCGATCGTCCATTCAACCAATCAAAGCGCAATATGCTAATGATATGCTAAGGCAGCTCAACCGCTTGCTATGACGTACACTGACCACCAGGGGGCAGATGCTCCAACCAGTAGGTTAGCTTGCTGCTGGGGTCTGGCTGATCGGGACTGAGCTAGATGGGCCGGACATGCCCTGGAGCCCTCCCACGGTCCCTCCCCAGCTGGCCAACCTCCCATGTCTCTCCCTGGCCCCAATCGTGCATCGGTCGAATCCCTCAGCCTGATCTGCGCCCTCTCACAATCCGGGACCCCTTGGCGGATGTCAGAGAGCTGGTTTTGGCCCGATCCTGCAGGCCAGGCCAAGGGACCCCACTGGTGCACGAATTCGTGCACTGGGCCTCTAGTATGATATAATCCTGGTAAACATATGTGCACCCAATGCAGGAGCACCCAAATACATAAAAACACTCCTGGAAGATATCAAGGGAAAGATTGACAATAGTACAGTCATAGTAGGGGACTTTAATACCCCACTGAAATCACTGGATAAATCCTGTAGACAAAAAATCAGCGAAGAAACAGCAATCCTAAATGACTCACAGGATCATATGAACTTACTTGACATCTTCAGAACATTTCACCCCAAAGCCACGCAGTATACGTTCTTCTCAATTGCATATGGGACATTTTAAAAAATATATATTTTATTGATTTTTTTACAGACAGGACAGGAGAGACACAGAGAGAAACATCGATGAGAGAGAACATCGATCAACTGCCTCCTGCACACCTACTGGGGATGTGCCCACAACCAAGGTACATGCCCTTGACCGGAATCGAACCTGGGACTCTTCAGTCCGCAGGCTGACGTTCTATCCACTGAGCCAAACCAGTTAGGGCAACATATGGGACATTTTCAAAGAGAGACCACATATTGGGTAACAGGCAAAGTCTCTCCAAATTCAAGAAGATTGAAATCATATGAAGCGTCTTCTCAGAACACAATGGCATATTAGAAATAAACTATAATAAAAACAATCAAAAAATTCAAACACTTGGAAGCTGAATAGCATGCTATTAAACAATGATTGTGTTACCAAAGAGATCAAAGAAGAAATTAAAACCATCCTGGAAGTGAAAAACTGTGGGACAAAATCTGTGGGACACAGTGAAAGCAGTCATGAGAGGGAAGTTTATAGCTCTACAGGCCTACCTCAAAAAACAAGAAAAAATGGTAGTAAATCATCCAACTCTACAACTTAAAGAATTAGAGAGCAACAATGGAAGCCCAGAGGACAGAAGGAAGGAGATAATAAAGATCAGAGTAGAAATAAATAAAAAACAATACAAAAGATAAATGAAACCAAGAGCTGGTTCTTTGAAAGGATAAACAAGATTGATGAAACTCTAGCCAGGCTCACCAAGAAGCAAAGAGAGAGGACCCAAATAAACAAAATCAGAAATGAAAGGCGAAATAACAACAGACCCCACAGAAATACAAAGGATTGTTAAAAAATACTATGAACAACTCTACTCCAACAAACTAGACAACCTGGAGGAAATGGACATATTCCTAGAAAAATACAACTTTCCAAAACTCAATCAGGAAGAATCTAAAAATCTCAATAGGCTGGTAACTATGGAAGAAATTGAAGCAATCATCAAAAAGCTTCCAGCAAACAAAAGCCCGGGGCCAGACGGCTTCACAGGGGAGTTTTACCAAACATCAAAGAAGAACTAAAACCTATCCTCCTCAGACTATTCCAAAAAATTCAAGAGGAAGCAATACTTCCTGCTGGCCTGGTCCCCCCCAACTGCCCTCACCTACAGGCCTGGGTCCCCCCCAACTACCCTCCCCTGCAGGCCTGGTCCCCCCCAACTGCCCTCCTCTGAAGGGCTGGTCCCCTCAACTCCCTCCCTGCAGGCCTGGGTCCTCCCCAACTGCCCTCCCCTGCTGGCCTGATTGCCCACAACTGCCCTTCCCTGCTGGTCATCTTGTGTCCACATGGGGGCGGCCATCTTGTGTGTTGGAGTGATGGGCAATTTGCATATTACTCTTTTATTAGATAGGATGCTCAAAGTCACTAATCATCCGAGAGATGCAAATCAAAACAATGAGATACCATCTCACACCTGTCAGAATGGCTGTCATCAACAAATCAACAAATGACAAGTGCTGGTGAGGATGCAGAGAAAAAGTAACCCTTCTGTACTGCTGGTGGAAATGCAGACTGGTGCAGCCACTGTGGAGAACAGTATGGAGTTTCCTCAAAAAATTGAAAATGGAATTTCCATTTGATCCAGTGATCCCGCTTCTAGGAATATATCCCAAGAAACTAGAAACACCAATCAGAAAGGATATATGCATCCCTATGTGAATAGCAGCACAATTTACCATAGTTAAGATTTGGAAACAGCCTAAGTGCCCATCAGCAGATGAGTGGATTAAAAACCTGTGGTACATCTACACAATGGAATACTACGCTGTGGTAGAAAAGAAGGAATTCTTACCATTTGCAACAGCATGGATGGAACTGAGAGCATTATGCTAAATGAAATAAGCCAGTCAGAGAAAGATAAATATCCCATGATCTCACTCATTTGTGGAATATAATGAACAACATAAACTGATGAACAAAAACAGATCCAGAGACAGAATCATCGATCAGACAGTCAAACTTCAGAGGGAAGGTAGGGGAGAGGAGGGGTAAGGGGGAGAGATTAACCAAAGGACTTGTATGCATGCATATAAGCCTAACCAATGGGCACAGATACCAGGGGGGGTGAGGGCAGGAGTGGGGAGGGGTGGGAAGCAATGGGGGGATAAGGACACATGTAATACCTTAATCAAAAAAAAAAAAAAGAATTGCCCTGCCCCAAATGTCAGTAGCATCTTACAGAGAAACACTATTCTCTAAGATAATCGTTTGTTTTCTCTTCTCTACTTTGAATTAATATTAGACATCTGGTAAATTCTTGGTCATTTTGTTAGCTGCTGAATAATCTCTGCCCTGAAGGAGTTCTTTAGTAGAGATGGTAGACTTCTCTAATTTTTGAATTAGTATGTCTAACAAGTTCTTAAGTGATGTGTGAAAAGTATAACAATATTTTTATTTTATTTGAAATTTTTTTATTGATTTGAGAGAGAGAATGAGGGAGGGAGAGAGAGACACACATCTATGTGACAGTGAAACAGTGATGGGCTGCCTCCTACATGCCCCCTGATTGGGAATCAAACAGGCAACCATTGGTGCCCAGGACGATGCCCAACCAACAAGGCCATGCCAGCCAGAGCTATTTGATTTTTATATTTCTGACCAGGGATCGAACCTACAACCTTGGAGTATTGGGACAGTGCTCTAACCAATTGAACAATCCAGTCAGGGCTTGAAAAGTATAAATATTTTTGAAAATAAGAAATATCTCTTAAGGTATAGAGACAGTGAGAGATTTCTTTGAGGCTATGTAACTTTGACATTTGCATTGTTTTTGGAATTATGAGGGAAGACTGCCCATCATGAGGCTCAGACAGGAGATAATGTATACTATAGTCAGGGAACTGCAAGTAGTTTGGCACTATTAGGAAATAGAGTGTAAATTAGAGTAGCAGTAGGAGAGGTGATATATACCATGTGAAGCTTGGTCTTTAGAGTGAGAGGGGTTATCTGGGATGCTAGTTAATATGCAGGTTTTTAGACTACTTTTCAGAGAGTCTGACTTGATAAGGGTACAGTCTGATATTTTCTTTTTATTTGATCGCATTTGCAAAAAAAAATTCAAATTGAATTTTGATAATCCATTAAGGGTTGTGATCTTCAATTTGGAAAGCATTTATTTAGATTTTAAAGCAGCAATTCTCGCTTTAGCATGCATCAGAATAACCTGGACAGGTTATTAAAAGAGATTTGTGGCTCCACCCCCAGAGTTACTGATTCAGTAGGTCAGGGGTGGCGCCTGAGAATTAGAATGTCTAACAAGTTTTTAAGTGATGTTGACGCTGTTGGCCCCAGGATTGCATTTTGCGGACCACTCATTTATAGAAGATCGGCTGTAAGGACAAATTTCCACTGGGATGTACTCTGTGAGGTCAAGGGATTTTTGTTAGACTTGTTCACTGTCTGTTCTCAATGCCACTAACAGTGTCTAGCATAATTATATTTAGGATGTATGACTTGATGTGGAGAACTCAGTGAGCTCAGTAATTACTTTGCAGTAGTGCTGGTGGGGAGTAAAGGACTTGAACCAGGGCCATAATAGCAGAGGTAGATTGGAACAGTGCTTTGGAAAGGAAATTGACAGTAATGATGGCGATTTGGGGTGGATTCTGACTCATAGGTCATTGACTTGGAAGGTTAGGTGAGTGGTACCCAGCATTAGCAACACATAATATATATTCATTTAGAATTTGCCATTACCATGGATGCTTCATGAGGTGGGTCACATTGCAGTGGGTAGACCAATTGGAGACGATAAAATTGAAGCATTAAATTTTAAAAATATGGTTTAAATTTAATGCTTAGTATAGTTTTTTCACTTTGACTTTTAGCTCACAGAAGCTAGTTTTTTTGTTTGTTTTTATCCTCACCCAAGAACATGCTTAGGGAGAGGGAGGCAGAGAGAGAGAGAGAGAGAGAGAGAGAGAGAGAGAAAACGAAAACCAAACATCTTAGAGAGAAACATTGATCGGTTGTATTCTGTATGCGCTCGGACCAGGAATCAAACCTGCAACCCAGGCTTGTGCCCTCACTGGGAATTGAACCAGCAGCCTTGATGACACTCAACCAACTGAGCCACTCTGACAGGACAGAAACTACCTTTTATGGAATGCATTAAGTGCCTATTTGCTACTGTGTGCAGTGTTAGGTGGCCACTTTACAGAGATGGATCAGGCACAACATGGGCTCCCAAAAAGTAGTCCTTTGTACCTTGGGAAGAACCCTAGCTGTTTTTAGTCTGGGACTTACAGAGACTTAGATTTATTAGCTGGAAGTGAGTTTAGATGTATAATCTAATTCAACTTGTTCTGTTTTAGATGAGGAAAATGCTCAAGAAAGATAAATTATTTGCCAAAGCCAATTAGTGGCCAAACAAGAACTAACTGGGTTCCTGACTTCTGGTGTAATGCTCTAATATTACCATAATTGTAATTTTAATAATTAACATTTATTGAGCACTGACTGCTTGACTGTGAGAAATGTTTTACATAGATATCTTATTTAGGCCTCACAACCCATGAGATAGATACTGTTATTGTCTCTTTAAGAACAGTCTTCAGGCAAGCCTAAATACTAAACCTGATAGGGAAATGGTTGATCTGGGAAATTGACCTTTAGTTTACTTTTTTATTACGTCATTAGAGGTGTGCTGGAATTGCTAGTAACATATAGATACAAATCTAGAACAGGTGGAGGTGTCAGGAGATTATAAAAATCCCTATAAGTATGGCAAAGGGAGCTTCTTGAAGGATCTGATAGAAGCCTCTCAGGTGATTTAAGCAATATCCCAAGATTAGATTTTGGGGAAGAAAACAAAGTGTATGTATATGTATATGTATGAACAAAATGACTGAATTAAATTTCATTATATGTTTAAGGGATAGTTTGTGACTTTTTATTAAAATTTTTTAAAGTTGATTTGAGAGAGAGAAAAAAACCCCACATTGATTTATTGTTCCACTTTTTTTTATGCATTCATTGGTTGATTTTTGTATGTGCCCTGACCAGAGTTCTAACCCTCAACCTTGGCATATCAGGATGATGCTCTAACCAACCGAGCTACCTGGCTAGGGCTAGTTTGTAACTTTATTTGCCAATTTCTTACAAGGGTTGAGGCTCTCTAGATTGAACACTACCTGATAGAGAAGAAATGTGTTAGGGAGAAAGATGGAATAGTTGTAAATATTTTCTTTTCCTTCTTTCTTTTGCTCACTTCTGATTTTTTTACTTGGTCACAGAAATTCTCTTAGGGAGCGATGAGAAAAATAGAAATGGCTAAGCAGAAAAAGATTGTCAATCCTTGTCATAATGCAAGAGAGGAGGGGAAGTTGAAGAATTGTGGAGGGTTAAGAATACCTCTAAAAGCATTAGGCATTTTTTCCCCCCCTCTCATTATGTAGAATTAGAGAGATGGAAAGTTGGGCTTCTCTAACTTGAGGATTGCCTTGTTAATGTTTCTCATTGTTCAGATCAGATAGGATGTATTTATGTTTTGTATGCTATTTAAGAGTTAGAAAACATTGTATTAAGGAAAGATTTCCATGGAAATAGTTAATAATAGATTTAGTATAGAAAAGGATTTTCTTTGATTACTAAAAATTTGCTTATATGAAATATGTCTAATAATTAATGAATTACCATAGAAAGTTTGTTGAAATATAAAAAGAAACAAAACATTATTTTGTACTCTGAGGTAGCAAAAATGAGGTTAGATACCTAAAAAGTTAGTTTTTATTGATGCATACACTTGGGTAAAAAAGATTTGGTTGATTTTTGTAGTTGTATCAGTTTTGAAAATGGAAGGATTTTATAAACAGACTAATAAATAAACAAAATACGTTATGACCATATGTCCAGAGTTATCTTCCCTGACTTTTACTTATAAATCTTTAATGTTCTTTGTCTTAGCTATGGGAGAATAAACTAATGCAGTCTAGGGCAGTAGATGGATTTCATTCAGAAGAACAGCAGCTTTTATTGCAAGTTCAACAGCAGCATCAAACCCAGCAACAGCAGCATCACCATCACCACCACCACCAGCAAGCTCAACCACAGCCTACGGTACCTCAGCAAGCGCAGACTCAGCAGGTCCTTATTCCTGCATCACAACAAGGTGAGGAGACTAGATATGTTTTCCTACTTACAACTTGGAGATGAAATTTGTCATTTTCAAAGAAGAGAAATACTCTGGGTTTCTCATTTCTATTGGTTGAGGAGGGTATATATGTTTGTATTAACATAGATTTGTATGAAATGTGGATCCTGTTTATATAATAATGATAAATAAGTAATTCACTAATTACTTATTAATGAATAATAAATTCACTAATTGAAAGCCTAACATATTCAGATAAGTCTATTGATACTTTCTTCTGAAAAGGCTACATAATGGTGGATTTCCTAAAATAAGTCAGATCTGTAAAGGTTTATTTACTGTTTCATTGTTTTATGTAGTTAAAATCATGGTCAGCTTTCTTTATGAAACTGATTTGTTCCTTCAAAGACATATTTGAGTTTAATCTTTGTAAATAAAAGCATCTTTGTAAATAAAAGCAAATATTAGAAGGACTTAATTAAACATAGAGGATTTTTATAACTATACTTTGGCAATATGAAATTTCAATTTCTTAGTAATTATGTAAGTCTAAAAAGAATTAGATTTCTTTTCAGTGAAGAGTGGATATATAACATTTTAATGTAAGAAAAAACAAGTATTTACAGATTGTGTCCATACTGCTTTGTACTCTGCAAGTCATTTTATAGATTTTGTTTCATTGAAGCCTTACAAAGGCTTTGTGAAGTAGCTCTTACAACATTTCAAAGTTGAGGAATATCTGAGCTTGAAAAAGCTAACAAGCTTGATTGTTACATATAGTAAGTATTTTTGTCATGACAAATTGTAGAGTAGTCCTCCCTTATAAGCAGTGTTGCTTTTTGCAGTTTCAGTTACCTGTGGTCAACTGTGGTTTGAAAACATTAAATGGAAAATTCCAGAAATAAATAATGCACAAGTCTTAAATTGTGTGCCGCTCTGAGTAGCATGATGAAATCTCGAGCTGTCCTGCTTCGTACTGTCTGGGATGTGAATTATTCCTTTGTCCAGTGATCCATGCTGTATATGTTGCATATGTAATAGCTCTCTCAGTTATCAGATCATATCCCCCTCAGATGAGGGCAGACTACTGTATTCAGTTATAAAACCACCCGGGCATTCCAATGTTGTAAATCTTGTTATTGGAGAGGGGAATGAAGGTAAATGAAAGTATTATTTTAAGGTAACTGTTTAGTTACCTATTTACCTCATTTGAGAATACAGTGGGGCCTTGACTTACGAGTTTAATTCATTCCGAGACCGAGCTCGTTAAGGAGCTCGTTAACTCAAATTACTCTATCAACTCAATGCAAAAAATCGGCCGAGAGACAGCTGGTATCTCAAAAAGCTCGTTAGTCGGGACACTCGTAAGTCAAGGCCCCACTGTATATAGATGGTGATGCATAGCAGAAATGTCTATTTGGGTTATTTTACTGATTATATCAAATAAGACTTCTAATACTTGGTTTTATTCTATACCTTGATTCAAATACTTTTATCCTTTCAATCTGTTTTGATGACTGTTCCTCCTATTGCCTTCAGCCCTGGCACTAGGATTTTAGGTCATCATATATTAAAATCTGATTTTCTTCACTCAGAGAATATTAGGATGATGGGATTATCTGTTTATTCTCTGAAATTTGCGGAATCAAACACTTAATTCCTTTTACACTTAAGTAATGTTGCCATTATTTTTTATTTGTATTTTTCAGAAGTTGATGGAAAAACTAAGATTCTTGCCCCTGTCAAATTGAGAGAAAAGGGCTATGTAAATTAAAAAAAAATACACACCTAATTCTTTAACTTTTTGAACCCACTCTTAAAGGGTTAATAACTCATTTCAACAGTTACATTATGTCAATAAAATGGTTTAATGCTAAGTTAGCAAGACAAGTTTAACAAGTTCAAGTTTAAGAATGCAAGAAATGTATATGTTTAGGTTATAGGTAGGTATCTCACTACTTGTTCCCAGGTTTCCTTGAGTCCTTTGGTATAGTTACTTAAATCTTTTTTTTTTAATTGCTGTTTTCCAGTAGAAGGTGAGTAGTAACACAGTTGTTTTTTACCATAGAAATTTATGACATTCTGAGATATCAGATGGTTGAGTGCAGTTGTTTGAAGACAATGTGGAAAGCATTAAAAAAGCTTTCAGCATTGTTTAGTGTTCTTATGATTATGAAATAGCCTCATGGTTCCTTGTTCACATGTATGCTTGTGTTTTTAATAGCCGCAGCACCACAAGTTATTGTTCCTGATTCTAAGCTGATACAGCATATGAATGCATCAAATATGGTAAGAGTCAGAACATAGCACTATGTTTGGCTCAACTTATTTTAACTGAAATTGTGATTATGTCTAAGTAGATTGTATATTGGCAAAGTTTATTCAAGGCCTGAGCAAAATGGCTGTTTTATTTGGTTTCCTAAATACTGGATTTAGAAGTAAATCTAAAGTTTAGCTTGCTACTTGGAACTTGAGAATCATAAAATCATGAGAGGGGAATACCAAAAGAGTGATGCTTTGTGGGAGCTATTTCAGTCCCTGCTATTTTTGGAAAAGAGGTTTAGGGGACCTACCAAACTTATTATGCTAATTATAGTTCATTTGCAAAAGATCCATTGTTAAGATCTATTAATTGCAAGATGTCAGGAATGCTACGAATTAAAAACTTAAAAAAATGTTTAGGTACTTCAAAACACTATTTTTAAGATCAAGCATTTAAAAAATGTTGTTAAGATTTAACGATAGCATAGCCTAATAAGTTTTATTACAATATACAAATTACTACTTTAAAACGCATTTTAACCAGTTGCAGTTATTATACACTAGAGGCCTGGTGCACAAATTCGTGCACGGGTAGGGTCCCTCTGGGTGGCCTGCAGGGATCTGGCCGAAACCCACAGTCCAACGCTGCCTGCAGCTCCTACCTGCCACTCCTGCTCATTCCGGCCCCACTGTGCCTGCTGAGATAGATCGGGAGAGGCTCACTCTACCACAGCAGCGCTTGCCAGCCATGAGCCCTGCGTCTGGTGCCCTCCCAAGGGGAGGGGTCTGCGGGATTGGGCTGAAACCAGCTCTCTGACATCCCCTGAAGGGTCCTGGATTGTGAGAGGGCACAGGCCAGGCTGAGGGACCCCACCCGTGCACGATCGGGCCAGGGAGGGCTCCAGGGTGTATCCACCCCATCTCGCTCTGTCCCGATTGGCCGGACCCCAGCAGCAAGCTAACCTATGAGGATCTGCCCCTTGGTGGTCAGTGCACGTCATAGTGACTGGTTGACCAGTTGACTCTCTGCCCCCTGGCAGTCAGTGCACGTCATAGCGAGCGGTTGAGCAACCTTAGCATATCATTAGCATATTATACTTTGATTGATTCGGTTGTTCTACCATTCGGTCTATTTGCATATTACCCTTTTATTATATAGGATTATTACATAGGATTAGACTTTAGATACTTCTAATGGATATCCACAGAACTTCAAAGGTTGTCAAGTATTCAAATTTTACTTAGGGCAGATAATATTTTCCATCAAATGTAGTATAGTATAGTAGTAAAATTGAAAGACCCCTCCCTTCAGATCCTTGAAAAGTCTTTATTTATATCCTTAAAGATTAAAAATAAAAATAAAACAGTAGAGTAGTTGTTCTAGCACTTTCTCATAAATAGCTTTTCTTTGTTTAAAATATATAGATTGGCTCTGACCAGTTTGGCTCAGTGGCTAGAGCGTCGGCCTGTGGACTGAAGAGTCCCAGGTTCGATTCTGATCAAGGGCATGTACCTTGGTTGCGGGCACATCCCCAGTAGCGGGTGTGCAGGAGGCAGCTGATCCATGTTTCTCTCTTATGGATGTTTCTAACTCTCTATCCCTCTCCCTTCCTCTCTGTAAAAAATCAATAAAATATAAAAAAATATATTAAAATATAGAGACTGTAAGTGGTATCTTAGCTGTGGCATTTTATTCTTCAACTTAGCCAAATCTTTAATTTAAAGGTTAGAATCATTATTTAAAAAAAAAAATCTATTAACCCAGTGCTAACAATGATATGTTTTTTTTTCAGATCCAGTTTTTTTATTTTTATTTTTTTAAAGTAAAAGCAATATTTTAAAAAACGATGTAGATTTGGTGAGTGATGAGTAGTGAGCCTCAAAGCTCAGTTGTGATTTATAGGCCAGATAGGAAGCAGGGTTTACCTACTAGACAAATGACTTCTTTATGTATACCAGCCTTATAAATTCATAACTTGGCAGAATTGCAAATTGTACATGGAAGTAGAGATTGTGATTTTAAAATTCTCGAAAAATCAGGAATTCCTATTTGTGTTTTCAGTTCAAGTTGTTGGCATCAGTTTTTTTGTATGAAAATCATACAATCCCATGCCTAGTATTTCTCACAGGAATTTTTATTATTTGAAAAATATTTATTTTGAATCCAAGGCCCCAAGTTAACCTTCGCCCTTAAAAATAAAAGTCTCACTGTGGGATTCATATTGCAGGTAGTACTATTGGGATTGTTTCCTAGAGAATAATTTATGTCATTTTAAAACAAGTTTGGTAAAAATCACTTTATAGTAGTAGGCTCATCTAATTTTGAAGATTTTTTTTGGTTTTGTTTTGTTACTCCTCACCCGAGGATATTTTTAGGGAGAGTAGAAGAGAAAGGGAAAGACAGAGAGAAATATCGATGTGAGAGAAACACATCTATTGGTTGCCTCCGGCACAAGCCCTGACCAGGGCCCAGGCTTGGGAGGAGCTTGCAACCAACGTATGTGCCCCTGACCAGAATCAAACCCGGGACCCTTTGGTCTGCAGGCCAACGCTCTGTCCACTGAGCCAAACCAGCTAGGGCTAATTTTGAAGATTTTTGAATACTGTGGGAGAGAATGTGTTTAAAGAGACCTGGGCAAAGTCAGTGGCCTATCTCTTACTGATTTTGTTACGCCTCCTTGATTCTGCAGAGCATGCCTATTTTTAGATCAGAGTTCAGAAACTTCAGTCAATAAAATGTTTTAGCATTTATGTTGTGTATTTCAGCATTTTACTTGATGTTTTCAGTATTTGCTCCATGTATTTGGCATGTTCTGAAGCATAATCAGTATAAGCTTTTTACAAATAAAAGTGTTTTTTAAGAGTTTTTAAGAGTTTCCATTATTATTTCTGATTTAAAGATATCCATTAAAACAGTTTTGATTTTTTAAATATATTTTTTATTATTGATTTTAGGGAGGAAGGGAGAGGAAGAGAGAGATAGAAACATCAATGATGAGAGTGAATCATTGATTGGCTGCCTCCTGCACGCTCCACATTGGGGATCGAGCCCACAATCCATGCGTGTGCCCTGACCGGGAATCGAACCATGACCACTGAGTGATGCCGGCCAGGCCCAGTTTTGATTTTTTAAATGACTCTGCTTTGGAAATGAACATAAATAATAGTCATGTAATTTTGTAAATATATGGTATAGTGATATTAGGTAGAGCACTATTTCAGGGAACTTAGAACACTACTTTATATCAAACCAGTTTTGCAAGTTATTTTTTATGAAATGCTCTACTGCATTATTTATGGTAGGGATACTTCATAAAATACAGGAAGAAATTTTCGGTAGACATTGATAAAAGATGGTTTCCATGTGGTACATCACTCAACAGATATTTATCAATAGCAACTTGAATGTGCAGAGATGTGTGCAGGTGGCAATTCTGTCATATGCTGCATGGAAACTACTGTGAGTTTGCCTGTGAAGGGAGATATATTAATCTTATATGAATTATAGGCAATTAATATTTCTCAATAACAAGTGGTTGTTAATATATTCCTAAAACGTAAATTACCTTTCATTTGTCTATACAGGCTAGATTTATTTGAAATTGGGTAATTGGATATCCTGCATTTGATAAAGAGAACTTGGAGGGCTATAGCTGGATTCTAGGAACTAGTGGGAATTTCAGACCTAAGATGTCAAAATTACGTAGGCCTATCAAGTGGCGACAACAAGCATATTTTCTTGGAGAGCTATACCTAGAGCCTAGACTAGATAGTAGTTGTATCATTAACCTACTTGAGAATAATTTTCTAAGTTTTATTGGCTTCTGCGTTAGCATCTCCTAGCCACAGTTCTATTTATTTCTTAAAAAGCTTCTATTCAAATAGAGGTGTTTCTAAAAAATGTATAGATTAGATTGGGTTATATGAAGGCTTGGTACCTTTAAAAAATTGAAGGGGGAGGGGAAAAATCTACCTATATATAATTATAGTGAGGTACATGGAAATGCTTTGAGCACAGAATTGAAAAGCAGACTATTGTGTGATTCTTTTGGAGGAAGGGGAGAAGTCTCTAGGAGCAGTAAATCAAGAATTTCTCCTGAATTTAAAGAAATTCAGAGTATAATTCCATATATAATTTTTAATCCTCACCCAAGGATATGTTTTTATTGAGTTTTATGTTTTTGTTTTTGTTTTTGTTTTTTTTTTTTAGAGAGGAAGGAAGAGAGAGAGAGAAACATTGATGTGAGAGAGACACATAGATTGGTTGCCTCCCACACATGCCCCAACCAGGTCAGGCATCAAACCTGCACTTGACCAGAGAATCAAACCTGTAACTCTTTGATGTGCAGGCTGATGCTGTACCCACTGTGCACACCAGCCAGGGCTCAAGTATGTTAATTTGCAATAAGGTTTTGGGAATAAGGAATCAGAGTAAGAAAGGAGATACTGGAATGGATATTTCATATGTTGTGTACAGCATTATTAGTGTGGGTGAGATTTATTTAGAGCACATTGTCAAGGGAAAAACCAATTACATTCTACTTAATTTAAGCTTGAAATAATTAGGTAGGGCATTTAGGCTAGGTGGTCTTTATTGTACCATTGTTAGAACTTTTCATTTTAGTAAATATTAAACGATAAACTTTAAATACTGTTAAAATATGCCAGAAATAAACTGAGTTCCTGTTATGCATATAGGTGGTTTTGATTTTTTTCTTTCTTTATTTTTTTCAGAGTGCTGCTGCTACAGCTGCCACCTTAGCACTCCCTGCAGGTGTGACTCCTGTTCAACAGATATTAACAAATTCAGGTAATTAGAAATAGTGGAACCATTATATATGTATAACTTTGTAAGACAGAAAATCTTAATATTTCTTTTACCATTTGGTTTAGCTTATTAAAATAAGATTATTCGAGGGCTATAGCACATATACTGTATTATTGCTGAGAGTGCAGTACAGAAGATGAGAACTGTACTTGAGTTTTTGATCCTTGAATGAGAATTCTATTATTGAATGAAGTATGATTGTATAGAAATGCTTATTTATTTAGTTTTTTTATAAACTCATTTAACCTGCCAAATAAGTTAAATTTGAGTCATTAGAACTAATTTGTGATATCAAACTAAACACTTAATGCTTATGGTATCTTAACAAGTTTATTGCATTCTATTTTACATAGTACCTCTGTGTAGACTGACAAAATTTACTGGGATTTTTGGAATATTAATGTTTGAAGAACTTACATGGACTTTAAGTATTTTCTCTATAATCTTAATTATGTAATTTCTCGTTATTTTGTTAATTTCTAAATTTGTGAAGAACAAACTAGGGCAGTGATGGTGAACCTATGACACGCTTGTCAGAGGTGACACGCGAACTCATTTTTTTGGTTGATTTTTCTTTGTTACATGGCATTTAAATATATAAAATAAATATCAAAAATATAAGCCTTTGTTTTACTATGGTTGCAAATATAAAAAAATTTCTATATGTGACACGGCACCTGAGTTAAGTTAGGGTTTTTAAAAATGCTGACACGCCGAGCTCAAAAGGTTCGCAATCACTGAACTAGGGGCTTATCTTGCTATATCTATATTTATAAAAGCCTAAGTAACCATTACGACCGAATAACCAGTTGACCTGTAGCTATGATGCGCACTGACCACCAGGGGGCAGATACTCAATGCAGGAGCTGTTTCCTGCTGATCAGTGCACTACCACAGCCAACCTCCCACAACTGGCCAACCTCCCATGGTTCCTCCTCGATTGCCCTGATCGTTGACCAGGCTGAGGGACCTCACCTGTGCACGAATTCGTGCACTGGGCCTCTAATATTTTAATGAAATACAATTGTTCACTTTTTTTTTCAATTGTTCACTTTTTAATTAATTCAAGATTCTGGGTCGTTTAAAACATCATGTAAGAAAGATTCAGTTTTGTATGTATAAGCCAGTCATGCTATTAATGTTTTGTGACAATGATAATTGGTTCAGCAAACTTTAATTATTTTAAACATTTTTAAAGCTAAATACTATGGTGCTTTGGTTCAAAATATTAGTGAACTATTATACTTTTATTTCTTTAAAGCTTTAAAAATGAACAGCCTTGAAATGTCTGATATGACATATTGCTCTCATGATTCCTAACATGTTAGCAAAGATAATGTAAGCTTTTAATCAACTCATAATCTGCTGTTAGAATTTTGTTGGAAGACAGCTTTGTAAGAGTGATAAATAAGGAAAATAAAACATTTTAAGCAATGTATTTGAACATGGATGGAAGTCAGTAGTTAAGGATTATAGTTTACTGTGTTTGGATGACAGCCTTTAAAACTTAGTCGTTTGACTTGATAATTTCAAGAGCCTTTGGTGGTTAGACATTCACTATGAATTCATTTATTTGAGACAATAACTTGGAATACATACTTTTTGCTTTAGGCCAGCTTCTTCAAGTGGTCAGAGCAGCCAATGGTGCTCAGTATATTTTTCAGCCTCAGCAGTCCGTGGTTCTACAACAACAGGTTATACCACAAATGCAGCCTGGTGGAGTACAGGCTCCTGTTATACAACAGGTAAAAGAATGATCAGCATGGGTTCTTTTTTCTTCTTCTGTATGAATTCTGTAGGTGGTTCCCTTCCCTTTTTTCATAGCTTTATCTACACAAATTCTTAGACTCTTCTGCAGTATTACACACCCTGTCATTCTAAATTCTTATATAACTCACAGCTTAATTTTATTCAGTATGTTTAAGACTAAATTGATGTTATCCCTATTCACCACACTCTATCTAGCCTCCTAAGCTAGTTATTCATCATCATTCAACAAGCATATACTGTGTGGCTATAAAACAGGATTTCTGCAAGGGACTGGAGATTTAGGCATGAACAAGGCAGGCATGAACCTGATTCATGATATCCAAAGTATCACAAAATCCTACCAATTTATAAAAGTTCTTTCTTTTCAGACTGCAGTTTTAACATATGTACAGTTTCTTAATATGTTTAAAACTAGCTTTCTCAGACTCTTGTTGTTTCCTTAGTTCAGGCTTTCATACTTTCTCCCTTAAAATACTGTATCAGGTTAATGATGCGAATTTTTTTCAATAGATGGAGTTACATGTGTTGATGTATATGCGATTTGATATATATGCCATTTTGTTGTATTGACAGCAAGCTTCAAAACTTCATATGGCAAATTTTCTGAAGGTGTTAACATCATAGATATTTTTACGCTTAAAATTTTGTGCCAAAAAAAGAGCATTTGCGGGAAGTTTTAATTCATAACTTTACTAGTATTTTGAAGAAAAGTGCTACTGAAAGTTTTCGTATTCTTTGGGAAGCTTATGGTGAACATGCTCCATCTCAAGATACTTGTGAACACTGGTTTAAACACTTTAAAAGTGATGATTTCAATGTGAAAGACAAAGAACGTCCAGGTCAATCGAAAAAGTTTGAAGACCAACAATTACAAGTATTATTGGATGAAGATGCGTGTCAAACTCAAAAACAACTTGCAGAAAGATTAAACATTGCTCAGCAAACAATTTTCAATCATTTACAAGCAATGGGAAAGATTTTAAAGGAAGGAAAATGGGTGCCACATCAGCTGAACAAAAGACAAATTGAAAATGAAAAGTCATCAGCAAAATGTTGCTTCAACAGCACATTAGTCTTTTTTGCATTGAATTGTGAGGGGCGATGAAAAGTGGATTTATTTTGAGAATCCCAAATGCACAAAATCATGGGTTGATCCAGGTCAACCATCAACATCAACTGCAAGGCCAAATTTAGTTATCTGCCTGGTGTTCTCGTAACATATCATCCTTCTGTTACATCTTCTATCTTTTTGAGTTATTTCTTTGTCTGTTGCACTACTAATCTGTAAACTTCTTAAGGGAAATACTATCTCATTATTTTTGCATTCTTTGAACCTAATGGCAAGTAGTTGCCATTCAGTACTTTTAATTTATCACTAGACATTATCTACTTACTAATTTATTAATTCTAGTTATAAATGTGTTCATTGTAACATACAATTAATATTTGTTAATGTGTTCTATTTTAAAAATATTTTTATTGATTTCAGAGAGGAAGGGAGAGGAAGAGGGGGGTAGAGAGAGATACATCAATGATGAGAGAGAATCGTGGACTGGCTGCCTCCTGCACGCCCCACACTGGGGACCGAGCCTGCAACCCGGGCATGTGCCCTTGACCAGAATCGAATCTGGGACCCTTCAGCCTGCAGGCCAATGCTCTGTCCACTGATCCAAACCAACCTAGGGCTATTAATATGTTCTTTTAAAGTTGTGGTTTATTTTAGAATCTTAGAATGCAGAAGTTGGAAGGAACTTTAGAAATCATCTGATCTGGTAGTTATCAGCTGTGGATACATGATTAGGAAGATGAAAAGATTTTATCTCCTATATTACATAATAAAACCCTAATCTGCAAATTGACTGAACGGAGGAACAACGGGTCGCTATGGGGGAGCACCACTCAGCCAGAAGCTGGGCTCACGGCTGGTGAGCGCAGCAGCTGTGGTGGGAGCCTCTCCTGCCACTGTGGCAGCACTAAGGACTCCTTGGGGGATGTCCGCTTGCTGGCTTAGGCCCGCTCCCTCCAGACATCCCCCGAGGGTTCCCGGACTGTGAGAGGGTGCAGGCTGGGCTGAGGGTCCCCCCCACCCACAGTGCACGAATATCATGCAGCAGGCCTCTAGTTAAATCAGAATAATAGGCATGGAGCGTGCATATCAGTATTTTTTAAGCTACCAGGTGTTTATAATTTATAGCCGGTGTTAACACTGATCCTAGTCTAATAGTAAGGTGACTTACAGGCAGTCCTTGGGTTACTTCGGACTCGACGTACATCGTTTCTTGGTTACGTTGCCATCTCCTATTTACAGTATTTATTTTTAAAAAAAGTTTCATCATTTTGACGTATGTACATATGTACTTTATGTTTTTTATTATTTATTTACCACAAGTAAAGGTCAGGAATTGTTATCTTTCTTTTAAATTTTTTTTACTGTTTCACTTCATTACTGCTGTGTATGTGCTCCATGTGAGTGACGTAGGTGCTTATGTAGGTGGGTTCCGACTTAAGACTTTACGTTGCACCGTAGGAATGGATCTCCAACGTAACCCGAGGACCTACTGTAAAGCCAAGAGAAGTTAAACAGCTTGTCTCTGCTACATCTATATCTGTGATATTATATAAAACTTGAACTCAGAAGTTCATATTTTCAGTGCAGGGTTCTTCATAGAGAGGCAGTGTAGCATCATAATAAATTAAGAGAGAAGTAGAAGCCTAGGTTCACATTTTGCCTTTTGGTGACTACAAGCTTAGAAAGTTACTAAACCTCTCCCTACATCAAGCAAATAAACTACTAACTTGTGTAACTCTTGGCCTGGAATCTGGCATTAAAATGCTTGACAAGTGAAGTAGTTATCTGCAGAAAATCTTTTTTCCTAAGAAATTTGAATTGTAAAATGGAAAATTAGTGGATCAGCACACTAGTGAAATATTTCTTTGTGCCTTTCTAGTTTTAACTATTTATGAGATATGGTCATTTTTGGTGTTTCTTAAGCATTTGTATACCAAGTAATGAAACAGCTCCTTGATCCTTTTAATTAGTTCCTAACATTTGGTTTTCTTTTCCTTAGGTTTTGGCCCCTCTTCCTGGAGGGATTTCACCACAGACAGGTGTCATCATCCAGCCTCAGCAAATCTTATTTACAGGAAATAAGACTCAAGTTATACCTACAACAGTGGCGGCACCTACACCAGCACAAGCACAGATAACTGCAACTGGCCAACAGCAACCACAGGCCCAACCTGCTCAACAACAGGCTCCATTGGTATTGCAAGTTGATGGAACTGGGGATACATCATCTGAAGAAGACGAAGATGAGGAAGAAGACTATGATGACGATGAGGAGGAAGACAAAGAGAAAGATGGAGCTGAAGATGGGCAGGTAGAAGAGGTAAGTTTCTAGTAAAAGACTTGAAATTAGAAGCTATGCAACCATTTCTTCTTTTACGTGGTGCCAAACTTGAGTTATATCCTATTTTTTCAGAGGCTGTTAGGCTACATTACAACATAGGATTTTAAATATAGTTAGATTGTTCTAACTTAATAAGGTTTTATATTGTTCTGGTTGCATTTATCTTTATAAAATATTGTTCATATAGCTGTTAATAAAAATGAATGTATACCAAAGTAAGTTTTATTTATAAAGGTGATGGAGACTGCAAGTAATTCTAATTCTTTGGTTTATGCATTCATGATTAGGCTTACATATAAAGACATTGGTAGAACAGATAGTTGTGGTTAATCTCTTATTTCAGTAATTAAAGGGACGGCAACTTTTGGGAAAAAAGGAAACTTGAGAAAAAAGCTAAATGTGGCAGATATTTTTCAGAACCTCCTTTTGGTCCACATTCCATAACATTTCCTTCGATAACCTCTTCTATTGTTAGTGTCTATCCTCAGTTGAACATCCTTTCTTATTTATCTTTTACTTATACATTAGAAGCATATAAATCCTTGTTTTTCTGTGTTGTAGCTTAGTTTTGTTCAACGTGTTTGTCTTACCACTATTTTAATTGTTAATTTCCCTCTGCAGCCTCAGATGTAATTGTCTTGCTTATCTCAGTACAGCGTTCTTCTAAACTAATATTCTTTTAAATACTATTTTTATTGATTTTAATTTATTTTAAATACTGGTTCAAAATATTAATGAACTATTAGTATTTTAATAGTTCAAGGCATGCCTAAGGATTTTTTGTAATATATACAAATGAGTTAAAAATATTTTAAAATATAAATATCACAGTGTCCACATTCAGTTAAAAAAAATCCCATTACTTACTTAAAATCCCTAATCCTCTTCTTTTCACCATCTGAGTAACCATGCTCATGAATTTTGTGTTTATCATTAACTTTCCTTATATTTTACCATATGCATTTATATTCCTAAAGAGCATATTGCTTAATTTTGCATACTCATTTATACCTGTAATTATTTTCACTGTTGAATATACCATAACTTTTTTTAATTTTAATTTTTTAAAATATTTTTATTGATTTCAGAGAGGAAGGAAGAGGGAGAGAGAGATAGAAACATCCATGATGAGAGAGAATCATGGATTGGTGCCTCCTGCAAGTCCCCCACTGGGGATTGAGCCCACAACCCAGGCATGTGCCCTTGACCGGAATTGAACCTGGAACCTTTCAGTTCACAGGCAGATGCTCTATCCACTGAGCAAAACCGGCTAGGGCTCTTTTTATTTTTAATGTGATGACTTGTATCTACTTGTTTACTGTTGTAAAATATTCTAGTATGTGTCATCTGGAGACACATATGCAAGAGTTTTTCTGAATTGCCGAATCCTAAGGCATGCACATCTTCAACTTTACAATAAAATGCCAGCTGTTGTACTAAGAATACTCCTGCCATTCATTATATGATGGTGCATATGTCTACACATCTTCACCATACTTACTATTGTCAGACTTCTTTTGCTAGTCTGGTAGGTAGAAAATGCTGTTTCATTTTGGTTTTAATTTGCATTATCTTGATTTCTGATGACGTTTAGCCTTTTCAATTCTTTTATGTGTTCTTTGTATACAGTCAAATCAAATATGAAAAATGACAGTTTTTCTTGCCTTGTTGGCTAAGCCCTCCAGAATGATATTTATTACAATTGGTGATGGCAGGCACCCATATCTTAATCTTAAAATAATCCTTTTTATAGTTCACTGTTAATTATATTTACTACTAGAGGCCCGGTGCACAAAATTCATGCAGGGAGGGGAGTGTCCCTGAGCCTGGCCTGCACCCTCTTGCAATCCAGGACCCCTCAGGAGATGTCCGACTGCCACTTCAGTCGAACATCCCTCTCGCAACCCAGGACCGCTGGCTCCTAACCGCTTACCTGCCTGCCTACCTGATCACCCCTAACCACTCACCTGCCTGCCTGATTGCCCCTAACCGTCTCTGCCTTGACCCCAGCTGCCGCAGCTTCGTCTGGAAGGATGTCCGGAATGACACCCGGAAGGGCGTTCGGCTGTCTGGTCTAATTAGCATGTTACGCTTTTATTATTATAGATAGGCTTTTTGTGGATATCCTTCATTAGGTTAAGGAAGTTCCCTTCTGTTCAGATTAACTAAGAGCTTTGCTTTGTTTTCTAAACTATAATGATTGATGAATTTTATTAAACACTAGGTAGTCATGACTTCTTATTTATAATCTGTTATTTTTGATGAATTGCATTCATTAATTGTTTTTCTATTTTGTGTTCCTGGGATAATACAACTTGATCATTACATATGACTCTTTTTATGAATTGCTAAATTCCCTTTGTTCAGGACTCTTGCAAGTATAATTATGAATGACACAATCTGTAATTTTCTGTTCTCATACTTTTCTTACTATTTTCTTTCTCCATTAATTAGAAATCTGAGTTGTATCTTTTATCTTCTGCCACAACTGAGGTCAAGTTTAACATAGTTGGTCATTGTATTTATGATCTTCTTGGTCTTTAATTCTTTTTGTTTGAGTCCCAACACCGCCCCCCCCCCCCCCCCACACACACACACTCACTCACTTTAAATCTAATGGTTTAATTAATTATACTCTAAGCCTTCGAGGTCACAATGGTAGATATGCTTATTTGTGTTTAAAATCCTAGTCCCTAATGTTAAGACAAACCAGACTGCTAGCCTATTTTATAGTGCTTTTCCCCTGCAATTTCACCATTGTTTTTTCTTTTTAAACCTAAGAAAGAAGATCCATGTCTAGACATATATATTTTTTTTAATATTTTTATTTCTGAGAAGAAGGGAGAGGGAGAGAGAGATAGAAACATCAATGATGAGAGAGAATCATTGATCGGTTGCCTTCTGCACGCCCCACACTTGGGATCGAGCCTGAAACCTGGGCATGTGCCCTGACTGGGGAATTGAACCGTGACCTCCTGGTTCATAGGTTGATGCTCAACCACTGAACCAATGCATCCAGGCCATGTCTAGACATATTAAACAGCTATTACAGAGAATTATCTTGAAAGAATAAAGAAAATAAATCATTTTAGATTATATTAGTAAGTTATAGCTTAACTATTTTAATTATTGTATTTAATTTCTTGCTGGAATTTTAGTAGCATTGGTTAAGTCAACGCAGCCAATTAACAATATGTTAGTGATATACATACGTGTCTGTCAGGCCCTTAGTTCTCAAAGCACATCATGGTTATTGTGTTTATTTTCATTGAAAATAAAGGGCCCTTTGCTAATAATGCATGAAGTATGAAAAAATAAACTTTTTATTTGTAGGAGCCCCTCAATAGTGAAGATGATGTGAGTGATGAAGAAGGACAGGAACTCTTTGATACCGAAAATGTGGTTGTATGCCAGTATGATAAGGTAAGAATTTTATCATCAGATTTCTGACATTTTTTTCTGTTGTGATTACTTCCCTAAACCATCCTTTCTGCCTTGTTCAAATATTTGGGCAGCTGATTGATGCCTTTTATGTTCAGTATAAACAATGTGAATGAATGAAAACATTGTTATAGTTTAGTAGAAAATAGACCGAGAAATTAATTTGTGTAGCTTTATATTTTAAAAATAAGTTAGGAATGAAATCTTGGAGAGATTTGTTAAATCCCAACTTGTTAACAAAGTAAACAGAACTACTTTTGAATTGTCCTTTAACATGAACAATAGCTCAGTGGGATAATTCTATTTTTTTATTTAGTCTAAATTACCTCAAAACTAAAAGGTTTTAATTAAATCTCTGCAACTTTTTTTATTACTAAGGAAAGAACTAGGGTAATAAGACTAATAACTAATAAACATATACCTTCCTATTGAAAATTACTTTAAAAGTTATTTAACTCTGCTTATGAATTTTGGTATCATTAAGGAATTTTTAAATTAGGTTCTGTGAGAACTGGCTCTTGACTCCTGTTTACTTAATTTAAAAAGGGTGCTATTTTCCAAGTATTTTTGTTATAGTTATTGGCATTATTGTTGAGATTTTTGTTATTTATTAAACATTTAATTTGGAATAAAATTTGTTTTCTGACTACAGTAATTAAATTTATAATAAATCTATAAATTATATTGCATTTATAACTTAATTATTAAAATATCCATACTACCAGTCTATAGATCCAATGACATTTTCCACAGGTACAGAACAGACAAACCTAAAATTGGTATGAACCACAAAAGACCCTTCAACCAAAGTAAATTTGAGAAAGAACAACAAAGCTTCAGTCATCATGCTCCCTGAATTCAAACTGTATTACACAGCTATAGTAATCAAAACAGTATGGTATTGGAATAAAAACAGACACATAGATAAATGGAACAGAAAAGAGAGACCAGAAATGAACCCATGCATATTTGTTAGGACAAAATACCCAAGAATACAAAATGGGTAAATGCCAATCTCTTTAATAAATGGTATTGGGAAAACCTACCACTATCATACCATATACAAAAATCAACTTAAAATGAATGAAAGGCTTGATTAAAACCTAAAACTGCTAAAAATTCCTAGATGGTAAGCTCCTTAACATCAGTTTGGTTTTTGTATTTGACAACAAAAGCAAAACTAATCAAGTGGGCCTACATCAAACTGAAAAGCTGCTGCACAGCAGAGGAAACAATCAATAAAATGAAAAGGCAGCCTACTGAAAGGGAGAAAATATTTGCAAATCACATATCTGATAAGGAGTTAATATCCTAAATGCATAAAGGACTCATACAACTCAATAGCAAAAAATACAGTCTGGTTTAAAAATGGGGAGATCTGAATAGATAGTTTCCAAAGAAGGTATACGAATGGCCAATCCATAACTGAATAGGTCCTCAACATAACTAATCATCAGGGAAATACAAATCAAAACCACAGTGAGCTATTAACATTACCTATTAGAATGGCTGTTATAAAAAAAAAAAAAGGAAGTAACAAGTGTTGGCAAGGATGTGGAGAAAAGGGAACCTTTGTGCACTGTTGGTGGAAATGTAAGTTGGTACAGCTGCTATAGTAAACAGTATGCATGTTTTTCAAAAAATTAAAAATAGAACTACCATATAATCTTACAATTTCACTTCTGAGTATTTTTTCAAAGGAAACAAAAGCATTAACTGGAAAAGATGTATGACACCCATGTTCATTGCAACATTTTTTTTTTAAATACAATTTTTTAATTGATTTCAGAGAAGAAGGGAGAGGGAGAGAGGGAAACATCAATGATGAGAGATAATCATTGATCAGCTGCCTCCTGCACACTTCCACACGGGATCAAGCTGCAGCTGGGGCATGTGCCCTGATGGGAATCAAACCATGGTCTCTTGGTTCATAGGTCAATGCTCAACCACTGAGTCATGTGGGGCTGGGCTCATTGCAACATTTTATCCAAGCCATGGAAACAATGTAAGTGTCCATCAATAGATAAATGGATAAAGAAATAATGATTGATATATATATATGTATGTATGTGTGTATATATATATATATACACACACACACACACACACACACACACAGACACACACTAGAGTCCCAGTGCATGAATTTGTGCACCAGTGGGGTTCCTCGGCCTGGCCTGAGGGATCGGGCCGAAACTGGCTCTCCAACAATCCCCCAAGCGATCCCAGATTGTGAGAGGGTGCAGGCCAGGCTGAGGGAGTCCCTTGGTGCACTAATGGGGCCCGGGGAGGAATGCGGGAGGGCTCCAGGGCATGTCTGGCCCTGTCTCAGCCAGACCCCAATAGCACGCTAACCTACCAGTCGGAGTGTCTGCTCCCTGGTGGTCAGCGCACGTCATTGCGACTGGTCAACCGGTCAACTGTCTGCCCCCTGATGGTCCGTGAACATCATAGTGAGCAGTTGAGCGGCATCAGCATATCATTAGCATATTACACTTTGGTTGAATGGCCTACTGGAAGACCAGACACTTAGCATATTAGGCTTTTATATAGGACAGTGGTCGGCAAACTCATTAGTCAACAGAGCCAAATATCAACAGTACAACGATTGAAATTTCTTTTGAGAGCCAAATTTTTTAAACTTAAACTATATAGGTAGGTACATTGTTATTAACTTAATTAGGGAACTCCTAAGCTGGCCTTTACTAAAAATGTCCTCACTCTGATTGAGGTACGTTCGCTGAGGTCGACCCCTTCCAACTCTCCCATCCACACTCGTTTTGTATACTTGTTTCATCTATTTCCTTTCCGAAAACCGACTTCTGCACATGGGCCACGAAGTTTCAATCACACTGTATGTGTGCGCCCGCTCGTGGTATTTTGTGGAAGAGCCACACTCAAGGAGCCAAAGAGCTGCATGTGGCTCGCGAGCTGCGGTTTGCTGACCACTGATATAGGAAAACAATAATACATATAATCTATACTAATACAAGGGTAATATGCAAATTAACCGTCACTCCACGACAGATGGCTGAGCCCATAGCCACAAAGATGGCGGCACCAGCCGGAGCCACGGAGCGGGTGGGAGGCTTGGCTTCCTTTGTGAGTGAGGTTCCCTGTCTGGGGGTTCCAAATCCGCCGTTGGTTCCTTTCACCGCTGATTCCCCTCCTCGCAGGTATCCTCCACGCAAAAGCAGTTCCATGCAAATATGTCATGTCCTAATGGGTGAATCCTAAACTGAATGAGTGGCACACCTGGGCAACCTAACTCTCGTTAGAAAAAGGACCTGGGAGGAGGGATTTAGGAATCACGAAGCCATCGTGACCTGCTCGGTCTCTGGAACTGCTGTCAAACACAGGCAGTCTGTGACCCTCCCAAACACCACCTGAGCTATACCTGAAAACCAAGGTATTTTCAAGGATAAGGGGTCAAGGGACCAAAGCAAGCAGAACAGCCAACTCAACCAGAGACGCAGGAGCTTAAGTTAATGCATAGAAATGTCCTGGCTACTGATGCTCTCCCACAGACGTGGTGCCCACACCCAGCTGGGGGGAGGGGGTGTGGAATTTAAGGCCACCGGCAGGAGGGAAAGTTGAGGCATGCCTAAGGATTTTTTGTACGTGTCCCAGAGTTGAGAAGCAGAGTCAGAATCAAGAAGCAAAGTCTTACCTCAGCGCTGGGGTGTTTAAAAGTATCTAAAAATAGCAGTTCCATCACCGAGTCCACCGCCATGTTTGCTGCTAACGGGAGGCGCATGGAGGACTTCCGGGGCAGCCCTATAACCTCGGCGGCGACAGCGGCTCTGGAGAGGAAGAGATTGCAGCACTTCAGTGTCCGAAGTGCTAGCGCCGCAAACCTTGGCCTATCTGGAAGTCGGTGCTGCCGGAAGTCTCTGGCCCTGCCTTCTCCAGTGTGGCAGAGAAAGGCTGAGAGAGGAGATGCGGGTACAGTGGCTCCAGTGGTCCAAATCCTGTCATTGTCTTGCATTACCTAGCCTCGGCGCCCTCCAGGGCAGCCTCAGTGCCAGTGCAGAGGAGGTGGTGGTGAGGGTGGTGAGGAGAATGCTTCTGACTCTGGATACCCAGTGAAACTGCCGTCAAGAGCCTTTCTGGGGCTGGCAGGAAAATGAGTGAAGAATAATGTCTCAAAACGAAGAGGTTGGTTTTTTTTTCTCATTAGCAAAATGTGAATATTACCTAACCCACAGACTTTGCGAAAATTAATTGAAATAAAATTCCAGAAATTGTGTAACGGCCGGGGTGAAGTGGATAGGTTGGTTGAGCATGAGTGTGGTCCTGTGCATGGAAAGTTTGCAGGTTCGATTCCAGGTCAGGGCACATAGCTGGCACATACCTGGGTTTCAAGTTGGATCCCTGGTTGGGGCTCCTAAGGAAGGCAACTGAAGGGATGTTTCTTACATTGATGTTTCTCTCTATCCCTCTCCTTCCCACTCTAAAAATCAATGGAAAAATGAACTAATGCCATATCTACACACATGGATAATCTGAAAAAAGAAATAAAGTGGGGGGCTCTAACCGGTTTGGCTCAGTGGATAGAGCATCGGCTTGCAGACTGAAGGCTCACAGATTCGATTCCGGTCAAGGGCATATACCTTGGTTGCAGGAGGCAGCTGATTGATGTTTCTCTCTCATCGATGTTTCTAACTCTCCCTTTCCCTTCCTCTCCGTGAAAAGAATCAATAAGATACATGTAGAAACAAAAAACAGGGTAAAAGAGGTTGAATATATACTGTATAATTTAAAGCGTGTAAAATAATATAACTTTTTAGGGGCATATGTGTTATCTGTACTAATAAAAGGGTAATATGCTAATTAGACTGGACATCCATCTGGACATCCTTCCGGACAAAGTCACGGTGGTGGGGGCTGAGGCAGAGGCCATTAGGGGCGACCAGGCCGGCAGGATAGGGCAGTTAGGGGCGACCAGGCTGGCAGCGGAGGGCAGTTAGGGGCAATCAGGCTGGCAGGCAGAGGCAGTTAGGGGTGATCAGACAGGCAGGGGAGCAGTTAGGGGTGATCCAGCTGGCAGGGGAGCAGTTAGGGGTGATCCAGCTGGCAGGGGAGCAGTTAGGGGTGATCCAGCTGGCAGGGGAGCAGTTAGGGGTGATCCAGCTGGCAGGGGAGCAGTTAGGGGTGATCCAGCTGGCAGGGGAGCAGTTAGGGGTGATCCAGCTGGCAGGGGAGCAGTTAGGGGTGATCCAGCTGGCAGGGGAGCAGTTAGGGGTGATCCAGCTGGCAGGGGAGCAGTTAGGGGTGATAAGGCCGGCAGACAGAGATGCTTAGGGGGTGATCAGGCAGGCAGGCAGAGAGGTTAGGGGCATCAGGCAGGCAGGCAGAGTTGTTAGGGGCGATCAGGCAGGAAGGTGAGCGGTTAGGAGCCAGCGGTCCCAGATTGCGAGAGGGGTCCCGGATTGGAGAGGGTACAGGCCGGGCTGTGGGACCCCTCCCGTGCACGAATTTCATGCACCAGGCCTCTAGTGGAATAATATTCAGCCATAAAAAAGAATGAAATCTTGCCCTTGCCAGTTTTCTCAGTGGTTAGAGCACCCGCCTGCAGACCAAAGGGGTCATGGGTTCGATGCTGGTCAAGGGCACATACCTCTGTTTCAGATTAAATCCCCAGCCCACTATGGGTGTGTGTGGGAGGCAACCAATCGATGTGTTTCTCACAAATCAATGTTTCTCTTTCTGTCTCTTCCCTTCCCTTCCACTCTCTCTAAAAATCAATGGAAAAAATATCCTCAAAAAAAAAAAAAAAAGAAAAGAAAGAAATCTTGCCATTTGTGACAACATGAATGGACCTTGGGGTATCATGCTAAATGAAGTCAGTCAGACAGAGAAGGACAAATATCAGTTAATCTCATTTATATGTGCAATCTTTTAAAACAAACTGAACTAATAGTTACAGAGGACAGAATGATGATTGCCAGAAGTGAGGGGTGGGGGATGGGTGAAGGTGGTCAAAAGGTACAAACTCCCAGTTATAAAATAAGTAAGTCAAGGGATATAATGTACAGCACAGTGCCTATGGCTAATATTACTGTAATGTATATTTGAAAGTTGCTAAGAGAGTATATTTTAAAAATTTTCATCACAAGAAAAAAAAGTTGTAACTGTGGGTGATGAATGTTAAATAGACTTAATTGTGGTGATTATTTCTCTCTATAAAAATATTGGATCATTATGTTTGTTGTACACCTGAAATAAATAGAATGGTACATGTCAATTATATCTCAATTAAAAAAAACAATTTGAAAATGCAGTAATGTACAAGACGAAGGTTTTTTGGTGTGTGAATGGGCTTTTTTTGTTGTTTTCTCTGTTGATTGTATCTCTTACATTCTTTTTTATTTGTTTATTTAGATACACAGAAGTAAAAACAAATGGAAATTTCATCTCAAGGATGGCATTATGAATCTTAATGGAAGAGATTATATATTTTCCAAAGCCATTGGAGATGCAGAATGGTGAAGAATTGGTTCTTTTCTTTTATAAATAAAATGAAAGAAACTTTACAAAAATTTAAAGTGACAGTTTGAAACTTGGGACATACTCCAACCAAAACTTAACTTCTGCATGTCAGACAAAGTGCAGTAGAAGCAAAGCTACTGGAACAAAGAGACCTTGACAACATAGACACTACTTCTAACTGGCAAGCCATGGAACTGTAGCACCTGGGGTTGTTGGGGAAGGGGGCATTGGGGTTTTGTGTAGGAAAACCCTAATTGTCAATTTTAAATACAGGTACCTGCCACTGGTAATTAGCATGTAAAGCTTTGTCTATATTCCTTCCTCTACCTTGGGTTCAATCAGAAAATACTTGTTAGAATGAACTAAAGAAACTTCCCTTTTGATAGATTGAAATGAAACTGCTTATTGTATGTGGTTATATTTGGTAAAAATTGCGTGTGCGCTTTTTACAAGAGGGCAAGAATTATGGTGTTGAATTTTAATTGACTTGTGTAAGGAAACAATTTAGAACTCTCATAATAGGTCTTCAATATTTTTACTTGCTCTTCTCCCTCAGTGATATATACCTCTTCCTTCCCTGCTTTATGAAACATCTGTTTAAGAGTTAAAGGAAGTAATCAATGACCACAGTTCGGAGACAAAATTTGACCCAGGAATGGCTACTTATTTTAATTAGGTTTTCACACTCATTAAACTAGAGTCTTGTCTAAGCAGAATTAAAATGCCAACTTCAATTTCCTTACAAAAATGTTTGTTTCTTTTAGCCTCATACCTTAAAAAGAAACCCTAAAGCAGTTCCTTAGAAATAAGGTTTTATTCCACAAAGGTACCATTTAGCTGAAATTATATACACGAGAATACAGATTTTTTTTTCCAGTTGGGCTGAAGTGCATGTTTATGTGGGTGTTTAGTCTTTAAGCTAAACATACATTCAGATAACATTCAGTGCATTGACTCAAGTGTTGGGCAGGTGGTGAGGACCTGGGTTTTTATTAAACAATTTAATAATTATAAAAGTTTCTTGTCTTTACTAGTAAAGAATTATAAAACTATTATTTTAATTGAACAGATTTTTTAAAATTTAACTTTGTAATTTGAGGGGCAGTTTTGGGGTTAAAGGGGGTGGGCCACTAAGTACATATTTACCTCTTTGATTTGGTGGCCCTTCCAGGCCATTGATAATATTAAAATACATGGGCTTTAGTTTGCACATCGGGAAGAAAGCATATAAATTTGACTTATATTGAAAATAATAGAAACTGAATATGTATATTAAGAATGCATAGCTCTAATTCTGTAAGGGGCTCTAAAATACAATATGGCAGTGCTGTGTTCAGTGTGCACTAGTTGCCTGGGAGAACTGTAGGAACACTTGTCTTCACCTTGGTTCTTACAGCTAATTCTTTTCATGGTTTATCTGGACAGAATTCGAATGTGTTTAAGTTACTTTTGTATATTGATTTTTAAAAAGTCTTCCATTTTTATCTTTTATTTGCCTTTGTGTTTCCAGAAGTAAAATAGAAACACTTTAAAGTACATTGCAAAGAAAAACTGTGAGCTTATTATATATTGCTTTTTCTTTTTTCTTTTTTTAACACAAATCTTTAAAATTCTCAAAAAGGCTAATCTTTTTTTTTTTTCTGCCTACTTCCCACCCCACATACCAACTTGGTCCCTTTAACTTATGTTCTGAACTTTGATATAAATGGTGGTTTCTGGCATGCTAGTAGTTAGGTTTATTAGATGCCATAACTGGTAATACGGTTTTTATTTTTGCTATGTTAATTTAGTTTTTTGGAGGGGAGATTTGTTTACCCCATTACTCTCAAAGCACACATAGGTTTGTTTTATTGAGATTGAGAGAAGAGAAGGGAGGGGGTGGAATCACAGAAGTCCTGTTGTTCAGTTGTCTTTCAGTATAGTTGATAGTAGATTGATATTTACCCAATGAAGAGTCAATGACCTGAACTACCTATGAAAGTTTAGCAGTGCTGCAGTGTTGATCGAAACCTTTTGGCTATCTAGTAGTTATTATGCTACTGGACCTTGTATTATTATATGATATTCAGCTCATGTTTTAGGCCCTCTATGTAGGCAAGCATTCGATATTCATAGTAGAATTGGATACTGGCCTGTTTTTATAATGTTATTTTCAAACATGAAAAACCACTGCTTTCAGAGTGATTCACTCGGGTTATTTTGAAGCAGGAATTAACTATTTGTAGTTGCACCTGTGTATTGCATATTAATTATGGCACACTTGGCAAATGCTTTTTTTTTTTACCTGTGAAAATCCTGTAAGCCAGTCCAACAACACTGCATACCAAATTGTGCTCTTATGTATTACTGCATTGTGTTTCTTTTTAATCAAATAGCATGTTTTAGTTTTATTATAGTGGCTTGCTATAAGAATGCCACTTGCTTATCTTTTATTGTACTTGAATTCTTAATCATGTTTTTAACATTGTATTTAACAAATCATTTCATTAAGTTCTATAAAAATGTCATTCCTTTGAAAAGGCAAGGATTCCCACTTCAGAATTTTAAAATGAAAATGTTTATTCAAAGAGGGAAAATTGTTCAGACTTGGTTTTATGAAAACAGATAAAGCTTTCAGAAGAGGAATTGTTTAGATTTGCACTGAAGGTTATGGCACCTTTTATTAAAACAAGATTAACATTAATCAACATTGGGAAGGAAAATTTACACAAAATTACTTGATAAAGTGTGGAAATGTGTGCCTTTCAATATAAGTACTCTTTTTTTGGTGGTCATTGGGATAATCAGACCACATGCATGCCTGATAGCACAGTTAATTTCTGTGGAGAGCCACATTTTGCTAAAACAACTCTTTAATGTGCAATTAGTTTCTAGAGTAAAATGTCTGTTATATGAGGGGGATCTTTATATTGGGCTTTTATATTTTTTTAAATGTTCACATTTCTGTTAATTAAATGCCATCATAATACCACATTTATATTGCCTCTCTTAAAATCAAAGCCACCTTGATGTTATTCTAGGAATACATCAAGATTTGAGAAGTGTGTATAGTAATTAAAATGTGTTTTTGAAGAGCATATTCTAATAGATTCTGGTTTTAGACATCAAGAACATAAAAATATAATAGCTTTTGTATAAAGATTTTCTTTTGCTATAGTGAAAATCAAGGATTTGGTTTTCTTATTTTTTCTGCTTTTTATGGAGGAATGAAAGGGTTGTCTCCTCTAAGACTAATTTTTGATTATCTTATAGCAATAATGTCACCATTCTTTTCAGAAGGTAAATATGCCTTGTGTAGGAAAACAGAAATAATTTCCTCTCGGGAGCTCCCCTTACAACTTAACATTTTCTTCCACTTAGAAAGTTCCTATTTTTTTCAGATTATTTCATCTTGAACTTTTTTGAGATTTTGTGCAATGTAATATTTTATTGATCCATCTTTGTACATTTTCATTTTATTTCATTTGTCTGTCTTCCACCTGTCTGAATCAGCTATTCAGATTTTGAATTCATTGGTTAAAAAATAGTTGCTTTTATATAGGTCCTCATGAGTTTATGTTAAATAGTTTTGCATTTTAATCTATTATGCTATGGAAATTATTCTGAAGTTTATATTCCCCTTTTAAGCCTGCCTTAGTCTATTTTTTGTCATTTTTTATAGTTTAAGGAAGAACACACAAACTTAATATTTTTGTTTATTTTGAGGAACAAAAGAAAACTTTTTTCCTTTTTTAAAGGAAGAACTCATTGAGTTATTAAGTAACTACTAACTATTAGTAAGTTACTATTTACCTAGTTAATAACTATTTCTGTCAAGGTTCCTTAAATCAGTCCAGTATGCGTCAGGGCTACAATTTGGGGGAGGGACTAATCCTTTTTGCTGTTCTGAGCTACTGTTGTCAACTGCTGTTGTACATACTGTTATGTGTAAGGGCGTAAATATATTTATTATGTTTGTATAATTCATCTGTACAATTGCAGATCAAGGTTGCTCTTCTGTGATATACGGGATATTATGTTTTAAAGAACATCTTGGAATACAATTAGAGAACTTAGTATTTTGATGTACTAAGACCTATTTTAAGTTTAATATTTTACCTTTGCAAAACTTTAATTAAAGATGTTATTTAAAGTAATGTTGCTTGCTTTGCTTACTCTAGTGCATAACATTATATAGATAACTGAATAAAAATTATACAGTTTAGAAAGGAAAACGCTTTACATTGTTAATGAAAGTTAAGTTCCATTTATCTAAAAAGGGTATCATTATGTTCTATACCTTTAAAATTAAGTAGGATGGGATATCATTCTGAATTATTAAGCTGAATTACAAATTCTAATAGCTTTGAAAAAGATAGTTGTATTTCCCAGCACACAGGAATTTAAATTGGGCTAAATCCATACCAACAAATTGTTACTAAAACTGATGTAATTAACATATTGTATTAAATGAGTATTTCTACTCCAAAGAATAGATACTTAGGATACAATTATTTCAGAATATACTTGTTTTTTAATCCATCTGTTTAGCTAAATCTTTTACTCTTAATTCAGTTTGTAAATAATTGCATAATAGAATCAGATTTCTAAGGTCTATATTATATATTGAATATATTTTGTGTTATATTTGAAGCTATTAAATCATTAGCAGGCATTTTAATTCTATAGTTAATTCAACTGAAACATTAAGAAGCTTGTCTTTTTGTAATTTTTTATCCTGTTATGGACTACTTTATCTAGGAAACATGCAAATTTTAACCATTAAAAGCAATCATAATAAAGGTATTTTATTGCCAGAAAATCTTGTAATTTTGCAGTTTAATACAGGCTCCTACGTTGATGATCTTAACCTTTTTGGCCTCAGTTTTTCTGTCTATAATGTATATGGTTTTGAGGATTAAGTGAGGTAATACGTGTATAGCTCTTAGAATGGATTTTGACATACTTAAGTATTCAGATGTCACAATTCAGTTATTTACTTAATTTCATAATTATATTTGCATAATTTAAAATGACTAGTAGTGTTGAAAAAAAACATTTAAGTGGTCAAAAATAGCAAAAGAGAATGTGGTCTGACTAAGAAGGGGCAGTGAAAGATTTGGTTACAACCCAACTAAGCCTGGGAGATTGAGTTAAGTTAGCAAAGCAGCTCATCTGGCTGCAGCAGTACAGGAGAGGGGTCATGAAACAGTGAGAAGGCTCTAGGCCAGTGGTTCTCAACCTTCCTAATGCCGCGACCCTTTAATATAGTTCCTCATGTGGTGGTGACCCCCAACCATAAAATTATTTTCATTGCTACTTCATAACTAATTTTGCTACTGTTATGAATTATAATGTAAATAACTGATATGCAGGATGTATTTTCATTGTTACAAATTGAACATAATTAAAGCATAATTAAAACATAATCACAAAAACAATATGTAATTATATATGTGTTTTCTGATGATGGTCTTCGACCCCTGTGAAAGGGTCGTTCGACCCCCAAAGGGGTTGCGACCCATAGGTTGAGAACCGCTGCTCTAGGCTTTTTCCTCCCCAAAGTAAACATTTTATACATTATGTCTAAAATAGGTTGAATTTTCCCAAAGTTCAAATTGTAGTAGAACTAGAACATTTTGCTAATTAATTGATTTTCCCAAATATCAATGGATTTTGCCTAGTTTGTTTATGGAGAAAAGCAAAAATACTGAAATATGTGTTGTTGTTCAAAGATATTGAAGCTCTGGTTACCTCACCGACATTGACCTGAATCCCTTTCCTAGTTGATTGTTCACAATCCTATTTCTGGAAGCAAATGACCTTTGTGTCAACCCTCCCACTCACTATCCAAGGAGGAAAGGCAAATATATATAAGTAGTTGCATACCTTTGTTTCTGTTTTGAAATACAGTTTTTCTAGTTAAATAGCGTTAAACATTTCTATATTTTACTACAACAAATAGGAAATTGAGCATAGAGTATATATTAACTAATTCAATTTACTCTAGTGATCTCCCATGGGCCAGGAATTGTAATCAGTATTACTGGAGGATCCAGAGATGAATAAGACAATTGCCACCTTTAAAAAGTAGTTAGGCCTTGGCTGGGTGGCTCAGCTGGTTGGAGCATCATACCTTGCACCAAAAGGTTGTGGGTTCGCCCTAACCGGTTTGGCTCAGTAGATAGAGCATCGGCCTTCGGACTCAAGGGTCCCAGGTTCGATTCCGGTCAAGGGCATGTACCTTGTTTGCGGGCACATCCCCAGTGGGGAGTGTGCAGGAGGCAGCTGATAGATGTTTCTCTCTCATGGATGTTTCTAACTCTCTATCCCTCTCCCTTCCTCTCTGTAAAAAATCAATAAAATATATTTTTAAAAAAAAAAGGTTGTGGGTTCAATTACCGGTCAGGGCGCATACCTAGGTTGCATGTTAACAAACGTGACTTCCTCATAGGGTTGTGAAGATAATAAGATAAAGTGCATAGATTAGGAAAGGTGGATGGAGTGTACAAGGTACCAAAGTTTACCCAAGAGGCTTGAGTGTACTGAGCATGGAAGAGGACAGGTATTTAATGTCTGCTCTCTCACTTAACAGCTTTCGTACCGCTCAGGAGTTTTCTCGTGTTTCGCGCGCCATCTATTAAGGACCACTTCATGAGTTTCTCGTTTTTCACGCCCATGGAAAAAGGAGCGAATCTAGATACTTATGTAAATTTTGTTTGGTCCCTCTTCATAGAGGAAAATGTTTTATGCAGTACCATACGTTATAAAAAGTTTTAGGAACTTTAATTGTTTAATTGTTTAGTTGTTTTTGTAAATAAAAATGTTATAATTATTGAAAAACAACACCTAAAGTGCATTATGATGATTTAAATAATGTGCAGTTTGCCCAAAAACATGCGGTCCCTGGCGTATGTCTGAGAGATTTCTATGCGGTACGCAATGTGTTAAAAAGATCCATATTTGATATATTAAGTTTGTGGTGCCCATTAGATATCCAAGTTGAGGTATTAAGATGACATGCAGAGTATGAGTGGATGGAGCTCTGTGGGAAATGTCTGAGCTGGAAAGTATCTTCAGAGTTTATTATCATCAGGAAAGCATTTAAAGCCATAGAAGTGACTCACCTAAGCAAGAACACATATAAGAGAGAAAGAAGAGCATCCAGGACCCACTCTAACAGGACTGGCTACATAATTTGTAGAGCCTAATGCAAAATGAAAAATGTGGGGCCCAGTGTTCAACGCTTAAAAATTTCAAGATGGTGACAGCAGGGCATTAAACAGTAGAGCCCTGTGTGAATGCACTTGTCATACACCCTTGAAGCTGCTCTTGGGACTCAGTAAGGGAGAATGAGGAAGCAAGGCCAGTGAGTATATTTCTATTTTTTTTTTTAAGAGAAGGGAGGGGAGAGACGAGAAAAAACATGATGTGAGAGAGACACATCGATTGGTTGCCTCCTGCATGCACCCCAACCAGCCAGGGATTGAGCCTGCAACCCAGGTATGTGCCCTTGATGGGAATCAAATCCACAACCCTTCAGTCTGTGGGCTGATGCTCTAACCACTGAGGAACCAGCCAGGGCAAAGAGGACTATAACAAGGATCAGGTCCTGGTTGGCTTAAGCCACTTCCCTGGCTATAGTCACTGATTCAAGAGAGTGTGACCTAAGAAGTCTTACTCGGTGAGTTGAGGACTCTTGCTTGAAATGCTCAGACAAAAGATCTTTCTCAGATTTGAATGAGGAAGTTTGTACCTCCTATGGCCTCAACAGCTGTCCTCTGACCTTGAGGAGCACTAAACTTGCAGTAAAGACACAGGGAGGCAGAGCAGGTGATGGAAAGATAATGGGTCCTTAATGACATCTTCTATAATAAAGAGGAATATGCAAATTGACCATCACGCCCTTGCAAAAGATGGCTGCCCCCATGTGGTCACAAGGTGGCCACGCCCATGTTGTCAGAAGATGGCCGCCCCCATGTCATCACAAGATGGCTGCCACAAGATGGCTGGCAGGGGAGGGCAGTTGGGGGCTATCAGGCCAGCAGGGGAGCAGTTAGGCATCGATCAGGCTGGCAGGGGAGTGGTTAGGGGTGATCAGGCTGGCAGGCAGAAGCGGTTAGGGACAGTCAGGCAGGCAGGCGAGCGGTTGGGAGCCAGCAGTCCCGGGTTGTGAGAGGGATGTTCAACAGTCAGACATCCCCCGAGGGGTTCCAGATTGGAGAGGGTGCAGGCTGGGCTGAGGGACAACCCCGCCCCCCCAGTGCACAAATTTTGTGCACCGGGCCTCTAGTCTTATAAATAAACTTGTTAGTAGGTAATTTATTCTATTTACCGTAGATACCGTTCCAAATATCGTAGTTATTTTATGTTTACCATTATTTTTCTTTATCCCACTCCCCTCTCCTCTCCCCCCCGCCCCCCGCCCACCTTCACTTACAGTTGCATATAATTTTCTGTATTTTTTCCTGTTGATTTGGTGGCTTGGTTTAGGATCAGGTTATGAGACTGTCTTCAAGCTCTTGCTTCCCTAGAGCTGCAGGGGCCAATAAGCACAGCCCTTAGACACATAGTGGAGAATACTATTGTGTGAAATAGCCCAGGCTTTGAAACCAGACTGATCCAGGGTCGAGTGTCAGGGGTACCCACTCTCTCTGAGCCTCAAATCCCTCATCTATGAAACTGATATAATAACGGTTATCTTGCATCTTTGCTGTAAGGTACAGTGTTTATAAAGTGTACGGCACATATTAGACTCTGAAAATATTATGTTAGCAAAATAGGCTTTATGGTTCTACTGGTTTGATCTTCGTAGTCTACAGTGGAGGACTTTAGGACCTGAAGAAGTGATGCAAATTGGCCAACTTTGAGCAACTAATAAAAGGTATAGCCAGAAGATCTCCTGATACCTAGATGAATTCCCTTTCTGTGTCCTGAGGCTGGCAGCCTACAGGCAGTGATGGGCCCTGGCCATGTTTTGTTGAACTTGTGTTAATGTGTATGATGGTTGTTTCTTATGCTTAGTTACAACACAAGGGTTGCGCCTCTCCTTTTCCTACACCAGCCTGCATATTCATGCTAACTGCGTGAGTTTTCTAGCACTGAGTCTGTGCTCCCATGTGGCAGCCTGCCAACCCCTCCTCTTGGTTTTAAGAACAAATGCAAAATGATTTATAAAAAGATTCCATTCAATTCAACATCCAGAAGTTACCCTGTAGGCCTTTCTGTTTTCTGGGGGCTTATCAGTGAGAAGCTGCTGAAAGTCTTGTTGCCTTTTCAAAATGAAAGTAAATTGTATCCTGGAACCAGGAAGGCTGTTTGCTTAGTTCTGTTCCTCCTCGTGTGGAAATACTCCGAACAGTAATGAGAGAAGCAGCACAGCTGGCTGCTTTGTTGTTTAAAATCTCAGGGAGGTCAGTTTAAAGGAGTAATTTCCATTCCTTAATAATCACCTGTTTCTCAGAGTTCTAAAATGTGAAAAACCTCAAAATGCCAACACCTTGCACATCCCATGGGAGAGGAAAACTTGAGAGGTCATCATGGTCGTGTGTGTGTGTGTGTGTGTGTGTGTGTGTGTGTGTGTTTGAATAGCTGTTCACAGACCATCACATTAATCAGAAGTTAGGCAGTTATTAACAGCCCCAAGAAAAGAATATTTTGTACTGCTCCTTAGGGGGTCGCCGGACTACAAATTCCATTAGGGCTATGCTGTCTTTTACATTCACAACAATGTTTCCAGGACTGAACTCTGTGCCAGGCATTCAGAAGTACAGATTTGTAAAATGAAGAGGTGAGTAATGAAAAGTGGTATGCTGGTTAATTTGAAGAAAGTCATGGGCCTGTCTCCTTCATTTTGAAAGGAGCCCACTGACTTTTCTGGGGCTGACAGAACTTCCGTACTCAGGATGCCACAGGTTAGGGTGGCAAAGCAGGGCAGGCAGGGCAAGGAGGGCCAGGAAAACCAAGAATTCCACCCAGGTCGGTTTCAGGAGGTGATGAGAGGAAAGGCTTTGTAGAGCTGTTTAATTTCAACAGGATGAATGAGGGACTTTTGCTGTTGAGACTTCTCAGTATACCCTTCCTATTTTCCTTCATGCCAAGCAAGATGGAGGGAGGGCTATGCCTCTTTTTCTGGCAGTGGAATGGGGTAGGTGATTCCTTACCTGCTTCTGCACCCAGAAACAGGGGCCCAAATCTCAAGGTAAAATAGACAAAATTTACCATCTTAACCAGTCTTAACTGTAGAGTTTATGGTATGAAATTAATTCATAATGTGCTACGCTCACCGCCATCCATCTTCAGAACTCTTTCCATCTTGTAGAACTGAAACTCTGTAACTTCCAGTTCTTTCACTAAGCCCCTGACAGTCACCATTCTATTTTCTCTCTCTCTGATTTTGACTGAGTGGAGTTATGCAATATTTGTCCTTTTGTGACTAGCTTATTTCACTTAGCCTGATGCCCCCAGGTTCATCCATTCTGTAGCATGTGTCAGAATTTCCTTCATTTTGAAGGCTGAATAATATTCCTTTGGATGTGTATACCACAATTTGCTTACCATTTATCCATTGATGGATACTTGGGTTGCTTTCACATTATAGCTATTGTGAATAATGCTGCTTTTTAAGACCCTGCTTCCAATTATTTTGGAAATAGAAGAAATAGAATTGCTGCATCATATGATAATTATGTTTAATTTTTTCAGGAATTGCCATACTGTTTTCCACGGTGGCCGTACCATTTTACATTCCTACCAACAGTGCACAAGGGTTCCAATTTCTCTGCAACCTTGCCAACACTTATTTTCTAGATTTTTGTTTATAGTAGCCATCCTAGTGGTTGTGAAGTGGTATCCTATTGTAGTTTTTATGTGCATTCCCTAATGATTAGTGATGTTGAACACTTTTTATGTGCTTAGTAGCTATCTGTGTATCTTCTTTAGAGGAATGTCGATTCAAGTCCTTTGCCCATGTCTGAGTCAGGTTGCTTTTCTGTTGTTGAGTTTTAGGAGTTCACTATATATTCTAGAAATTAATCCCTTTCCAGATATATGATTTGTAAATATTTTCTCCCATCCTGTGAGTTGCCTTTTTATTCTGTTGATATTTGTCTTTTGATGCATACATTTAAATTTTTTTTATAAAGTCCAATTTGTCTATTTTTTTCTTTTGTTGCCTGTGTCTTTGGTGTCATATCGAAGAAATAATTGTCAAATTCAATGTTGTAAAGCTTTTGCCCTGTCTTATCTTCTAAGAGTTTCATAACTTTAGGTATTACATTGAGCTATTTGATTCATTTTTATTCGTTTTTGTATATGGAGTTAGGTAAGAGTCCGATTTCATTCTTTTGCATGTTGATATCAAGTTTTCTTAGCACCATTTGTTGAAAAGACTGTCCTTTCTCCATTGAATAGTCTTGTGACTGCTGTCAAAAATAATTTGACCATGTATGTGAGGGTTTATTTCTGGGTGCTCTATTCCATTGGTCTATATTTTGTCTTTATTCCAGTGCCACACTGTTTTAATTACTGTAGCTTTGTAGTTAGTTTTCAAGTCAGAGGACTTTGAGTTTGAGGGCATGAAATGAAGTTGCAATATCAGTCAGAGGTTTTATATACACATCGAGGCCCAGTGATGTGACAGTGACTGCCTGGGCAAGGGTAACAGTGGCAGCCTTTTGCTGGGACAGGGCCTCCCCTTGCTCAATTCCTGCCTGAGCCTGGTTTTCTAGGCTTTCATTTCAGTGGCAAACTACTCTACCCTTCAAATCTGCTTACATTAACCAGAGTCTGTTTTTGTTGTTTGCAACCAAGAATCCTGATAGTACAGCTCAGTTCATATGGAAATGAGCCACTTTGAGCATTGAGCAATAAAAATAAAAGTCTTTATTAATCATGCAATCAGTCTGTTGCGTGGCTCAATAGCAAGGTTCATGCTTAGTTGCACATCTATGCAATATTCAAATACCTCCACATTTATCTGTTGGTAAGAGAGGGTAAACAAGGTTTGATTCAGCAAAACTGGAAACAATGGGGCATATCTTAAGAATCACCTTTTTTCCCCGGGAGTCTTCTACCTTCATATTAATCCCTTCTTCCTATTAGGCATTCAATATCCTATAATCTTCACACTAGATACACAAAATAGCAGTGTATTTACATGATTAATATTATTGTTTATCAGTATCAGTTACAGTTGTGCTTGGACGACTAATTCTCCTTGAGCATAAGAGTTTCAGTTACATTTTGATTACTTATTATGGCATTCATGTATCGAGTACCCAGTATGAGTACTATGACAGCTAGACCCAAAATTCAACTGGATCCAGTCTTGGTGGAGTGACTGGTTGGGAGGGTTGGCAGAGTCAAGTGAAGCTGCCTCCTCCCTAGCATAGCTGCTCTCTGTTGGCCAATCTGGGATTTGCTTGGGTGAGGCCACTCGAGGCCCATCTGTAGGAGCTGAAGGAGCACGGCAGTTCCACAGCCTATCGGTATCTCCCTAAGTCTGTTCTAGCACAAGTCTGCCTGTGCTGGGCCCCTCAACTCCAAAACTTCTCTTTTCTTTCTTTCTTTTTTTTTTTTTTAATATATTTTATTGATTTTTTACAGAGAGGAAGGAAGAGGGATAGAGAGCCAGAAACATCGATGAGAGAGAAACATCGACCAGCTGCCTCCTGCACGCCCCCCACTGGGGATGTGCCCGCAACCAAGGCACATGCCCTTGACCGGAATCGAACCCGGGACCCTTGAGTCCGCAGGCCGATGCTCTATCCACTGAGCCAAACCGGTTCTGGCAACTTCTCTTTTCTTGATGTAAACATGTATCAGGACCCTGTGCCCTATCCTGAGGTGGCACTTAGTTTGTAGGTTCTACATTATAAATACTGTGTGTGTGATGTGGACCAAAGTTATGTTCATGCTCTCCAAACTCGCCTTTTGACACGTTCCATATATTCTGGAGCCTCCCCATAGAATTCTGCTTCCCATGATCAAGAGAGCTCCAGTGGGGAGTTCTTGTTCTCAACCAAGTAGGCCATTTAAGATGGAAGGAGAAGATATCTAGCTGCTTTTATAGACACAGCTCTTAGTGGGACAGAAGAAAATTTTGGAAATGCAGGTTTTGTGGAAGGGAAAAAGACTAGGAGTGGATGTTTCTTGAGTGCCAAATGCTTTGCCTGATCTTCTTAAATTCTCACACTAGCCTGGAGAGCATTTATTTTTAGCTTCCTTTTACAGATGGTTGACTGGGCTTTATGGAGGTCAAGTAATTTGCCTAAGATCATCTAAGCGAAACAACAGTGAAGCTTGGGCTGGTTGGTAGAGTGAGGCCAAGACTGTAGTTAGGATGAAATAGGTCTCCTCATCTCCTCGGATTGCAGGAACAAATGGTTTCCACCTTAGCTACACCTGTGGACAGGCACATGGTCCCTGCAGCAGCCTGGTCTTCTGTCTCTCTTCACAGGAGGCATTCTGGGAACACTTCTGACTCTCCACTGTCCGTACTCACCGCTCTGAAAAGACACTCTGACAGGGAGACAAACAAATACAGCGCTGAGTCACGATGGTAAGGTCACCCTGGAGAATGGTTCTGTGCTGACTTGGGCATCAGCAAAATGGTCAATTATGGCTTTTCCCTCCACCAATAGTGTGAAGTTAAATGAGTTAAAGGAAAAGAGTGTTTTCAGAAAGAAAATATCTATATTTGTTTGCCTGAGGGAGAGCTGTCTACCCTCAGTTCACATCACTTGTCTACATGTTTATTCCTGAGAGAGCTCCCTAATGCAATCCGAGTGGCCTGGCTTTTGAGACTTTCATAGCAGAGTGCGGCGGGGAAGTAGGAACCCAGAGGCTGATGGCCTGGGATCATTGAAAAGCCCCATTTTCATTTTTCAATCTAAGTGCATGGGCATAATGGCCCTGACTCCAGGTAGCGCACGCGGCCCTCCTTGGCATATTGTGCAGCAGAGAGAAGCCCAGGGCGGGCTCAGTCTGGAGAGCAGGAGGAAGGGGAGGACTGTTGGCAGAGAATGTAAACACCATAATAAAGCTGATTGAATGCGGTGTGTTTTTATTCTTACCATGGACCAGTAATCCCAAAGAATGTCAATGATAAAACACTTCCTACGAGAAATATTTGTTGGTGTAAATCCTAATGGGCCTAAGTACCACAATTAGTGTTGAATTTTAATAATAATATATTTGTTAGCTTCACTCATATTGCATATCTTTTTAAAAAACATTTTTACACTTTCTACGTTTTACATGAGTGAAATAAGACAATCACAAAATTATAAAGACTGCATGATTCCACTGATAGGAGGTCTCAAAAGTTAGTCCAGTTCAGCCCGGCCAGAGTGGCCCCGTGGTTGAGCCAGGAGGTCATGGGTTCAATATCTGGTCAGGGTACATACCTGGGTTGTGGGCTGGATCCCCCATAGGGGGTATGCAGAAGGAAGCCAATGAATGATTCTCTCTCATCATTGATGTTTCTATCTCTCTCTCTCCCTCTCCCTTCCTCTCTGAAATCAATTTAAACAAAAAAATTAAATTAAAAAAAAGTAGTCCAGTTCATAGAAACAGAAAGTAGAATGGTTGCCAGAGGCTGGGGGAGGGGAAATGGGGAGTTATTATTTAATTGGTAGAGCGTTTCATTTTTCCAAGATGAAAAAGGTCTAGATCTTAGTTACACATCAACATGAATCTACTTAAGTAACACTACTGAACTGTGTGTTTAAAAATGGTTGCAATGGTACATTTTATGTTGTGTGTTTTTATCACAATAAAACAAAGCATACATATCTTTAATAAACATTGTATTCAGTTTGGAAGTTAATTTGGACAACTCTCAATTATACAGTTAGACCCTAACACTCGGGTCATAGCCATACTAATTTGTTCCAAGAGTAAACCCCACAGGTTCAGAATTGTTCATGTGTAGGGCTCAGCTCATGCATCCAGCTCTTGTGATATATTTCTGTGTTTTTTAATTTTTTTAAAAATACATTTTTTAAATTGATTTCAGAGAGGGAAGGACAGAGAGAGATAGAAACATCAATGATGAGAGAGAGAGAGTCATTGAGCGCTGCTTCCTGCATGCCCCTTACTGGGGATAGAGCCAGCAACCCAGGCAAGTGCCCTAACCAGGAATCCAACTGTGACCTCCTGGTTCATAGATGGATGCTCAACCACTGAGCCATGCCAGTTGGGCTATTTCTGTGTTTAAACAGGAGATTAGAAAAGAACAGTTGGAGCACAACAATTGTAAGGAAAGAAATAGAATTTAGTTATTTAATCATATCCTTCAAGGTGACCACTGGGGATTTTTATTTGTGCTTGAATATAAAATAGTGAAACAGTGCAAATTGTGAAGTACGATCATTTTGTTTGGTTCTTCAGGGGTGATAGCAGGAGGAGTTGGCATAATTCATAAAGTGGGAAGAGTAAGTCTTTATACTGCCGCCTTCTCCTTAAAGATGTTGAGGAGTGAGGGAGCCACTTTCAGGAATGTGATCCTAGGAAGACGGATGTCGCAGCTTCTGTTGTGTTGGGGCTGTAACTGGGCAATAGGAAAAAATCAGTGGCCCTTTATGTCTGAAGCACCTGAATGAGTTTCAGATGTCAGAAAGTAGGCTTCAGAAGGTAAAGAACAGAACTAATTTCAGAACCACACCTTGTTTGGCTGTGTTCTTGTTTCCCTGGCCTGTGAAGCAGCGCAGAGCAATTAGTATCATAATATGCTGCTTGAGAGAATGACCTCCAAGGGTGAGGGGCATGGGACCCCTGTCAGTCCCACTTGGGGACAGCTGAAGAGCCTTCAGGGGGGGAGAGTGCTGTCCTGTGGGAATTTGGGGTCTGACACCGGTCACCTGTGAGTGCTTTGAGATGCCCCGATTCTTTTTTTTCTTTCTTTGAACTGACAATTATAGTAAATTTCAAAATCTGAGCAGCAACGTGAATCGTGTTTCTTGAAAAAAGTACAGAGAACAGGGTGGGTGCCCGGTCCGCTGCCCAGCTGCACTCTGACCGGGGCCTGCGGCTCCCCAGCATCCAAACCAGGACCACAATCCACCGCGCAGACTGCACGTGGAGTAGAGTCCGGGGCTTGCAGGATCCCGCCGGGTTGGCCGACTCTTCACAGACCAGGGCGGCCTCCAAGGCGGTGGCGCGGGTCTTGGCCCCGCACCTGCGTGGGGGTGGCAGCCGGGGGCAGAGGTGGCCATGCGGGAGGTGCCCGGGGCGGGCCGGGCCGTCAGTTCTACTTCCAGTGGCCACCTCGGCGGCGGCCAGGGTGCAGGCCGCCCCGATTCTTTGGCAAGAGGAAAGGGGAGCGACATTTTCAAGCAGCTCCAGGTAGGAGACTGTGCCTCGTGTCTCAGCTCAAAACTACTTAACGCTCCCTAGTCTGTTTGCTCAGTGGATGGAGCTTCCGCCTGCGGACTGAAGGGTCCCCAGTTAGATTCTGGTCAAGGGCACATGCCCAGGTTTTGGGCTCGATCCCCAGTAGGGGGCGTGCAGGAGGCATCCGATCAATGATTCTCTCTCATCATTGATGTTTCTCTCTCTCTCTCTCCCTCTCTGAAATAAATAAAAATATATTAAAAAAGACAAACAAACAAAAAAACCCTACTTAATGCCACCCCTACTCCTCCCTTCTATTTTTGTTCCGCTGGTTGACAATGACCCTTCAGCTTGGCAAATTCTTGACCTTACCCACTGACCTGATTGACAGCTGGGCTGAGGACAGTGACGCAGGCATGTTTCATTAAGGTTCTCTTTCTTTCTTCACAGAAAGGTCATTCAGATCGGGCAAGGAACAGAGGAGCTTTGGCTTTAGGTCATGGTAACCTTCCCCACATTTGGAAAAAAGCATATCTCTTGCCACGTTGTGACTCCGACGCTGGGCCTGCGGGATCCATTTTGGATTACAATGGAAGAGCCCACCTGTCCAGCAACTGGAGTGACCGAGGACACAGGTGGGAACATGTGTCTAGTCCAGGGGCCCTTTGATCCCAGGGTGGAAGCATGTGTATTTGACTCATGGCAGACCCTCTTGTGCTTACTTTATACAAAGGAAAAACTATAATTCTCCGTCAATTCTCTCATAAAATCAAGCCGAAATTCAAGTTGGCCAAGGAGTAAGGCCTTCCACAAGAGAGGGTATCTGAGCTTTAAAGCTTCAATTTGTATTCTTTCTTCTCTATTGCCAGCCTTGGAAGGCAGGGGATTGATTTTGATAAGGGAGTTGATATACATTACGGTTGGTAGATTTCATGGTTGGATAATGGGATTAGCCTCTTTACTGGGTGGCCCAGATTCAGAAATAGGAGTAGAAGCTTCAAGAAAGATCATATAACTGGCTCTACTTCCATGAAATCTTGGGTATCATCAAGATAGAGCCTACAGCTCAGTACAACAATATTTGATATGCAAGTATGGCTTTCATAGAAGGTCACATTACCTTGGAAGAGCCAGTCAGTAGGGCTGAACAGTCAATTTCCTAGCTAAGAGGGACACAAAGACAGAGCAACTGGCAGGAAAACTAGAAAGGTCCCCAACAAAGTAAGGTTGGCGAGTGCCTCTGGGAGCATAACTAGCGCATTCCTTTCCTTCGCCAGCCCTCTAATCCTATGTGTCAGGCTTATGGTTCCTCATCTTAATGGTGTCATAGTAGCTCACACTTCCGTGGCTTTGCTCATGCATATGCCTCAGTCTGGAATGCCCTTCTCACCATCCTTTTGTATTTTTACATTGGAAATCCTACTCATCTTTTAAGTCCCTGCTTAATGGTGACCTTCTTAAAGACTTCTCTATCCCCCAAACAGAATCCTTTAGGCCAGGGGTTCATAGGTCTAGCAAAACCTAGAACAGCGGTTCTCAACCTGTGGGTCGCGACCCCTTTGGGGGTTGAACAACCCTTTCACAGGGGTTGACCTAAGACCATCGGAAAACACATATATAATTACATATTGTTTTTGTGATTAATCACTATGCTTTAATTATGTTCAATTTGTAACAATGAAAATACATCCTGCATATCAGATATTTACATTACGATTCATAACAGTAGCAAAATTACAGTTATGAAGTAGCAACAAAAATAATTTTATGGTTGGGGGTCACCACAACATGAGGAACTGTTATATTTAAAAAAAAAAAAGAAAATAATTTTATGGTTGGGAGTCACCACAACATGAGGAACTATATTAAAGGGTCGAGGCATTAGGAAGGTTGAGAACCACTGACCTAGAATATTTGCTCACTGGCCCTTTATAGGAAAAGTTGGTAATCTCTGCCATAAACCTGTGCTGTCCACTAGGGGGCCAGGAGTCCCAGGTGACTGTTGCACACTTGAAATGTGCCCAGTGCAACTCAAAAATAGAATTTCGAATTTTAACTAATTGAATTTCAAGTTAAAAAACCAATACTCATTTAGTTATGGGAAAACATTTAAATCTGTTTAGAACAACTTGGGTATGCAAACCTATTTTTTTTCAACTGTACATTTCATGAACTTGGAATATGGATCAAGTTTTTCTGAAGAAAACTTAGTTTCCAAATTGCAAAGTGACATAAGTACACATTGTCTTTTGAAGACTTACTAGTAAGAATAAAGAATGTAAAATATCTCAATACTTTTTATATTGATTACATGTCAAAATCATATTTTATATATGTTGGATTCAATAAAGTATGAACATGTTGGATTCAATTTTACCTCTAATGTAGCTAGAAAATTTACAGTGATGTAGAGACTTGCACTATATTTCTTTTGGGTAGCACTATTCTATACTAACATTCAGAAATTCTTTGTAATAATTTTGATACTGCTGTGAACACATCTGTCTTCCTCTCTAGGTGTTAAGTTTTTTAAAGACTGGGATGTGTTTTTCTTTTGGCGTTTTTTTTTAAAATCTCTGACTTACATATATTGCATGTAATAATTGGATGAGTTGAGCCAAAAAGTTTCTATTCAAATGCTTCTTACTGGAAGTGGATGGCCACTTCTCTGGGTTTTTAAAAGGAAAGCTTAGACTGAATCTCAGTGATCTACAGGTGTTTTAGATTTGTCACTACAAGAGCATCCTTACTGTAAAATTGATCCCTCAATAAATGAACTACTTGCAGAGTAAAGGGTGTGTTCTGGAAACTTTTCTCATGGCTATTAAAAATATATATAAGGCCATCTCTAATTTTTACCACAGACCATAACTATATTGTAAAGCAGATAATTGCCAAATAGTTAAGCTATGCCAGATATGCTGTTATATTTGGGAGGATGCGTTTTTTAGGGCTCAGCTTCATGTCTATGATATAGACATGAGCCAAGGCATATCAGAAATGCAATTCAAATCCAACAAATTTTTATTGAGCCCAGGATTGTTCTAGACTTGGAATATCAGTCCTTGTGGAGCTTGTGTTCTATTATGTTTATTATAATGATGATAAATAAGTTATATAGTATGTTTGGAGATGATAAGCACAATAGAAAAAAGAAAAATAGAGCAGGATAGGGGAAATCAAGATTCCAACATAAAATAAGCTAGAATTTTAAGTGGGGTGGTCAGTACAGGACTCATTAAAAAGATGCCATTTGGGCAAAGAGCTGATGTAGGTGAGTGATTTACCTATAGAGCTATTTGGGGGAAAGCAGTCCAGACAGAGGTGAGCCAATGCCAAGGTCTGGTTAGGGAGTCTGTTGGTATGATCAAGGAACAGCAGGAGGACAGAGCAGTTGGAACAAAGTCAACAAAAAGATGAGTTATAGGAAATGAAAACAGTAAGGCAATCGGGGCCAGATCACATAGGCCTTGTTGGCTACTCTGAGGACTTGGGCTTTTGCTCAGAGAGAACTAGAGAGCCACTTAAGAGACTTTGTGCAGAGGAATGACCTGATCTGACTTAAGTTTTAGAAGGACCATTCTAGCGGATCTGTTGAGAATACACCAGAGGTTGGCAAATTGTTCTGTGAAGGGCTGGAGAGTAAATGTTTCAGGCTCTGTGGGCTGTGCATCTCACAACGATTCAGCTCTGCTGTGGTAGCACAAAAGTAGCCTCGGACAATATGTGAATGAATGACTGTGGCCGTGTTACATTAAAACTTTATTTATGGACACCAACATGTGAATTTTATGTAATTTTCATGTGCCTTAAAATTTTCTTCTTTTGATGTATTTAATCATTTAGCTCTTAGGAGGTACAAAACCTGACAGTGGGCTCAATTTGGCCAGTGGGCAGTATAATTTTTCAACCCCTTAAATAGACTGTCAGGGGCCCTGACCAGTTTGGCTCAGTGGCTAGAACGTCAGCCTTCAGACTGAAGGGTCCAGGGTTCGATTCTGGTCAAGGGCATGTACCTTGGTTTTGGCTCGATCCCCAGTAGGGGGTGTGCAGGAGGCAGCTGATCCATGTTTCTCTCTCATCAATGTTTCTAACTCTCTATTCCTCTCCCTTTCTCTCTGTAAAATCAATAAAGTATATTTAAAAATAATAGGCTGCCAGGGGACAAGAGAAGAACAATGGAGACCATTTAGTAATCCAAGGAAGAGAGCTGACCGTAATACAGACCAAGATGATAGGAGTAATGGTCTAAGAAGTGGTTATTTTCTAAATATCTTTTGAAAGTGAAACCAAAAAGACTTGATGATTTGGATGTGGGGTGTTAGAGAAAGAAAAGAATCAAGGAAGACCTCATGATTTTGGTCTGAGCACCTTTAAGTATGCATTGCCATCAACCATGATGGAGAAGGCTGGAGGTGAAGTGGGTTTTGGGGTAGAAGGTCAAGAGTCTAGTTTTGGATATGTTGACTTGAGATATCAAAGTGGAGATGGTGAGGAGGCTGATGGATAGACAAGTTTGGAGTTTGGAGAAAGGTCTGGTCTGGACATATGCTTTTGGGAATCATGACAAAGAGATAGTATTCGAAGACTGCATGAGATCACCTAGGGATCAAGTGTTGATAGAAAAGACTGAAGAACCAAGGACTAAACCCCAGAGTATCACACCATTATGAGGTTGATACAAGGAGAGAAAGCAGCAAAGGCCGCTGAAAAGCAGCAGTGAGTGTGGTAATTGTGGTATTTCTCTGGAAGCAAAGGGAAGAAAGGACATTAATGAGGATGTAGTGAACAATGTACCAGTACTACTGATAGATCAGGTGAGATGAGGGCAGAAATGTGACCATTGGATTTAGCAACATGGACTCCTGGGTGACCATAATGAGATCGGTTTCCATGGAGCTGTGGGATGGAAAACCTAGTTAGAGCGGATTTAAATGAGAATGGGAGGGATGTAATTTGTAGTAGTGAGTAAAGGCAACTCTTTTTTTCCTAATTTTGTGACAAAGGAGCCAAAGAAATGATGGGGGAGAAGTGGAGTCAAGAGGAGATTTTTTTTTTAAACATGGGAAAAACAATGTAATGTTTCTATGCTGATCAGAGTACCAACAGAGGAGAATCCCAAGTATGGTAACTTTATTATTTTACAGTAACTTAAGGAGGAAAGTCTAAACTCCACTTATTAGGAAATTGACATCCTTGTCTATAATTATCCAAGGTTTATAATATACAGATGACATAAAAACTCTAATTTAGTTAGAATGACTACTTATAAAACTTTTTGATGTTTAATTGAACAATTTTATTTGCCACTTTAGAATTTAGAAGAACTTTTTCTTTTGTGATAAATTGTATGACCCAATTCTTTTTAAAAAGCTGAGCTGAGGGGGGGGGGGGGGGGGAGGGTTGGAGAGGGAGGGGAGAGCACATGTAGGAGTTGACCAATGGGTACATAGATGGGTGGAACAACAGGTTGATGTTTCTCTCCCTACCTCTCTCTCTAAAACAAACTAACATAATTTTTTAAAAAGAAGCTGAGCTGATGCCTAATTTTCCTCTTTATTAAATTTTCTTATAACAGAAGCATTTGATATTATTTCACCGACCATAGAACTATCATCATTAACCTTATTTACCAGTAATTTTATTATCAACAAAGTGATGATAATTCTTCCCTTAAAAAATGTTTCTATATGTTAAAGCCAATACCAATTTCTTCACTTTGTCCCCCTCTCCCCCTACTTAGTTACTTCACAGTCAGAAAAATACAATCTACTAGAAAACAAATCAGTTGTCAAATTCCAAGTTTCCACTTAGCACTTAGTTGACAGCTCTCAGAGGGCTTTGTAATTGGAAAGCCAAAATAACAGAAATAGTTAATTGGGCTCTAGCTGAGATATTTCAAAAGAAGTTTCCAAACATCTCTGTGCAATTAAGACCAACATTTGATAACTGAATTTTCCAGCCTGTTAGTGTCTCCCTAAACTTAGTCTTTGAATAAATGGACAAATTGAGCTTTGCCTTTCAATTAATTATCATTTAAATTAGAACATTCCTTAATACATAAGAGTACTTTGTATAAGACAAAGCTGAGGATTACCTTAGCATGTTTGAGGAGGTTCATTCAATAAAACCTAAATCTTGGCTAGTATGGCTCAGTTGGAGCATAATACAGTATATTGAAAGGTCATGGGTTCAATTTCTGGTCAGAGCACATACCCAGGTTGCAGGTTTGGTCCCTGGTTGGGATGCATACAAGAGGCAACCAATGGATGTTTCTCTCTCTTTCTCTCTCTCTCTCTCTCTCTCTCTCTCTTTCTCTCTCTCCCTTCCTCTCTCTAAAAATCAATAAACATATCTTCAGGTGAGGATTTAACAAAAATCTTAAAGCAAGTAGGTGGATTAGATGCTTCTGGACATTTCCTCGAACCATTGATTTTGTTGTGGTTGTTATTAACATAGCAAAAATTAAAGAATCCTTCCCTGGACATGGTGGACAATACTCATTGCTCCAAGAGGCACCCATATAAGTATGAAATTATTAGCCTCTGCATTTCTTTTTCAGCTATCTGGGACACATGATAAGAAGCACCAGCTACAGGTTTATTTCTCATCATATATAATTACCATCTGTACTCTGAGACGTTCAACCATTCCTGCTACTATACTCTGCCCTTCTCACTGTTTCTATTGCCAGTCTATGAAGGTGATTCTTTTTTTTATATATATAAAATATATGATTTATTGATTTTTTACAGAGAGGAAGGGAGAGGGAGAGGAATAGAGAGTTAGAAACATCGATGAGAGAGAAACATAGACTTGGCTGCCTTTTGCACACTCCCTACTGGGGATGTGCCCGCAACCAAGGTACATGCCCTTGACTGGAATCGAACCTGGGACACTTGAGTCCGCAGGCCGACGCTCTATCCACTGAGCCAAACCGGTTAGGGCTGAAGGTGATTCTTGAAAAGGTTCTGAATATATCCTAAATGCAGCATCAACCACCACTGACCCCTCTCCCCTTTTTAATGGTGGCATGAGGGGCATAGACGTGTCATTTTTAGGATTCAGAGAGGGGTAGAATAGCATGAATGGTTAGAGAGGATATTGGAATTAAGATAGGATGGAATGGTTGGTGTAAGTTGAGGGTCTTCCAGATGGTAGAGTGTGGCTGCAGGGTGATTGGGTTTGGAGGCAACTCACAGGTACCATGTAGGCTGGGTGGTCAAAGAGTTAAAGAAGCAGAAGAAAATACTCTAATTCCTCCAAGTAATGCTCCCACTAGTGGCTCAGCTGCACTAATTAAAATGACATCAAGTAGCAACTTGGATGTCTGGGAGGACCTCTGAGTGCCAGAGGTGTGTGCTCACTTTTTCCCTCTCTCCACACTGGCCTGCAGATGGTGAAAACAGGTGTGATGTCAGCCATCTCCTCTTTCATCTGGACAGTGGCACCAATTGGTCAGGGTATCTCATTTCTCCAACATTTGTTGAAGCTATTACTACTTCCCCTCATTCTTCTGTCAGAGTGCTTAAGGAGCATTTTGAGAAATATCTGGGCCTAGATAGTGAAATGGTTCTATTTGTTATTAATAACAAATCCTAGGAGTCCCATATTCCCACAGATACACAAATCACTTGCCAATAGCATCCAGATTGACATCTAAATTTGTCCTCTATCGTTCCGGAAGCCTTTCCCCATACTGTCTGGGGAACTTAGGTGGAATGTAATGAAATTTAAGCCTGGGATTTGCTAAAAAAAAAAAAAAAAGAACACTGATGACACCATACTAGTCTTGTTTTTCTCAAACCTTTACCTCATCTATTTAATATGGCCCTTGCTGAGAAACTTTTGAGTGTAGTCTGGTAATTGTGGTTCATTTATATTTTGAATGAGATTGAGGATGGTTAAAGTGAGCAGATGTTTTCTGTCTTCTTCCCCAACTCGCCTTTCCCTGACAGGGGGCAGTGATGATGCCTCTGTGTCAATGTCCAGGCTTCATTTTGTGATGTGAAAGCTGGAAATGGAAAATGGGTTGGTTTTCTTGCCCCTTGTCCTCTGCCACAGACCAGGAACTTAGCTCTATCTATACCAATCATTCCTGGTTTTAAAAGATCAGTTTCTTTCTTTAAAATATATATCTTTTATTGATTTCAGAGAGGAAGGGAGAGGGAGAGAGAGATAGAAACATCAATGATGAGAGAGAATCATTGATTGGCTGCCTCCTGCATGTCCCATACTGGGGATCGAGCCCACAACCCAGGCATGTGCCCTGACCGGAAATCAAACCGTGACCTCCTGGTTCATAGGTTGACATTCAACCACTGAGCCATGCCTACTTTGAGAGTATTTTGAGAAGACACTCTTGAACAACATGAAAACTTTAGGACAAGAACTTGTCTTTTGTCCTCACTGATTTGAGTCTATTTTCTAGTAGTTGAAAGTCACCAGATAAAGTGAACTCTGACCAAGTCTTATAGATTTATTATCTTCATTGTGTGCTATTTATATTCCTAGGGTTAATACTTATCATATTTTTTTCCCTTAGCCATCACTGCTGTCAAAGTATCATAATATATTATGAATTGTTTCACATAAAGAGCATTTAAAATAAGGATACGATGTTATACTGAAGTTATTGATAGTTGAGAATGTATTTATATGGATTTGTTAGTAAATGTACCAATTGTTTTTTTCCTGTGTTTAGTTTGTTTGTTTTTAATCCTCATTTGAGAATATGGTTTTATTGATTTTCAGAGAGAGAAAGGAGGTGGGGGGCGGGGAGAGAAACTTCAATGTGAGAGAGAAACATTGATTGGTTGCCTCGCATATGTGCCCCGACCAGGGATCAAACCCACAACCTAGGTATGTGCCCTGACTGGAAATCAAACCCACAACTTTTATTGTTGGAACGATGCTCCAACCAACTGAACCATCTGGCCAGGGCTTCCTCTTTTTAGTTTTAACACATATAATGGTAACCTTAAAAGAAGTTCACAAATTATAAAAATCAATACTCTAGGACCCAACATAGTCATTTCCCAGGAAGAATTTTTATTTCATGTTGTGAATGCAAATTTTAGTAACAATTCTGTTGAAGTTACTTTTCTAGGACTGTTATCAAAGTATTATTTCAACTACTCAAGATAAAACACATTATCAGAATATGATATTTCAAAACGTCACAAGTGAGAAACCACTTTCCAAAAGGTAACACATTTGTTTAATTTCACTAGTAACAAGTGAACTGGTGGATAAGTCATGATTTTAGGTGTGTATGATATTTCTATTAAGATATCCACGTTACAGGGATGATCAGAAATGGGTATGGCTATAGAGAGATTCCAGGTGAATCAGTGGATCACCTCTGGGGGCCCATTGGGCCCACCAACCCTATTCCACAAACTTAAAACAACAAAATCTTTTAATTCATGGTGTGGTTTTAACTCATGGGTGGTTCATGAGCACTGAGAACCAAATGCATCTCTGCTTGGGAAGAAATTAAGGGGCTGTGTTGACAGATAACTTGGAGAGTACCTCTACAGATGAAGATCTTGACCATTTTAAGTAAGGAAGCACTGCTAGGGAATAGCATTTCATGTCCAGTGATCAACAGGGTTGGAAAGTGCTGGTACTTTCTAGGAGAAGAAACTTCTCTTGATAGCTTTAGGACTGTATTGTGAGTTGGAAACAGCTAAGTAAAGAAACCAATCCCTGAAGACAAGTTAAATGTTTTCGAGTGAATTTGCACAGTGAAACAGTAACTCTAAATAATCAAAATTTGCAAAACTATTTTTTTCTATTATATGAATGCAATCTGTTTTGGCCTGATAATTATAGCTGTAGGTCTAGTAATTAGATGAATGACTCAGATCCACCCCAATATGGTCACTCAGTAGAATTATTGGTACAAACCAAAAATGAAACAAATATTTGTTTCATAACCAAATATGAAATAAACAAAATATTTCCTGGGTTATATGTCTAGGCTCCAAAGAGAAGAGATGGCATCCCTAAAGATAGGAAAAACAGAATCTTCTTTCTTATATTTCTCTTTCTCTTTGTCATGGAAACAGGTTTTAAAGGAAAGGGATGTACATAGAGTTTTAAAACTGGAAGAGGCCACCAAGCTCCTTCATTTCTACAGACTTCTGAGACCACATGATTTGCCTGAGGTTCAACAGTAACCTGGTCTTCAGTCTGCTTTATTAATCAATGGGCGATTTAGTGTTCTCTGCTCATAATTCCTACTTGTTGCTACTTAGAAATATTTATTAAGTTCACGTCTTTTAGGCTATGAGACTAGCCAAGATGAGCAATTTTTTGTTTGCCTGGCCACATAAGCTGAAATCCTGCCAGTTTTTCTGGGCAACACATAACAGTTGGGTTACATCAGGTAGGACTTGGTGAAGAGATGATTAATAGTTTCAGAGTCTGAAAAAACAAAGCTAAGCCTTCCCCCTCCTTCATGTCTCATAATAGCCATTTCTTGTGTGATGTCCTGTTTGACTTCTCACTTTCAAGGAACTCAAACTCCCTCTGGCTATATCAGGAAACATGAAGTTGGGCTGAGCCAACATGTGGCTGATTTTGTGATTGCCAACCAAGTTCATCCTTTTGCCATCTGTTGAATCTTTAGTATGAAATGCTGTATAAAAGTGAGAAGCTCAGTGTTGAAATGGATGAGTTGATGTTTGTGGAGCATCTTACACAATGTCATCCCTGCATTTAGCATCAAACAAGCCTTCCAGAAAGTATAGATTGTTTTGATATCACCGGGGGTTTGGATATACTGGTAGCCTCTCTTCCTTCTTGTGTGTGTATGGGGGGTGGGGTGGGGTGGGGTTGGGGGAGGGATGATTAGTTTAATGCTAGCTCCTCTCGGGAGATGAACTCTTGCCCCATGAAATGTCACCTGCACAATAGCTAGGTAAGCTGGCTTGTGTGTGTCAAGGGGTTAGAATTCATGTTCAAGAAACCAGCCTTTTATAAGTCCCCTTAACACTGTGAGTAGTATAGGGTCAGCTTACAAAACTGTTTGCTTATATTCTTTTGACATTTGGCCCTGTTTATTTGGGGTGAGATGGGACTTTTCAAGCAGTTCATAGTCCTCCTGTATGTTGGGGAGACTTTGCCTCGTGTCTTGGGTGCCCTTTTGGACCTGAATATCAGTCCTGTTCTTCGGAGAAACCCTCTGGCCCCGGTATGCCTGAGCCTGGCGTTTACAGATGCCAAACTTACTGAGGAGGATAAATACGTCCCGCTGGAAGGTCTTGGTGAAAATAGCGTAGAGGAATGGATTGGCGCAGGAGTTAAGTGGATAAAAGAGAACCAGTAAGATTTTGGAGTTGGTAACCGTGATAAGAGGCTTGTTCATAAGAGCTGACAGAGCATAAAATGAGATGGGGGCCATGCACATAAAGTCAGTGAAGATCAAGACAGCCATCCTTTTGGCAATTTTGGTGTCTTTGTCCCCTGGGTTGTACTGGGGATTTCGGACTGTGATGTAGATCTTCACGTAACAGAAGCAAACGATGATAAAGGCAACTATGTTGAGCAACAGGACAAGGATAATATATGCCAGGGCAAGAGGGGTCTCGGTGTCCATGGGCAGGCAGATGCTGACTTTGGCATAGCTGCTGATTCCCACCAAAGGGAGCAGGGCCAGCAGGAAGCAGCAAACCCAGCCCCCAACCATGATGGCATATGCATGCCTGAGGCGGATTTTCCGGTCCAGGCGCATGGCGAAGGTGATGGCATACCAGCGCTCCAGGGTGATGACTGTCAGTGTATACACTGACAACTCACTAGCAAAGACGGTGAAGAAACCAGCCGTGTTGCAGCCGGGGCCTGTCTGCCAGTCGATGGCGTGGTTGTAGTACTCAGATTGAGTGTAGAGGTCTACGGAGGCAATGAGGAGTAGATACATCCCCATGCAGAAATCTGCAAAGGCCAAGTTGCACATGAGAAAGCGCGGGACGGTCAGTTTGTAGTGGCTGGTGAGGAGGATGACCAGGACGAAGACGTTGCCCAAGAGAGCCAGAAGACTAACAAACCACACCACAATTCTCAGGAATTTGTAGCCCATTATGTCTTCACAGGGATTGAACTCATCTGACTTGGGGGTACACACCATGTATTCATTGCCCCCACACACTATGTAGTCATAATGGTTATCAAAGGCCTGTAGGGTCTCTTCCTGTGGGTTTTTGAGCTTCTGGCCAAACCCAATGATCTCATCTTCTTGCTCTTCAAAGAAGACATAATAATGAGAGTGGGAATTCTGGAACTTGTTTTCCCTGTACCCAGCACTGTGGTCACCTGGATCGTCTTCATATTCCTGGTAGAAGGGACCATTCAAAGCATTCACAGACCTTCTCTGACGCAGGCTCTGAATACTGCTCTCATTACACATTAAGGAGTCAAGGATTCTGCAAGGCAACAGAAATAAGTCACCGCTTGCTGAAAACCCACTAATGGGCCCCACAACATGTAGCAAAAAGATTCTATATGACCTGGTTAGGTCCACCTCTCCTACGTCATTTCCTATTACCCTTCAAAAACTATGCTCCAGTGAACTGGCCCTTATTTCTCCTCTGCAGCCAGTTCAAGGCCATTAGTGAGAGAAAAAGCATGGATGCTGGAGCCAGTCTGCCTAGGTTAGGACCTGGCTTCACTATTTACTAGCTGTTTCACCTTGGGCAGGTCTATGAAATTTGGTTTATCCTATTTATAAACAGAATCATGAAATTATCTATTTAATATATTTTTAAAGCTCTTATACAGCACCTGGAACATGGTTGGTGCTATATATGTGTCGGTTATTGTTGTTATTCCTATTCAGAGCTTTAGAACACCATGTTCCCTTTGCCTGAAAACTCATGACTGCTTCTACTCATTATTCAGTTTTAAACTCAACTGTCCTTCTGTCCCTGATCTCTTATTTTTATTTATTTATGTTTAAAAAATATTTTTATTGATTTCAGAGAAGAAGGGAAAGGGAGAGAGAGGTAGAAACATCAATGATGAAAGAATGGAACCCTGACCTCCTGGTTCCTAAGTCAATGCTCAACCATTGAGCCACTATGGCCCGGCTGTCCTGATCTTAGATAAATTTTCCTACCCTTGTGTTTATTTCCTTCATAGCATTATCTGATATCTTACTTGTTTGCTTGTTTATTTTCTGACTTCCCCTACTAGAATGTAAATAAAATATTCTTGCCTGTCCTATTCACTGAACAAATGAGTAAATGGACAGTATCATGCAGGCATGCTTGTCGAGTAAGACTTAGTTTATTGTTAACCTATCAGACTGACATCAAAAGAGATTCTTTAACTTGCTGGGCAGATGTTGATTCATCTCTTGGGTTAAATGCCAATGGGCTGCCTATTCCAACCTGTTTGGAGGTTAACGGGAAATCTGGACCCTGCCCTTATACAGTTCATTAGCCTCCCACCCATCCCTGGTCCTTTCCTACTCTGGGCCACATGACATCAGTATAGAGCCTGCTATCAGCACCCCCATACCCCACTCCTAGTTTTCTGTAGATGTTATGCCCGCCATTGACCTTTGCACAGCTGCTCAACTTTTCTACTTTCTTCTGCCCACTATTAGATCCCGAATTATTTCCCAATGCAAGTATGAATGCAGAATGTCAACCAGTAGATATTATTTAGAGACAGAGAACACACTATACCAGTGATGGCGAACCTTTTGAGCTCGGCGTGTCAGCATTTTGAAAAACCCTAACTTAACTCTGGTGCCGTGTCACATATAGAAATTTTTTGATATTTGCAAACATAGTAAAACAAAGATTTATATTTTTGATATTTATTTTATATATTTAAATGCCATTTAACAAAGGAAAATCAACCAAAAAAATGAGTTCGCGTGTCACCTCTGACACACGTGTCATAGGTTCGCCATCACTGCACTATACTAATAAATGACGGCAGTATTAGGAAAATGGGATTGCATGAGACACGAAGGGGGAAATAATACAGAGTAAAAGTGTAGGTGAGGACAAGATTCAGTGAAAGCATGGAGAGAAAAAGACCATCCCTCTCCCAGCTGGTGGCTCAGTGGTTAGTGTCAACCTATGAACCAGGAGGTCACGGGTTCAATTACCAATCAGGGCACATGCCTGGGTTGTGGGCTCGATCCCCAGTGGGAGACGTGCAGCAGGCAGCCGATCAATGGTTGTCTCTCATCAGTGATGTTTCTATCTCTTTCTCCCTCTCCCTTCTTCTCTGAAATCAATTAAAAAAAAAAAAAAGACCATCCCTCCTTTGCAGCCTGATCATAAAATAATACACATTGAGAGCTTATAATATTCCAGGTTATTGTGATAGGTGTTTTCTATTCAGTTTCTCATGTAATCTTCTCAAAACCTTTTTGAGTGATAGCATTATGATCTCCATTCACAGAGGCTCAGGGAGGTTAAGTAGGCTGAGATAACACAGTTAGGAAGTGGCAGAGATGGGGTGCAAACCCAGCTGATTCCAAAGCCCCCACATATGTAACCAGTAAGCTGTGACCTTTGCAAAGCCCTGATTGACCAGGTAACACAATTACTTGTGTTTCTAAGTTTGTCCTTGGAATTGTGGCATCTAATGCATGTTGCATCTGGAGGCCATGCAATCTAATCTTGATAAGATTTCTACATGATCTGGTCATTCCTCTCTCTCCTATGTCATCTCCTAGTCTTCTCCCCTCCCCTGCTGTGCTCCATTGACCTTGGCCTTATTTCTCATCTGTAGCCACGTTGAGTCTGCATCATTGTGTCCCATGGATTTCATGTTTCTTGTGGATATTTCCAATTCTTTCCACATGGTTTTCAAACCACAAAGCTTCTTCCCAGGACCCAGAAATTAATACAGCTTTTCCCAAGGCCTTTTGTTGCTTATCCCAGACACCTGCCACTTACCCTCTGATTTTCTTCTGATTCTTAAAAGCACAGCAGTGGCTTGGATAAGAAAGGTCAGCCCGTGTGAGGTGGAGGAAATTCAAGGAAATTGGAAGTTTCTTTAGAGTCCAAGTGTTTCTTGCTATCAGTTCCTTGAGGTGCTCCAGGCCTTTGGAAGGCAGGGCAGTAACACTGGTATAAGAGACATCCCTGGCGGCGGGGGAGGAGAAAACAGAGTCATACAGAGAGGTGGTGAGCATCCAGAGCCTCTAACTGTTGCCCAGAAAGTCAAAGAAGCCCGGGATTAATGTAAAATTCACAGGCTCCTTTCTGTTACTGAATATACACTCTGAGTTTTTATATACAGCCACTGGTCTAAGAAAGGATAGTAGGCTTCTAAGTGATAGGTGACAAGGGTCTCTCATTTTTATTGCTTGGAACTCCGGTATCCATCAATACAATAACTGTTTAGCAGACATTATATTTTATCCATCGCAATACATACAAACTTTTGGAGTCAAGGACAGACATCAATTCTACTCTGGAAATCTATACCTATAGCTACTAAAGGGTTTCAAGAGGCAAGAGAAATATATTTGAACAGGCTCAAAGGGGCCAAAATTGCTCTCAGTCTCTGTGGGGAATGGGGTTTTGGGTTTAATGAACTGCTCAATGATACAGATCAACACCAATATCATGAAAATCTCCTGAAGATGCAGAACCTGGGAGTCATACCAGTTGCATGGTGAATTCATGAGATGAGAGAGAGAGAGAAACATTACGGTTGCCTCCTGTACACATCCCAACTGGGGATCAAAATTCCATTTTCCATCTTTTTAGGGAGATTTCAGGAGGCAGATGAAATAAAAGGTTATGCTGAATGCACTATTTTTGACTTTATTTTCTGTAATAATTACCAGTTTTATTTCTCTGGCTAAGATATGCAGAAGTGATTTGAGGTTTATATTTTAACTAGAGGCCCAGTGCACAAAATTCATGCATGGGTAGGGTCCCTAAGCCCGGCTGGTGATCAGGGCCGGCCTGTGGGGTGACCGGTGGGGCAATCAGGGGGCACCTGCTGGTACCCGCCTTGGCTGGCTTGGGGCCTGAGGGCTGGGGGCAGCTCCTGCATTGAGTGTCTGCCTCCTGGTGGTCAGTACACGTCAAAGCAACCAGTCGTTCCACCTGTTGTTCTACTGTTTGGTCGATTTGCATATTAGGCTTTTATTATATAGGACTAGAGGCCCGTTGCACGAAGAGATTCGTGCAATAGGCCTTCCTTCCCCTGGCTGCCGGCACCGGTTTTCCTCGGGCAACCGGGACCCAGGCCTTCCCTCGGCTGCAGCGGAGAAACCAAGCCTCTTCAGTCTTCACTCATCTTCAGTCTTCAGTCTTCACTCGGGCTGGAGCCTTCAGTCTTCGCTCCGCGCCTGCATATGAAATTAACCTCCATCTTTGTTGGGTTAATTTGCATACACATCCTGATTGGCTGGTGGTGGGCATAGAGTGACACCAATTTGCATGTTTCTCTTTTATTAGTGTAGATAGTTTAGAGAAGAAATCAAGAGTTTAGGAGAAGAAATAAAAGGCATCCAAATTGAAGAGAAGAAGTAAAATAGTCATTATTCGCAGATGACATGATATTGTACATAGAAAACCCTAAAGACTCCATCAAAAAATTGTTAGACTTAATAAATGAATTTGGCAATGTAGCAGGATACAAAATTAATGCCAAGAAATCAATGGCATTTTTATATAC
>NW_005354673.1:1320299-1357114 GCF_000412655.1 Myotis brandtii
GCTGCTGTAAAAAGGAAGGAACTCCTACCATTTACAACAGCGTGGATGGAGCTGGAGAGCATTATGCTAAGTGAAATAAGTCAGTCAGAGAAAGATAAATACCACATGCTCTTACTCATTTGTGGACTATAGTGAACAACATAAACCAATGAACAAAAACAGATCTAGAGACAGAGAAGCATCGATCAGATGCTCAAACCTCAGAGGGAAGGTAGGGGAGGGTGGGGGTAAGGGGGAGAGATCAACCAAAGGACTTGTATGCATGCATATAAGCATAAGGGATGGGTACAGACAATAGGGGGTGAGGGTGAGGGCAAGACTGGGGGGATGAGGCGACAATGGGAGGATAAAGACACATTTGTAATACCTTAATCAATAAAAAATTTTAAAAAAGGAGTTTAGGTGCCCCCATTGCCCTTATAAGCTGGTTGCAAATTATTTATTCTTTTACTTATTAAAAAATTTCAGTCTATCTGTGACATGTGTTCATTAAAAATACATATAAGCAAAAATAAAATGCACATCACACAGAAATAAGCACAGTTAAGTTTTTGATGTGTGTATGTATCCACACACGTACACACACACAAACTTTTACCCTACATATGTGAGTTGTTACTAAACATGCTGCTTTGTAACTTGCTATGTTTTACTTTACAATATGGAATAAACATTTTGTTATTATTATTATTATTACTATTTGCTGCAAAAAGCTTTATTGTTTCCATTTGGCCCAATACAAGGGAGAAGGCTCCAGGGTGGTTAAAAGAATGACTAGTGATTTCAGGAAGAGGCTCAGGCAAAAACCAGACACCAGGGAGATGCAGAGGGACCCCTCAAAGGCTCTGGGCTCTAAAGGCTCCTAGTTGTGCTTGAGGGTGAGCCTTTGAAGAGATGTTTACCCAGCCCAGCCTGTGGAGGTGAGTCAGGTGTCACCCATCTTCTTGATGAGTTTCACCTGCTCATCCAGGAAGTGTTTCTCCAGGAAGCTGCTGAGATGGGCGTCTGCGTGGGCAGAACACAGGGCATGCAGACCCACAGGGGCCTAGTTCAGGTTCTTCTCCATGACTATGGAGCTTCCATGGTGTCCTGGGTTTTACCCTACTCATCCTGGGAAGGCTTGGAAGAGAATGCGGCCACCGAGCTGGTTTTGCATCTTTAAGAGAAGCTGGGCTCCTCGTGCTTCTGCTCCACCAACTTGTGGAAGATGTGGCCCAGGCCCTCCAGAGCAGCATCGTCATGGTGGAAATGGAAGCCCAAGGAGAGGTAGGTGCAGGAGGCCCGCAGATGCTGGGTGACCAGGCTGTTGACGGGAATGATTGGGAAATGATTCTGACGAATTTGGGAGCTCATGGTTGTTCAGCAATAAGGAGTTAAGGTAGAAAAAACAAAACAAAACGGTGTTGCCTGGTCTCAGAGGCTGAGGATGGCTGTGGTGGTTCCCAAGGGTGGTCGAAGGCTGGGTTGGCGTCCCTCGGTCTGTTCCATTCAAATACTGTTGAAGCAAGAGAGAGATCTGAGGGGCCACGAAGGGCACTCTGGAATAAACATATTTTTATGCATTTGGGTAAGATTTCCCAATTGAAAAACAGACCTGGAGAACGAGTCAAAATACAAAATGCTGGTAACAAGGAAACTACCTAAAACAAAATTCCACCAGATGATTAAAAGTAAAACGAAGGTAAAAGCTACCTCAGAAAATGTGAACAGAAGGAAAGCAGGGGTTAGGTTTTACTCTCCTACAAAAAAAAAAAAAAAAAAAAAAAAAAAAAAAAAAATTCAGGCTTAAAGTACTCAGGATAAGGATCACTGTGTGAATGTCTTTGCTTCAGATGCATCACCACAAACTTGTTTCTTACTCTTATTTCTTCCCTAAGCCTTTCCAGTTCATTGACTCCTTTTAGCATTTCTTCAGAGTTCAAATGCCCCTAACGGGAGTGTCCTCTTTAAATCCCCAGACAGGCCAATGCATCACCATAAACTTGTTTCTTACTCTTATTTCTTCCCTAAGTCTTTCCAATTCATTGACTCCTCTTAGCATTTCTCCAGAGTTCAAATGCCTAACGGGAGTGTCCTCTTTAAATCCCCAGACAGGCCGAGTCAGCCGATCTAAGGCTTCCTTCTGCTTCTGGCTGACCCCTTCTTCAGAAGGTTGAGGATTTCCTTCTGCCTCCTGTGGCACCTCTTCTGAAGGGCGGTCATTGGCATGTTCTGAATCTAAGGCTTCCTTCTGCTTCTGGCTGACCCCTTCAGAAGGTTGAGGATTTCCTTCTGCCTCCTCTGGCACCTCTTCTGAAGGGCGGTCATTGGCATGTTCTGTGCTTTTCCTTCATTTTCTTCACAAGACTTTTGCATGTTGAGTATTTTCCTATTATTTCCTTTTTGAACAAATTAATCCTGAAAGGATCCGGGGAAGTTCTCTCCTTCTCCAGCAATAGGGAACTGTTTCAGGAAACAGGCCCTGGACTATATGTCATCACCTTCAACTTCTAATTACTTCATTTAACACATAAGACTGCAGATCTTAGAACAAATACTTGCTGAGAACTAAGCCACTCTACACAGTCTGCCAACTCTGGCATTGATGGAGGAAGAGCCTCAGCTGTTAGAAATCCTAAAATTCAACAGGGCAGGATCATTTTTAAGTTATCTGAAGCTGTATTTTTTCTCAGTCATCTAAATTTTTGGACCACTTTGAATCCAGAATTTCTTATTAGTGTACCTTCTTTTATAAAATAATATCTTCAGAATAAAACAAAAGAGAGTAGCTATCAGCAGTTAAGGGATTTTGAATTTGTGAATGTAGCCATGTGGATGGAAACCTACAAGCTGGAGGGCCTCCCTCTCCCTTATTGACTCTGGCACTTTTCACAGAGTTCATTACGTGATGGGCAGTAAGCTTCATGAGAATCTGTCTCTAGCAAGTATTTACTCACAAAACAGCATGCAGCGGAGCCCAGCCTGGCAGACACTTTGAAGTCTAATTGTCTAGGTCATGGGAACCATCTCAAGTTAAGTGTCCGATGAAATTAACAGGACCTGAATTTAGAGAAAGGGAGTCCTATAGGGATACATACAAGGCAAGAAGGTCACCCAATTTTATGATGCTAGAAAATAAAAAAGAGTCAACTGATATTTGTTGTCACAGGAGGAACAAATTGCTCCTCAGAAGCAATTATGTACAGTAGCATCTCCAAACATTAGAACAATTTCAATTTCTTCCATTTTTTGTCCTCATTACTTAACATTAACCTTTGATGAGTTTAATTGCAAATGAAATAAGCACCAGTTGGCTTGCCGGTGTTTCAGCAGCAATGTAAGCGTCTGTTACGCTTGCTTGTAATGAATGTGGGTTTTCTAAAGGTCACTGTGTAGAAGCTGATCATTATAAACATGTAGCCACATCTGTAAATTGTTAGATGAAATGCAACTACTAGTAAGAGCAGAAAGAAGATTAATTTACGGCTTAAAAGGCAGTTTAAAAAATTATTAATACTAAATTAAAAATAAAGGTGTAAGACCTGGAAGTTCAAGGCAGTGAGCTTATCTAATTATTTGTTTAAAAGAATTTAAAAACACAATATGCATTCATTCAATAAAGATTCATTGCTTTCTATGTCTTAGGTGCAATTCTAGATTCTTGGGCTATAGCAGTAAACTAAAATGCAGATATTCCTGTTCTTCTCATGCTTACATACTATAGAGCAGAGAGAGAATTAAAAAAAAGTAAAAACTTGCAGAATGTTAGCTGATAACTGTTAGTATCATGGGGAAAAGAATTATAGAGAAGAAGAAAGGAAGAGCCCAGAGTGTGGTCATAATTAGAGATGATGGAGGCTGTCAAGGAAGGCCTCATTGAGGAGATAGTTAAGCAAAGGTCTGAAGGAGGTGAGCAAGAGAGCCATGCTGATAAATGGGAAAGAGCATTGCAAGCAGAGACACCAGCCAGTGCAAAGGCCCTGAGGTGAGAGTGCACCTTGGTGTGTTTGAGCATGCAAGGAGGCCAGGATGGCTGGAGCTGAGACAGTGGTAGTGGGGGAGGGGGTTTGAGGAGTTTAGGAAATGTGTGAGAAGAAGTCAGATAATGGGGGGCCATATCATGTGTGTCTTGTAGGTCATCAAAAGTACTTTGTCCTTTCATCAGAGTGAGATCATAAGCCTTCAAAGGAATGGCATAAACTAATTTTAAAAGGATCTATCTGGTTATTGCTTTGAAAGTAAACCAAAGAGGAGAAAGAGTGGAAACAAGGATACCAACAATAGAGAGGATGATGCCTTGGACAAGAGTGATAGCAGTGGAGATGCTGAAAATGGTTGGCGTTTGTATAACTTTAAAAGATAGAGCTAATGGGATTTTCTGATGGCTTAGATATAGGGTATGAGAGAAAGAGAAGTTAAGAATGACTCCAGGATTTCAGGTCTGCATACTAAAAGGGTGGAGTTGTCATTTCCTGAGATGGGGAAGGCCACAGGCAAGGCGGGTTTGGAAGGAATGATCAGGGATTCAGTTTTAGACAGATCAAATTTGAGATGCCTATTAGACATCCAAATGGCATTGTCAAGCAGGCAGTGTATCATAAAGACTGGAATGTGGGAAAGTTGTCTGAATTGGAGATTTCTATTTGGGTAGCATAGGCATTATGCAGTCAAAGGGATGAGATCACCAAGGGAAGTGAATGGAGATAGAGATAAAAAGAAGGCCAGTGCTCTGCAGAACTTCTATTTTTGAAAGTAGAAAACTTTTGAGGATGATACTAGTTGTACTTTTAGTCAATTGAAGAATTGCAAAGGTTTGTATGACTTTGAGGATCTTTGCAATGGCTCCATTATCTCTCCCACCCAGAGCCAGCCCCCTCGTTGGGAAATGCTATGCAAATTTCTCAGTAGTTATAAAAAACAACCTTACTGTTTTTCTCATATTGGTGGCTATGGAAGTAAAAGATGTTACTGATCAATTAACTTGAGTTGTCGACCCAACTTCTCTGGTCTGAAGATTCCTAGGGCTAGACTGACCATCTTCTGGTTCCCAGCAAGAAGACAGCATGCAGACAATTCTGGAAAGGTAATTGTCTGTTCTTTCTCTTCAAATTCTTCTGTGACCTCCCTCGAAGCTCTCGTAGACTCCACAAAATGGTCTCAGGCCCTCTCCTTTGCTGGGTCTCTGAAGACGTGTGACTGAGGAAGGGCAACCTGCTTTGGTTACCTCCTCGGCAACTCAGCCCCTTGGCATGAGTCTGGCTGGTGCCCAAAGGGTCACTGCCTAAGTCTGTTGATCTTTGTAATTCATTTCACAGTCCATGAGCAGAGCAGTCTTGCAGACAAACCTCCTCTGGTTTCCACCCCTCGGAGGTTCCCTTCCCTCCAAGAGAGCTGCTCTGAAGGCTCCGCTCAGCAAACACAGAAAGGAAGACAAGGAACTCCAGGTATTAGGTCTTCCGGCTCAATTTCGATTTCCCGTCCCCTGAGGGAGGTCCAGTGCCTGCGAAATAGCCGGGAGGCCCAGAGCAGTCCCGAGGCAGTGGCTGGGACAGAGGTATCCAGGACTAATAGAGTCAGGGCTGAGGGAGGGCAGAGGCGAAGGAAAGAAGGCATGGGGGTGAGTTGAAGAGAGCCACACACTGTCACATGTTATGCAACCGTAACTAATATTTCCATGGTAACCCTTCAGTGGGTCAGCCCACCTGCTGAGCCAGGTCATATTCCTCACAATATGATTTCAGCACAACATACTTTTGGACACTATTCTTCAGCCCAAATTATGTTTTCCTTTTCTTTTTTCTCAATTACAGTTTATATTATATTCATTTCAGGTGTACAGCCTAGTGGTTAGGTATTAATATAACTTATGAAGTGATTCTCCTGATAAGTCTAATACCCACCTGACATCATACGTAGTTATTACAATATTATTGACTATATTCCCTATGCTGTACAGCCCTGTGACTATTTTGGAACTGCCAGTTTTTCTTTTGTAGTCTCTCTTTTTTGTTTTTTGTTTTTTTGAACACATCCTATGTTTTCCTTAGACTTATCTTTTGTTCTTTCTCTTATAATTCTATCTCTGTTGTCACTCTACCCCTAATCTGAAGACCATCTTAAATATCACCTCGCTAAATGAGGCCTTTGTTGGTTATCCTAACCAGAAATAATAATCTTGATTCTCTAATATCTCTTATGGCTCTTTTTACATTAAATTCACAGCACAGTTACTTATTCCCTTTTCTCCTGAATTTGATTGTAACCTCTTTAAAAGCAGAGGTTGTGTCTTACCCTTCTAACTTTCCTGGCATTCAGTAGGTGCTCAGTAAAATGCCTGTAGAATAAGTGAGTAAATGTACATCTTGCACAGTTTTTTTTTTCAGATTAGCCATTTCTTCTTAGAAAGGGAAGAGAAAAGGGAGAGAGGATGGGGGAGTGCTAGTAGTTATGCCTAAAACTGATTTTATTTAGGCCAAAAATTTTACCCAGGATCACAATAATAAAAAGACAAAACAACACAATATTAAAAATGGTTAAAATATTTGACAGACATTTCACATAAGAAAATATACAAATGGCTAATAATACAGGAAATGCTCAACATCAGTAATAATCAGGGAAACACAAAGTACAACCACAATGAGATACCACTTTATACCCATTAAATGGCTAGAATAAAAAAGATTGGTAGTGCAATGGGTTTGCCAACCTGCAACTCTCAGACCTCACTGGTGAGCACAGAAAATGCGACAACCATTCTGGGCAAGTTTTGCAGTATTTCCTATAAAGTTAAATATACATTTATCCTGTGACCTAACAATTTTACTCTTAGATTTTTACACTAGAAAAATAATAAACTGTGTAGGGAGGTGTCTATGGGATGGTGGGGCATGAGGGAACTTTCTGGGTGAAGAATATATTTTAAGCCTTGACTGGGATAGAGTGGCATAGTTTTGCTAAAACTCATCAAATTTCACATTTGAGAAATGTGCATGTTATTGTATATAAGTTGTACCTTAATAAAAAATGAGCAACCTAGAAAGTCATGTATTCAACACTCCTGTGCACTTTAGGAATGCCCAAAAGAACCCTGCCACACTTCTTCAGCCATCTAACAGTATGATCTTGTGACGATCATTGAGTCAGAAAGAAAAAAATAAAAAGGCTTATTTTTTCTGTACACCAAGGTGGCAGAGCCATGACCCTTAGATTTTCAAATGATTAGTTTGACCAGTGCAAAGAACAACGGTTAATTTTGAAGTTTATTTTTTATTGATACATGTAATGCAAACTCAAGGATATTATAAGGGATTTCCCCTTCTTAGGAGATACTTATAATAGTAAGGGGGACTGTAATAGTATAGTCATTTTTAACAGTAAGTTAATCTTATTAGTGTGGGTTATATAATTTAGACCTTAGAGAACCCTGGTTATTATAGAAGGCATTGCATTTCAGGGTGTTCTTTCCTTTGGGATTATAAACACCAAGAACACTTTCAAAATAAGATTAAAAGAAAAGAAGATAGTAAAAAATAGAAAGTATAAAAATAGAAAATGAGATTGCATATCTTGATTAAAAATCAATAAGTAAGAATGTTATTAAATAAAAGTAAGAAGGCTTTTTTTAAAAAAAAATAGCAAAGGTTGGAGAATAGATCTTACTTTAGCTGTGGCATCTATTTAAAATTGGATTCTTTTCCAAGAAATAACTTTGGCAAAAGGTGGTAAACTAAGTGGGCACTTTTGTTTTTGCCAACTTTAGAGATGACTGTATTCTGTCATAATTACCTTTAGGAGGCAGACATACCTATGCCATTCAGTTCTCTTTCTAGATGAAGTTTAAGCTTTTCCAAGTTTGGCTTTTACATCAAATCCCAACTTAGTCATGGCTGTTTGATTTTCAGTTACAATTTATCAAATATTTATCGAGTACTTCCTTTCTTCTCTTTTGAAGTAGGGGGATTACAAAAAGTATATGAGAGTCCATTTCCTCTAGGATCTTAAAGTCTAGTCTTGAGGAGGAAGTATGTGGAAAATAAAGTAATGAAGATTTTGACAAAAGTTCAACACAAGAATTAGTGATGTTACTTCAGTGCATACTTAGTTAAATGAATTTTAAGAAAACTGTGCTTGGAATTTGAAGAATGAGACTGGGCTTATCTTTGTTCTTTTCTACCTTTCCTTCTACTGGCCTCTCAGATGCTGCCACCCCCATTGTCCCTCTCTTCCTATACTGATGGCTTATTTTTTCTTAATTTAATTTTTATTAAAATTATGCATGGGCCCACTTTTTATTTTTATCCTCACCTGAAGATATGTTTATTGATTTTTAGGGAGAGAGGAAGGGAGAGGTAGATAGGTAGGTAGATAGATAGATAGATAGATAGATAAATAGATAGATAAACATCAATTGGTTACCTCCCATATGTGCAAGGATCAAACCCGCAACCTACGTATGTGCCCTGATTGGGAATCGAACCTGCAACCTTTTGGTGTCCAGGGTGATGCTCCAAAAAACTGAGCCAACTGGCCAGGACTGGACCTATTTTTTAAAAAAGCAAATTACACTGGAAACTTGATAACCCCCACAGCAAGCCCCTGTGCTGCCCCTCCCTGCATTCTGCTTTTTTTTTTCCTGCTTTTAAAAAAATATATATATATTTTATTGATTTTTTACAGAGAGGAAGGGAGAGGGATAGAGAGTTAGAAACATCGATGAGACAGCGATCAGCTGCCTCCTTCACACCTCCTACTGGGGATGTGCCTGCAAATAAGGTACATGCCCTTGACCGGAATCGAACCTGGGACCTTGAGTCCGCAGGCCGATGCTCCATCCACTGAGCCAAACCGGTTAGGGCCCTGCATTCTGCTTTTTGAAGAAGCAACCACTCTTAACTTATGATATTTTTTCCATAATTGGAAATATTTCTCCATGTATTGGCTTTTGATTCACCCACTGACTCTCTACCATGAAGATGGGGGTTTTGCTCTCTTTACCCTACACATACACCTACCTGACATCCCCTCTACTCCCCTGAAATAGACTGAGGACATATTTGGATAAACCCATATTCAGTATTTTAGTTATTACAACTCTGCATGTTGTAATTTAATTTCCTTTTTATGTAACTTTTTTGTTTCTTCATGAGATGTCTGCCTCTCTTTTTTTATTAACGTATCTTGGTTTGAGTGGACCTCTTGCTTAGTCTTGCCACGTGCTCTAAAGTTGTGTAAAACACCTCTCAAACCAGCTTTTCATACAGTCAGTCTTGTCACATAATCTACCAATCCCTTTTTATTTCTAGAACTTTCTTTTGGCGTCATCCATTCTATAGCTCTGATATGGACGCCTGAGTCTCAAGATTCCCAGGCCTTGTCTTTTTGGTCATCCTGAGAATTACATTTGTTTCTCTCCTGTGTTGATCACTGCTTCTGAATTCCTCCCTTTTCCCCTTCTTGGTGGAACCAAGAGGGAAGGGTAGGGGAGATTTGGAGGCTTTTGTCAGCTAGACCAGCACTGCTGAAGGTGTGGTGCCCTTTGGCTATTGCTACGAGTCTTTGATAAGGTCAGAAGCTTGTACTGGAATGTAAGTCAACTACTTCACTGTCCAGTTTGAACAACTTTGTTTTCATGGGAAGATTTAAATGCAGGTTAAAGTTCAATGTCTGATTTTAACAAAACAGAATTTTTATAAGTGACATTCATCATTTTCACCAGGAAAATCACATAACGTGGAAATGTTTTCAAATACCTATTCTACAGGCTCTTTCCAAATCACAAATTTCTTTAGAAAAGCAGCAACCTTTCTCATTCATTGGTGAAATATCACCTTTATCTTGAAGGAGTGGTTAAAGATATCTTTCAAAAATACCTTTTAGGCTCTGGCCGGGTGGCTCAGTTGGTTGGAGTGTCATCCTGTACACCAAAAGAGTCTGCAGGTTAGATTCCTGGTCAGGGCATATACATAGGTCGTGGGTTTTAGTCACTTTCTCTCTCTCCCTCTCTCTCTAAAAATCAATAAAAACATATTCTCTGGTGAAGATTAAAAAATATGTAGCTCTCAGGTTAAAAAAAAATCACAGAAAAGGTCAACACATTTTTTCACTTGTCTTTTTATAAAAAGAATGCATAAAACTTTTTAAAGTATTTGCCATGAATTTACAATGAATCTCCACATAATACAGATTTTCAGAGTCACTCTGCCCTCTTTCATGGAACCTATGCATTAAGAGAATAAGGCCATAAATCCAAGTAAGTGGGTGCATTTAATCTAAAAGCGAAGTAGAATTGTTAAAAGTGAGAGTGAGGATAAGTCTTTGACACTGTGGATCACTCACTGTTTTCTTAGATGCATCCATTCTCTACCTGACACTTGAGGGATAGTGGTCATCCTATATAATAAAACCTTAATATGCAAATCGACCAAACAGCGGAACAACTGGTGGAATGATCGGTTGCTATGACGCACACTGCCCTGCTGAGAGGGAGGTGACTGGCGGCAGGGGTGGGGAGGTGGGAAGGTGGGGCCGGCCAGCAGGCGGCGCCAGACTGCCAGCCAAGGCGGGTGCCAGTGGGGGCCCCCCAATTGCCCCTCCTGCCGATTGCCCCACAGATGGTCCTGATCACCAGCCAGGCCTAGGGACCCTACCCTATATATTGGGAACAGTCTCTTAGATTTAAAAATTAAAACCTGGCAAGGCTACTCTAACACTGAAAAAACAGGATGATGCAGCGATGACATGCATGGACTCTGGCTTGCACATTTTGTGGTCAGCCCTGATTCTGACACTTATAACTGTGTGACAAAGCCAATTACTTTTCTCTCTGCTTCAATTTTTCCACCCATAATATGGGGAGGAAAATGGTACTGCCTCAGAAGGATCATGTTATGTACTACTTTTTATAATTAGGGCAAAAAAAAGTAGATGCCCATACAACAGCAAGATGCCTTTCACCTGTATGAAAAGTATGGTAACTGGTGCATGCAGCATCCTGGATTGCAAGAGGGATTTCTGATTGCTGGTTTAGGCCCAACATCCCCTGAGGGGTCCCGGATTGTGAGAGGATGCAGGCCAGGCTGAGAGCCCCCCCCCTCGTGCATGAATTTTGTGCACCGGGCCTCTAGTCTGTATATAAAATATTAGTAACACTTAATTTGTTCTTATTTTTAAAAGCATAAATATACATAGAGCCTCTACTATTTCCTTTTATCTCTACTGGATTGACTGGTGCTTCTCCTGAGGTGCTGTGCTCCATTGGCAAGTACTTGACTAGATGCTCAATGAGTTTCTAAAGTAAGGCCAAACCAAGGAGGTGAAAAGACGGCACTGATGGATAGGCCGCAGGGAGATGGAATTGACAGAACTTGATCAATGTTGGACATGGAGGTGTACATCAGAGGAAATGAACAAATAGGTACTTTTTCCATGATGTTTCTCCATGGTGTTCACATCCCATCTCCCCCAACAGTAAGTTCTTCCAGATATGAATACTACTATCACCTATACTCTTCCATCTTTGTGCCAGGCATTGTGCACCTAAGATTTTGTGCAAACTAGAGTGCTTTCTACCCATTTGCAGACATCGTGTCTCAGAATTTTGCAAACAGCAGCTGTTCAAAATGTCTGTTTTTCCCCTATGAGAGGGCCTCCAGGCATGTCCACACCAAAGTGGCTGCCTGATCAGGCATCAGGATGGCACGGTGGAGTGTGGGGCCTTTGAGTCTCAAAGAACAAGGGCTTTCTTCCCAACAATAGCCTATACAGCTGGGCAGAAAAGTACTAGCAGAAGTCTTTGTCCAAGCCAAAAACATTCCCTACCCATAAACAGCTGCTCCTCCTAATGCCTACCTCTTGTCCAGAAAAAGAAAAGAAAAAATAGACTGATATATTCGTTTGTTCGTCTTACTCACAGCAGAGTCGGTCCACTGTATGCTCCTCCAAATGCATCTTTGTCAATAACTGACAGATATTTATTTTTGTTCAGGTAACTAGAGGGAGAGAGAGAAAATAGATTAGGTGAGATTAAGCAAGTTAATCAAAATATCAAAATAAAATGTGAACATGGTCCCAGTAGCTATTAAGAATTTGGAAATTGCCCTAGCTGGTTTGGCTCGGTCGATAGAGCATCAGCCTGCAGACTGAAGCGTTCTGGGTTTGATTCTGGCCAAGGGCACATGCCCAGGTTGCGGGCTCCATCCCCAGTGGGGGGCGTGCAGGAGGCAGCCAATCAATGATTCTCTCTCATCATTGATCTATCTCTCTCTCCCTCTCCCTTCCTCTCTGAAATCAATAAAAGTATATTTAGAAAAAAAGAAAAATTTGGAAATTTAATAATTACCTTCTATGGCGTAAGCAGTCCAAAAAAAAATTATAGGTTTCAATTGTGCAAGGTTTATACGCATTAATTATGGCACAAGTCTTTGAAAGTGAGCATGTTTATTGTTTAGTATGCATATGTAGATTTTACACAAGTTGCCTAATTCCTTGTTTTCCCAGCCAGTGGCAGCTGTATTTTTCAATCCTCTTCAATACCAAGTGATTTGCAATGTTTTCTCAATATTTATTGGTATTCCCATTTACTTAAAAAAATATTTTTATTGATTTTAGAGAGGAAGGGAGAGATAGAAACATCAATGATGAGAGAGAACCATTGATCGGCTGCCTCTTGCATGCCCCCTACTGGAGGCCGCAACCCAGGCATGTGCCCTGACCAGGAATTGAACCATGACTTCCATGTTCATAGGTTGACACTCAACCACTGAACCACACGACCTGGCTTCCCATTTACTTCTGAAGACTGGGCTTCAGTCAGGAATGGAATGAAGGTGGTGAATGTGGTGAGTGATGAAGGGGACTGTGAGGGATTCAGACCTTTTCTTTGGGATAGGGTTGACAGATTTAGCAAATAAAAACACAGCCCAGATAAACAATGAATACTTTTTTAGTATAAGCATCCCCCGTGCAATTTTTGAAACAGTCTTATACTAAAAGTTAAGATTTGTTGTTTAACTGAAATTCAAATTTAATTGAGTAACCTATATTTTCTTTAACAATCCTGTTTTGGGGGGTTAGCTTATGCACATAAGATTACAGAATATATCTTTTGTGGAAGGGTTTGATGGGCACACTGAGCTTTCCAGTTTGAAACACACGGGGCATTTGAGGTTAAAATATTTTTGAAGCAACTCAAGTCACAAAGTGAGTCTGAAACATAAAGTTACTTCCAAATGGATAAAAGCTTCCAAGGGTTTTAAAACTGGCTTTCCCTGCTAGCCTTTTTAGAGAACAAAATTGTCTAAAACGAAACAAAGCAATATACTAGTATATCCTTGTTATGAAGTGATCTAAGTTTATGCCTGTTTAGAATAACTCACCCCATAGCATAATAATCAATTGAAAAGTTAGTGAGTGAGCCCCTGTTGGTGAAAAATTAGTACAGTGCAGACCCTTAGGAGGTATGCTTAGATACAGATAATGCTTCTTTCATTCTGCTTATGGTGTTTGCTCTTCATGATGGAAAATTCTCAAGGATGATGGCTAATAATAGTAGTGTGATATGAGGACTCATGGTCAGAAGAATTCCTTTTTCAGAGCCCTCACAGAGAAACTTCTTGGTTAATTGGCTGTTTCTCTCTTTCTCTGAATCAGAGTTGAGGAGAAGGAGGGTGGCTCCATTGGTGGCTGACTTGAGGGGAGGCAGCCTTGATTGCTGTCCAGAAGGCAAAGGCAGAAGCAGTGTGTCCATGGGGTTCCTGCCCTCAGCCTCTCCTGGTCCAGCAACTCCAGGCTTCTGTCGGGGATAGAACTTATTTTGAATGAGAGATGGCAGCCAGAGACGGGTCCCAACTAGAGTCGTGGGAGGAAGGAGAGTTTTACCAACCCCAACGAAGTCTCCCTCTCTTGGGCAGGATGAGGGATTAACCCAATAACCACGAGGTCTCAAGCTGATGTTGTAAACTTTCTAACGTCACTGCCAGCAGGTTTTCTTACCACACTCTCTCTTTTTTTTTTTTAACTCTCAAAAATCAGTGTTTATTTTGCAAGTAAAATGCTCAAGGAACTTTAAAAAGGTCCAAAGGTCTAGAGATATCCAGGTTACAGTTAAGATTATAGGCAGGTGCTGACTGTTGGTTTCTCCATTGCTAATGCCTAAATTTCAATGTGCTCAATTCTGTACGTCAATGTGTATGGTTCTTCTAGTTGGGGAGCGGTGAATTCCTCCGATTCTCAGCATACATCAACATTTACCGCAATAAGAATGATAAGAAAAACAGTGGCAGTAGCCATCATAGTCGTTGCAAAGGGAAATATTTTATGACCCAGGGAGAAACCTGCCACAGCAAATCCACGAATCAAAATCATTAATCCAGTAAAGAAGAAAAAGTATCATTTTCAGAATCTATATGAACACTTTCCTTGGATTATTCTCTGCAACCAGGTCTGTTGACTATAGACTTGAGATGTCAAGTTCATGATGAGTCTTATCTTGTATTAATTCAGCTCTTTCAAAATGAGATTGCATCACACTCCTTATTTGCTCATCATCTGTCTCCCCAACCAGAATACAAGCTCTTTGTCTTATTTATTGCTGCATCATTGGTACCGTGTTCAATGCCTCTATTATTATTTGTTGAATGAATATGTAAATGAAAAAAATATCATTGCATCTGTCCTCCAAAATATTGAGATAGGTGCTGCTAAACTCTTAGTGTGACACATATGATTGTTTTAAGTGAAAAAGAATGGAAAATGAAAGATTAGAAGACTCAGCATATGGCGTGGTGGCCAACTGACCTTCTTTGATGGCTGTGACAAGGCAGATGGTTTACAAATGCCATAGGGATGTGGCTCAGACATGGCCTCTTCAGGCAGTGGCTGGACGCCATGCTTCCCGGGCATTGTTAAGTCTGAAATGGAAGGCTCAGCTAATCTCCTACATATACAGGGCCCAACTAAGATGCTACAGCAGCCAATATGGGCCTTCTGGATGAATGGCTATCACCTAAGGTTCTCAGTCACAGGCTTCATCTAATTATTGTCTGACTCTTCAACTCCACGGAATTCCTTTGCTCAGTGATAGAGCAGGCAGAGAGCCACCTTGGAGAAAACAACCGGAGAGAAGATCTTGAACAACATGATTTTGTAAAAGACCAATTAAGCTCAGCATAAGGGTCACGCTGGCTTGTGTCTCTTTTTGTATTCTTTGGACCATGCAGCTCGCAGAGCACATTCTGTTCCCAGACTGCTGGAAGTCAAGTAACGACTGGTGAGCTCGTCTCAGCTTATCCTCATCATCCCCGAGTGCCGCGAGGGAAAATCGGCTTGCTCTCATCATTACGAATCACTGTAGAACTAAATAATTGCTTGTCCAATTCTGCAGTGTTTTTGTCTGATATTCAATATGCCCCCAAGGATGCTGGTTGATAAGCGTTGTAGATTACCAGAAATGCTGCAGGAGATTTCAAACTGGGAAAGCCAGCCAGAGTCCAGGAGGGGAGAAGGAGGATGGAGGGAAGGTGCAGCCAACTTGAACGGAGATGAACTGAGTCTTGGGGGAAGCTACGTCCTCTAAAACCAACATGGTTGTTTGGGCACTTTACCTCTTAGAGATAATTGGGTGCTTAGAAATGAAACTGTCCCCTTGCCTTTAGCATGTGGAGGGCTGCCTTATTTAGCTTTTAACCTTGGATTCAGATGGTTGATATAGCTTCCATCTGAATCTAAAGGAGTGGATGGGGGAACATCTAGATAAGCTTTAATAGCCAGGAAGAAGTGCTTTCATTGGCCCCATTTACCACATAATATTTCCTGGGAATGTCGGTCTAGTTAAACCAAGTCCTTGACCATGACTTACCCTGATTCCCTGGAATCCACATTCTGTCAACCAGCTAGGGTATTAATCACAAATCTTGGTAGGCTATATGGGTAACTACCCCAGACAATGATTATTTCCTAAGGGTCTGTGTGATCATTGTAACTATCTGTTGCAATGAACATAAATGAACTTAAAAAGTCTTAGAAAGTCTTAGAGTCAGAGTTGAAAGGAAAGACTTCTTGAAATTTACGATTTCTGCATACAAATACTGGAAAGGGCTTGGGGAGAAACAACTGGTATCTCCTTTAAAAAGCAAGATAGACACTGCTACATGTGTTTTCAACACCTTTTCATTCTTTGGAGGACATAAGCCTCTTCGAGAATTTCTTGGGAGAAATGAAGTTCTTCCTAGAAAAGATATGTCAGATTTTTTGGGTGGGGGGTTGTTAAGAAACTTTAAGTACTGTGTCTCCCACAGTTAAGGAAGAACACTGTGATCAGGAAAGTGAAGGTGGTCAGGGATGAGTTGGGGAAGAACATCCAATTGAAGAACTCAGTATGAACTATGGATACAATGTTATGGCCTCACTCTTGGGACACAACAGCCATCCAGTGAAAACATGTTGGATGAATCAAGAAAGTCCAGTTGCTGGGTAATTCCTAGCTAGAGCCACCCTCTGTATCATGTTTAGAATAGAGGCCTGGTGCACAAATCCGTGCACCAGTGGGGTCCCTTTGCCTGGCCTGCGGGATCAGGCCAAACCAGCTCTCCAACATCCCCTGAGGGGTCCCAGATTGCAAGAGGGTGCAGGCCAGGCCGAGGGACCCCACCAGTGCACAATCCGGGGGGCCGGGGAATGTGAGAGGTTGGCCAGCCAGGAAGAGACCATGGGAGGGCTCCAGGATATGTCTGGCCGGTCTCACTCAGTCCTGATCATCAGGACCCCAGCAGCTAGCTAACCTACCAGTCAGAGCCCCTGCCCCCTGGTAGATAGTGCATGTCATAGTAAGCGGTTGAGCAGGCTTAGCATATCATTAGCATATTACACTTTGATTGGTTGAACAGCCAACTGGACAACCGGACACTTAGCACATTAGCCTTTTATTATATAGGATGAGAAAATGTGTCAGATGAAGGAGTATGACACTGTGGCAGGGGAAGATGTGGTTGCTGGTGAACATTGCTCTCTGGGACACATTTCAGCCCCAAGATGGAATTTTAGCCTGTGTCTCCATAATTCCGGTAGGTGATACTTGGGCTGGCATCCGTTTGTGTTGTGAGACCCTCATGGGAACACTTCTGTGGGGAACCGTAGTTCCCTGTCATAGTATTTGTCATTTGGAATTAAAGGGAACCTTTGCCCAGCCCTCATTGCTCTGTGGAAATCCTTTGGTAGCAGAAATTAGGATACTTGTCTGTAAACAGTCACAGGTGAGAAAATACACAGGGTTTCAATAGAAAGAGAAAGCCAGCCTCGGAGCATCTCCCACAAGCTTTTTAAACACTTACTGAGAAATAATGGCTTGCTTAATCTTATAATCTTCTCTATCGTCATCTTTTCCCCAGTGCTCCAAGCTGCAGTGTTTTGCTTTTAATCAGCTAATATGCGATGCTAATTAGTACATGAATTGTGTTGACTTTCCTGTTCATAATGATTAATGTTTCATTCTTAGTACATCAAAACGGTATTCCCCTCCCTCCCATCCAAATGTCTACTGTCAGATAGTAGCTACTTACTGGAGTTTGACAATAGAAAATACAATACAGAGAATTAGACATTTTGAGATAAGCAGCACATTCCCACACCAGATTGGGTGGAAAGAGAGGATGGAAAGGAGGTTCCAAAGAATGAACATGTGACTTTACTTGCAGTTCAACTTCTGTGGAACAGAGGATGCTTGTGTTTTTATTAATTTTACATCTGAGTGATGACAGAGTGCTTGGTTCTATGTGAAATCACAGGACCACGTGCTCTTCCACGTCTGCCATGATTTTCGTGAACTTTTAACTAATTACTCAACTGCTGCAGAGGCACCAGCGCTCATTCTCAATGTGGAATTTGTCCAACTTGGCTGCAGTCGTGTTCTTCAGTTTTACTAACAAAAATGGGTCTCAATGAAGCCAAAGCTGCTAATTTCAGTAAATTGGCATGAAGTGGATGATGGGGAATAAGTGTCCTTTGGATGACATATTGTTTAAATTCGAACCTAGAGATATTTGAAAACACTTTTGGAGAATTTACCAAATTGTTAACATGCTATGTGCGAGCTTTGAACACTAAGGATAATCATGAGATATTGATGTGTGTAGATGAGCTTGAAATCACAATTAATATTGATAACAGAGGCATCAATCCTGTGTTAAAATCACAAAGTGAATGCTATTTCATTACTGCTATGGAAACTTGACCTCCTTCTACAGGTTAACCCTTATCTTTCTTTAGTCCCAGGCCCTCCTTGTCACGATCATCTTGATTTTGTCTTGGATTTACATGATGCCTTTACTGAAGGGCTAAAGCTAATAAAAAATAAATTTCTATCAACTAGGAATCAGAAACTTAGGGTAGAACGATGACGAGATGGAACATTGTTTTTTAACAGGAGGAGAGTTTCAAGTTTGGATTCAAAATACTGATTGGGGAAAAAAAAATCTTTGTTTTTTATTATGATTTGATCTGAACTTTCAAACCCCAAAATATTTTTATCCAGATACTTCTTATCTTTATCCCATGCTTGTCCATTAACCTTTATCAGGAATTGGGAGAAATAGACTGTATATTTCATCACACAATGGCCATTCTCACCGAATATCTTTACCTAGTCCAGAGGTTCACAAACTATGCCCATCCAGTCAAATCCTGCTTGCTGACTGTTTTTGTACATAAAGTTTTATTAGAACACAGCCACATCCAGTTTTATGTATTGTCTATGGCTGCTCTCATACTACAATGGCAGAGGTGAGCAGCTGCAACTGAGATCCTATAGCTCAGAAAGCCTGAAATATTTGCTCTCTGGCCCTTTTCAGAACGAGTTTGCTAGTCTTTGACCTAAACTTTTAAAAATCAGGAAACAAAAGATTTTTTATTAAGAAATATTTCCCACATTGGTTGAACTCCTCCAAATAACTTTAACATTTCACATGAAAATGCCAAAAAAGTATGGTGCGATTGTGCACTGCTTTCTTTCTGTGTTTCAAGGGATGGTTACAATGACTAGAACAGACTGTAATTCAGGGCACCAGTGAATTAAAATCCATCATCTCCCATAGAACAACACTCTGCCATCAGCAAGGCCTCTCAAAGAGCTCATGAGATGGTCTGAGGAGAAAGCTGGTGGAAATGTTGAGTCTCCCTACATAATTTATTCATAAGTTTAATTTCAGAAGACCACCAGATGATCTGAAACTCTCATGAGCTCTCAGATTCTACACAGGCCACCTCTAGAATCAATCTTGTTAAGTTTACATGCCTTACAACAAGGTGGTATATTAAAAGAATCTTATTAGTAACATTACCCCAAAAGACCAGAGCTTCAAGAGTTTCCTAGGAAATTGTACATGCAGTATCCCCATCTTGAATATGAGTAATTCAATATGCTCTATTAAAAGATTGTGCTAGTCCATCTAGATAATTTAACTTTGTGCATTAATGAATAGCTTTTTATTTTTTATTTATTTATTTTTAATCCTCACCCAACAGTATGTTTACTGACTGAGAGAGAGAGAGAGAGAGAGAGAGAGAGAGAGAGACATTGATGTGTGAGAGAAACATTGATCAGTTGCCTCCTATACTCATCCTATCTGGGGAAGTAACCCACAACCTAGGTATGTGCCCTGACCAGGAATTGAACCCACAATGTTTTGGTGTATGAGATGATGCTTTAACTTAGCCACCCAGTCAGGGTGGTCATGAATAGCTTTTAAAAAGCAATACTCATAAATTCACAATGGAAAGAAAGTTCAGTGAACACAGTTTGGGGATACTCCCTCCTACCCCATTTCTTCTCTTACCAACAAAAGAAGAGAATTGGGGACAGAAATTACTGTTTCTTTGTAAGTTTTTCTTTTTTCAATAGAAAATGTCTCTAAACTCCTTTGATATTCTGCAGCTGATTTTATGGCCAAAGCCATACACTGAGATCCACTTAGCCCAGCAGAGTGTCCTAATTATAGAAGCTACAATTTGGAAATCTCTTGAAGTCTTTGTGCAGTTCTCTAAACATGACCTAAGGCCAATTATGAGTAGGTATAAGATATTTTTAAGAAAATGGTCAATATTTGTGGCCCAACTTCAACCCCAATTCTTCGAATTTAATAACTGTTTGCCATGCCAACCTTTCATTCAAGGTTGAAGGACCTTACTAGTATTTGGAAGCTCGCTGAGTTGGTGTATGGGTAAAGTCAGGTCTTTACTGACTAATGACCCCATTCCTTGGTATGACTGTTCTCTGAAATTTCTGGTTGTGTTTTGTCTCGAGTGGCCTCCTTTCTCTCACATAAGTCCACTCTTCTTCCCAATTGCAAGATGTTTTAGCTTCCATATTTCAGGCTGAGTTAAGAAGTCTAAACATTCTCCTGGCCTAAGAAACAAGTGGTCAAGGTGGAGTTGGGTGAATAGGCTTTGGTGGTGGCTGGCAAGTCATCAATGATGAATTATAGCAGGACACAGGGAAGAGTCTTGAACCAGGGGATCCAGGTTTTGGCTTTGGCTTGGCATCTAGACAGCTCTTTCAAATTTAAAAAGCCAGGTAAAAAACAACAACACACACACATTTTTAAAAAAGCCACGTGTTCACTTTGGGCTTCATATGTAAAATGTGGCGACTGGGCAAGAAGGTTGATATAGATTCTCCACATCAGCAGTTCTTGGTGTTTGCTTTCCACTGGACACACTGGGGGAGATTTTAAAATCCTCATGCCCTGCCTACACCTGGACTAATGAAACCAGAATGTCTGGTGGTAAAACCTAGGCACTAGTGTTTCCAAATCTCTTCAGGTGATTCGAATTGGCAGCCAGCATTGAGAATCATTGCTTTGTAGACCTTAAAGTCTGAATTTTATGCACCTAATGTCTATCCTTAAAAAATGATAACTGAAGATGATGGAGGGTGATACCTTCCAATGACTAAATATGGAAAAATAAGCACATAATTTAAAGCATAGATCCTAATCTTGGGCTTTTTTTTTTTTTGCTGTAGAAGCAAAAGTTTTAGAAATGAATTATGTTATATCCATGGTTGGTTTCTGGTCCTTTTTCTCGTCCATCATTCTGGAAAGTCAGTTTTGGTCCAGACAAGAGTCAACTGGACACACTGAATTCAAAAGCCATATTATCAGCTCTGGTTGAAGGTTTTTTCACTCTTCCTACCCCTTCTCTTGCTAATGAGGTTCTCTGTTGCCTTAATCTCTTGATGTCCTCAATGTCCAGAACAATGTGACAGTCTTCTGAAATATTTATACCCTAAGTATTTACAAACTGTCTTAATTATTTTAAGAAGTCCCAATACCCTACTTCTGTCATAGAAAATTGGAATTGGGATGATCATTTCTCTCAGAGTCAGGGCTTCCTAGGAATAGTTGAATCGAAGAGGAAAATATTTGGTTAGATCATGTAACATCAAAATCAAATGCTAATAATTTTAAATTATCAGCTCTGGTTGAAGGTTTCTTCACTTTTCCTACCCCTTCTCATGCTAATGAGGTTCTCTGTTGCCTTAATGATAATCTCTTGATGTCCTCAATGTCTAGAACAATGTGACAGTCTTCTGAAATATTTATACCCTAAGTATTTAAAAACTGTCTTAATTATTTTAAGAAGTCCCAATACCCTACTTCTGTCATAGAAAATTGGAATGGGGATGATCATTTCTCTCAGAGTCAGGGCTTCCTAGGAATAGTTGAATCGAAGAGGAAAATATTTGGTTAGATCATGTAACATCAAAATCAAATGCTAATAATTTTAAAAATGTGTTAAATCTAGGGGAAATCATACTTATATCTCCAAGCAAGGAGGCAATGCTATTGTATATTCAGTGTTAAGATATTTTCCAACTGAAATGCATATCTGGATATGGGTATATTTCTTCTTAATGTGCTTTGACCCTTGATATTGCTGCCTTCAAGTTGACCCTGCCAGAATGTAAGTTTAGTATGATTGGAGAGCTTGTTCATCTTTGACTCACCAATGAATAACACAGCACCTGGCTCATTGTAAGTGCTCAATAAATATGTTGAAAATGAAGGATTGTCTGAGATATGTATCATAAAGTTAAGTTGGAAGCAGAGTCTCTCCAATACCACAAATTTTGATATATAAGCAATCATAGTACTCTACTGAGTCTTTTTAGACTTCACTATATTTATGTATTTTTAAAATTGACTAAAATCAACCTAAATGAGCCCATAACCAGGCAATCTAGAAAAATGTACTCTAACTCTTCATTTGATAGACTCTAGGAAACCCCAAAGCCTGGCAAAGATGACACCCCACTTCCAACATAACTGAGAAAGTCATACAAAGGCATAGGACTTCAAACCTTAGGAGCATTTGTCCTTGAAAATGGAATCATACCAGAACCCCCCACTGAACCCCCAAACCAGAGCAACACCACCACATGTGCGTTTTATTTGTTTGTTTGCAATGAGGGCCCCTGCATATGGCCGTGCAGGTTATGGACCTCACCCTGCTACTTTAAGTGTGCTCAATGGGTGAGAAGCACCAGCATCACCTGGGAGCTTGTTAGAAATGCTCACCCCAGACCTCCTGTGTCAGAATCCATTTGGTTTATATGTTCATTAAAGCGTGAGAGGCCACATAGTAGATCTAGAGTCATAAGCCTTTGGATTTTGCAATGATTATTCTGGCAGAACCGATGTTCGCAGCTACACCTAAGGAACGGCACCCTCTATGAACACTCACCACTTTGGTGGCAGCTCCTGGTTTGTTAGGTTGTTTTACTTGCCTGTCTTGAGGGTATGAAATAAAATATTTGTAAGTTTTTTCAAATTTATGATGTAGTTGTTTTGTAGTAGGAGGCCCTACAAATGAACTCGTCTACTGTACTATGGGAAGCAGACTCTACTAAAGCTATTTTTTATTTGTTAAATATGAGGTTAAAGCACACAGAAGTATGGCCAAACCAGTCCGCAAGCTCTTAGACACAAAATATGCCCTAGCATAGATCCAGGGGGCCACAAAGACCCTACAGAAAAGTACAACAAACATAGAAACTCATGTCAATCTCTATCTTTTTGTCAACAGACTGTTCTAAGCATTATTAATTTAGGGAGAAGGCAAAAGTTGGATATGTCTTTTCAGTTCTTTCTGAGTGAATCAAATATAAACTGATACTTTTCCTGAAAACATGTCAGAAAAAATAATCTAAAAGAAAAATCTTACTCTCTGAACAGATTTGGACTTAAAAATATTCCTTTACTTCTTGCACATAGTAGATGAATATTGACACACACACACACACACACACACACACACACACACTCACACACTCCTACAAGATAACTGAAGATGACCCCCATGGTGCTCCATTTTATTGTGGGCAAGAGCTTTGGGATTTAGAATTGAATTGGAGTTCATGTAAGTGTCCACTGAAGCTGGCTCAGATAACTGAAGATGACCTCCATGGTGCTCCATTTTATTGTGGGCAGGAGCTTTGGGATTTAGAATTGGAGTTCATGTAAGTGTCCACTGAAGCTGGCTCTTGCCAAGTTCCTTAACATCATCACCAAGTCTTGGTCACACTAGCTCTGTGGTTAAGGACCGCGCTGGCAGAAACTATCTATCTCTAGAAAAATTCTAACCCATTGGATGATCCTTCTTGGGGGTGGGAGGAGGGGGATGATAGAGGTTTCCATACACAGGTTGACTTAAGAGGTTGACTTACACAGCATCCAGCTTTGACCCATTGAAAGCATGTCCTTGGATTGAAGTAAAGCCATTGTTGTATAGTTTCCTGCAATCAACAGAGCAAGGAGAAATCAGTGACCTATAGGAGGTAATGCTGGCCCTTTTCTGAGGTTGGACTTCAATACTTCATTCAGTATCAGAAATGTGCATGAAGGTTCTTGGGTCCCGCATCTGAGCCCAGAAGAAAACTCTACAGTATGTCTTGTTGGGGACATAGAATAATATTTCTCATTTTGAATTCCCATTCTCTGGACTTTGCTTTTAGTAACTTGACACTGTTTCTCAGAAGCAGGTTCACTTTGAGGAACAAACATCTGCTATCATTTAAGACTTTTTAAAAAATGTTGTACATATATTTAAAAAAACAAGGGTTTCAGTTAATAGTTAACCCAAAGTCAATAATGGATGGATGGCCTGGCCCATATGGCTCAGTGGTTGAGCATTGACCTATGAACCAAGAGGTCACTGGTTTAATTTCTGGTCAGGGCTCATGCCCGGGTTATGGGCTCAATCCCCAGTAGGGGGCAGGCAGGAGGCAGCTGGTTGATGTTTCTCATCAATGTTTCTATCTCTCTATCCCTCACCCTTCCTCTCTCTCTAAAAATCAATTAAAAAAATTTTAAAAAATGGATGAATGACTGCAGTTTTTTAAAATCAATACTTTTAAAGACATTGTTCATTTAAATGCATAAGCTTCATTTTTCTGTTTAAAATGCTATCTCACATTTGCATTTTATCTATATTTTTATTCTCTGGGCCTATCATAGATTAAATGCTTACTTGCTGTGAGCTGAACTAAATTGAACTTCAAAGACAAATTTAAGGAAGTAGATAGGCCATGCCCTTTTGTGGAAATTTTCATCTTTTAATTTGTTGCTATGTTTCTTCAACCAATTAATGTATATAATGATTCCAGGGGCTGGACTGAACCGCTATTTGCTAGTTAAGTTAATGAGACATGGAGATGACTTGCTGAAACCACATTGCTGCAGAGCTGTTGGGACTCAGGATTCTTAACCTCAAAAGCCATTCTTCCCACTGACCCAAAACACAACCCTTTGTGCAGGAGGAGCCCCAGCGGCAGGAACTCTGGTCTACAATGGGATGCATGGGCGTTATTGGGGCTATTGACTTGAGAAAGAGAAGGCAGCCATGACCATAATAAGGCACAGCTAGTGGCAGTTGTGGGGGAACTTTGAACACTACTGTTGTCCACTATCTCTACACTGTGGTAACACATTAAAAAGCATAAATAGAGACTCCAAATTTGGAATTATACCTGGCTCTGACCCTTCATAGGACGTGATCCTGAGAATTTCGAAACCTCTATTATCCTCACTTTCCTTATCTGTAAAAATATGATAATAATACCCAATCAAAAGGTTGCTGGACTGACGAAATAGCTACATATTTAACCCAGTGAGAAACACTTAGGAGATGGCCATGTTAAAAGGAGTACCCTGAAGAGCTGGATTTATCCCATGAGTAGAACTAAGAGGTAATCTTTGCTTGTTTTAGATAATTACACAATGTGTTTAATTACACAACTAAGATGTCCTAGGTGAAGACTGCCATTCACAGGGACACTGGGCAGAGGCTGAGAAAGCACTGATAGTTAATTTTTTGTGTGAACTAGAGTTCTTTAATGAAGATGTGAGAATTATACACTTGAAGATACTTGAATACAAAATATTATAAGGCCTCCAGGCCAAACCTGGCCCACTGCCTATTCTTTAAATAAAACTTTATTGGAACATAGCCATGCTCGTTAGTGTGTATAGTGGGCCCTAAAATGGCAGAAGTTAGCAGTTGCTACTAAGACCATGTGATCTGTAAAACCTAAATGGCCCTTTATAGATAAAGTATGCAGGCTATTTCTATAAGGGAATGCTGTTGTCTTGTCACCTAGACCATTTTGTCATCTATAGAGTCCTATACCACAGGGCCTAACTCTTATTTAATTATGTGAAACCCTTGGTAGACCATAGAGCACTTACTATAAGGTAGTATGGTTCTTAGATGGGCTGTGAAACTATGATGATTTTCATATCAAAATTCAGTTGTTGGCATTTGTAGAATGGAGAAGTTATAACACTACTCACAGCGTCAAGGTTTCATTGCACAGTCCCTGGAAAGCATTGGCAGGGATGGAAGTCATGTAGGGGTTGTCTGTAATTTCCCTGCAAGAGAGGGACAAAAACACTTGGTGAAAACAATGCTTTTATTTTATTTTTTTGGAGTTGGGCTCTTGCTGCACATCTGCATTTAAATAAATAGCCTGACACAGTTTAGTTTAATCTTGTTTCTTTTTAAGTTTCATTGACTTAGCTGCTTGATGGTGGCTCTTAGGTCAAGCGAGGTGATGAGAGCTATCCTAGATGGACATGCACTTAGGGCCCCAAATGTATAGTCAGTGAGTGAGCTTTGGATTTGGCTGAGGCCCCTGACTTAATCCTTATCTGCCAGGGGAGCTAGTGGGTCTCAGAGACTTCTTGTGAGTCTATGACAAATACTTTGCCCATAGCAACTAGAGTGTTCCAAGTATATGGAGCACCTAAAAAGAGTTGGAGGAATGGAATCAATGGATTTCACTTCATGAATATTTCTAAAGTGTTCTCCACTTGGAAAACACTGCCAGGCAGTTGCCCCAGGAGAGCATTTCTATGCCAACCTTATGGCTGGAAGACTGCCTGTATTTTGAACTGAGCTCTTCTGCTGCAAAGGAGCACTGTCAATTTTTTTTCTAGCAAAATCCCAACAGTTTGGATCCCTTCACTCCATGTTTTGCTGTGGTGCAAACTCAACCTGTAACTCTCTCTGCATATGTCCTTTCACTTCTGTACAACTTGACTGTGTGTAAAAGGTTTTAGTCAAGAGCACGTGGCCAACAAGAAGTCACAGAAAGCAGTTTGAGCATCTCTAGTGACTACTCCTTGGGACTCTGCTCAGACAAAATCACTGAGGTTTTCTATTCCTCAGTTTCCTCATTTGTAGAGTGGAAGCATTATAACTTCCTTTTATGACTTAATGAAATGGTTGAGAGGAACAACCTTGATAATTAATTAGGAAGTGTTTAAAAGTATTAAAAAACTAGATGAAAAATGAAGTGACAGTAGTGTTCAAAGTTCCCCCACAACTGCCACTAAATATGTTCCCCCACAACTGTCACCAAAATTTTCTCCTATTTAATCATTGCTACCAGCAAACAAATATGCCATAATTTATCCCATTAAAAGAGAACCATAACAAACCTTTTCTCCCAATATCCACCAACTAGTGAAACATTTTTTGCTCTATTTTAACAGTAAAACTTCTCAAAAGAGTTTGTTATAATCACTCTAATTCTCCCTCTCACCCACTCTAACCACTTCTCCAGCATTGGAGCTGTCCAGGTCAGGATCACCAATGCCCCACATTATTAAACCCAATGGCCAGTCCTCAGTCCTTGCCACCTGTCATCTATCAGTACACCTGTCACAGCTGATCACTGCTCCTTTCTTGAAACAATTGCTCTACTTGGCTTCGACCAACACTAATGGTCGCCTCTATTCCTTTTTAGTGACAAATAAAATATTGCCCAACATTGCATGTGTGCATACTTACAGTATAAAGAATACATCCATGGAATAAACTTTGGTCAGGTCAGGGAATATTTTAAGTCCAGTGTTGAAAATGCCACTAAAGTAATGAAAAAGAAGAAAAAACACAGAAATTAGCAAAGGAAATTAACACATAGGAAGTAGAATAATGTAAAAGCTTAAAGCATGGGTTCTGAAGTCAGGTGGGAGTCAAATCCTAACTCCTCCACTAAATAGCTGAGTGGCCATGGGCAAGTTCTGATCCTTGGATGAGATGATGTTCCCTCCAGTGCAATAACCTAGTCTTGTTCACCAGGGTCAAAACATGTTTTCATTTTTTGAAAAAACTTGGGATTGTTTGAACCAAGTAAGATTCCTAGGAAAAGGAATTCAGGTCTCTCTCTCTCTCTCTCTCTCTCTCTCTCTCTTTCTCTCTCTTTCTCTTCCTTATTTTAATTGGAGCACATTGTGGGTGTGCCTGTGTGTGTCTGGGGGATAAAATAAAGGGAGGATGGGAAAGGAAGACAATATAATTACCCAACTCCAAGCCAAGCTTCCTCTTTCCAACTCTACATTATATTGTGTTCATTATTTTGCCAAGAATGCTTTTCCCAAGGCAGTCACTGGGGCACCATGGCATCAGTACCATTTAACAGGTGTGTCCAGCCAAGGAAGGAAAGCAATCAAACACATCGTCACTTCCCATAGTTTGTACCATCAGGGCAAAATGCCAAAATGAAAAGATGTGCATGAACAGCACGAATACAAAAACTCTCAGGCTCTGATGCCTCCCAGATTTAGCTGGTTTAACATCTGTTGCAGCTGCTAGAATGTAGGTAGTAGAAACAGATGGGGTGAGATCTAGCCACTATCAGTGAAGCTTTAAAGAAAGTCTTCCAGTAGAGAACACTCCAATTCCACTGGTGGGTCTTCGTAGGCAAATTCTGACCTGACTTCCACTAGAGCAGCGGTTCTCAACCTGTGGGTCGTGACCCCTTTGGGGGTTGAACGACCCTTTCACAGGGGTTGCCTAAGACCATCGGAAAACACATATATAATTACAAATTGTTTTTGTGATTAATCACTATGCTTTAATTATGTTCAATTTATAACAATGAAAATACATCCTGCATATCAGATATTTACATTATGATTCATAACAGTAGCAAAATTACAGTTATGAAGTAGCAACGAAAATAATTTTATGGTTGGGGGTCACCACAACATGAGGAACTGTATTAAAGGGTCGCGGCATTAGGAAGGTTGAGAACCACTGCTCTAGAGGGAAGACATAGGATTTGAAGATGAAGCAGGAGCCAGAGGTCTCAAATGGGACTTTGAGCAAAAGGGACTTTGCAAATAACAAAGGAGAGACATGAGGGTCCATGAGGTATAATCGAAGCACAGGAAACAAGCTAGCTCAGTTGCAATAGCAGTTCACATGGAAGAGCAGGGGGAAAAGGCCCAAGGGAAGGGCTGAAATGCCAGATTAGGGACTTGTATCAGGACTCCTCTATTCTTCAAAACCCTAGACAAGTCCATCTCCTTTTTGATGTCTTCTCGTATGGCCTGTACTCCCAAATAATGTATGTTCCTCTCATTTTTCACTTACCGTTATTCTCCTGTATGGGAGGAACTTTCCAATGTCATATATAGTATCTTCCCCAACTAGAACGTAAGCTTTTTGAAGGCAAGGACAATGCTTTACTATCCTCTGTGTTCCCCACAGAGCCTTTCACATAGCAGGAGATCATCATATCGAAGAGTGATTGATTGAAACACTAAGTCCATATAGGAGTGACTGCCTTGTCCCATAAGTTTTTGTCACTCCCCAGATACCCCTTTAGCCACATAACCCATCAATGTCCTTTTCTATTCCTCCGGCATCTCCCACTCCCACCTCTTCAACACTGAACTATTCATAGTTCCCCCAAATAAGCCATGTGGTTCCATGGCTCTGTGTCTTTACCATGCTTTCCCATCCACCTGTATTTCTCTTCTACCTCAACCCCCTTCTTTTCCTGGATAACTTCAATTCATCCTTAAAGACTATATTCATAAAATATATATGGCTATATACTTCTATTTAAAAATTCCTAGATGGAAATAAGCTATATTAATAGTGATTATTTCTGGGCATTGGAATTAAGGTTGATTCATTTTTTTTTTTTGCCTTCTTATCTTTTACAACGCATGTGAGCAGGAAAGAGGAAAGGTAGGAGGGGTTCTTCCAGCCGGTGCCTGGAGGACCTGAGGCCATACGTAGACATCCAGTGAACACACTGTTGTTGAGCACGTACTAAGCTCAGCAGTCAAAAAGAACAGAGAACACAAACATGGTTCCTGCTCGCAGAGAGGCATGATGAAGGTGTCACCAAAGCAAGGCAGCAGGTGCTGTTCCACCCATTTTTATCCCTACAACCTCTAAGAGAATAGATTTTATCCTTTGTGGCTTTTGTATTTTTGCTGTGTAGCAGCCACTTCACTATTGTTGCGATACCCATTTTCTAATAAAATTGACCAGGGGGCTCTCAGGGTTTCTTGTTTTGTTCTGTTCTACTCCACTTAAAAGACTATATATAAGTGTGTTCCCCTATTTGTATACACACTTTAACAGCTGGTAGCTCAACTTTGAAAATAAAATGTCTTTTATTTATTATTTTAAATCCTTACCCGAGGATATTTTTCCACTGATTTTTAGAGAGAGTGGAAGAGAGAGAGAAACATTGATGTCAGAGAAACACATTGATTGGTTGCTTCCTGCATGCACCTCAACCAAGGCCTGGGCTGGGAAGGAGCCTGCAACCTGGGTATGTGCCCTTGACCGGAATCAAACTTGGGACCTTTCGGTCTGCAGGCCAACACTCTATCCACTGCACCAAACCGGCTAGGGCGAAATGAAATGTATTTTAATAAACACTGCCTTTCTAACTACTTAATTACATTTTGGGGGGACACCCTATACAGGATGGCATTTTCTCCTTCATGTTTCTGGGAATAGGTATCTGGTCCCAGCAGTATGTGCTGACCTTTGAACTGGTTTTCTAAAATGTAGATCATTTCACCGGATACCTTGCCTGATGGGAAAGGGTGGGAAGTAAATCATAGGATATGATTTGTCTCAGAAATTAAACCACTCAAACGGTCCCAGCCCACATCATCCTAGGGAGAATTCTGGTAGATAATAACATAATTATCTAGAAAATTTTTTTAAAAAATGGGATTGGAATGGAGTAAATACTTACAGGAACTTCAGAAGAGGCAGCTCTTTTAGGGCATCAGGGTCTATGTAAGTTAAGCTTCTTGTATTCCGAATCTCTCTATAAAAGTTACAAGGAGCACATTCATCATAATACATCCATTTCTGTTCTTATTAAAGATAAAACAACATAAGTCAGCTTTAACATGAGAGGAATACACATTGACATGGCAACCCACAGACGGTTCCTGCCGGGAGTCATGGCCAACAAAGGACTGCTGGCTCCTCACAGGGACACAGCAGCTGTCCAGCCTTCTCACATCCTTGGCTTAGTTTCGGTTTCTTTGAATTTATGGGCAACTTTTCTCTTAATTGCAGTCTCAGAGCCTTTTCAAACTCTTAGATGTAAATAGGAAAGAAAAGCCTCTTCAGTGGCTTGTGGAAGGCAGAAATCTTTATTGTTCACTGTAGCAAGTGTCCTGGCCCTGGGTGGGAGGTTGAATGGATTGGATGGATGGCAGCAAGGTAATGAGGGTGGTGAGAGCTCTCTGTCAATCACTATTTCAGTGGATGTTGTGTCAACAGTTCCCTTGGGTTTATTTTTCTATGTCAGTCATTTAAGACTCTTCAGCACATGTGGTATAATATCACGTATTTCTGTAACTTACATGGTGTGATATCACGTATGTCTGTAACTTACGTGGTTGGGTTTATATGCATGCTCATCACAGTTAGCATTAGTGAAATTGGTGGTTGTTAGAAATGGGTATCATCGGTAAAATTAAATTTAGTCAACATACTATATTGATTAAGAGTTTCAAGGCACTCCCCATGCTTGTATGAAGAGGATGGAGGGTCCCGCACACAGCCTTTGCTCAGGCTTGATGACTAAAGGAACCTACATTTAGTTGTTGATGGTGACAATTCGAAGACTTAGAATCTGGCCTCTGGAATTTTGTTTTTAATGGTTTTAGTGAAGGGGAGTTTCTGTAAGATTCATGCATTGCAGGTATGTAATTAGATGATTTTTGGTAAATTTGTGGAATTGTGCAACCATCGTCACAATCCAGTTTTAGGGCCTTTCTATCAATGACGAAAGTAACCATGGGCCCATTTGCAGTTAATTCCCATCCTCTCTGCCATTCCGAGGATCCACTAATCTGCTTTCTATCTCTATACATGTCCCTTATCTGGGCATTTCATATCAAAGAGATGACAAATATGTAGTCTTCCATGTCTGGCTTCTTTCCTTTAGCATAATGTCTGTGAGGTTCATCCATGTGTAGCATGTGTCAGGAGTTGACTACTTTCTATTGCTGAATAGTCAGGTGGACCTGGGATCGAACCTTGGCTCTGCCACTGCTGGCTGTATAACCTGGGCAGGTTCCTTGACCTTTTTGAGCCACAGTTTCCTCATATGTAAATAGGGACAATAACAGCACCTGTTCCATAGGACTCTTGTTAGTACTAAATAATGCCCATAAGGAATTTGACATGTGACCTAGCACACAGTGAGGGCTCTATAAATGATTATTTTATTACTAGAGGCCCAGTGCACTAATTTGTGCAACAGTGGGGTCCCTTGGCCTGGCTTGCGGGATCAGGCCAAAACCGGCTCTCCAACATCCCCTGAGGGGTCCTGGTCCTGGATTGTGAGAGGGCACAGGCCAGGCTGAGGGACCCCACTGGTGCATGATTGGGGCTGGGGAGGGACACGGGAGGTTGGCCAGCCAAGGAGGTACCATGGGAAGGCTTCAGGGTATGTCCGGCCCCTCTTGCTCAGTCCCGATCAGCTGGATGCCAGCAGCAAGTTAACCTACCGGTTGGAGCGTCTACCCCCTGGTGGTCAGTGCACATCATAGTGAATGGTTGAGTGGCCTTAGCATATCATTAGCATATTATGCTTTGATTGGTTGAACGGATGACCTGACACTTAGCATATTAACCTTTTATTATATAGGATTGCTGTTCTCCTAAGTGGAATGAAAGCTAGAGCAGAATCAAGAACTTGGATTGGAAGTGCTATAATGTTCGTACCAAATGTAAAAACAAAACAACAACAAAACACAAGGTTTGGTTTTTGACTAAAGTTCTTGACCTTGGAAAAGAGAGGATGGAATTAACTTGGAGGAGAGAAACCATCTACCCTCTCTCCACCTCAGTTTATTGTCTATATTAATATAACCTTACTGGCCCATTGTCTTCATCACCATAACTTTTTCCCAGGCAAATAATTTTATTGTTCATTATGGGAACTTCTTGAAAGACCCATCAATGCTTCAACAGAAAGCATCAACAGTTTATATCGCCAAATCCTTAGAATTGCCACCTCAAAATCTTTGCCTTGTTTCCACTAATCCTAACCTATCACATCATGATCTTTATCCAGCCAAGACCCTGCATTGAAAGACCCACTTAAAATTTTTGTTCTGGGTTGAAACTAAGAGCCCTCTACCCCGGGAACTCCCTCTGTCCCGGGTAAACTGGGTCGCTGGCCACCTGACTGCACGATCTCATAGTCCTTGGAGAGATGGGCAGATTCTCGAAGGCAGAGCTCTGTCTCTGCGTGGTGAACAATACACTGCCTGTCAGAGCTCTCCATTTGAGGAGGAGGGTTTGAACTCTTGTCCGAGACAATCAAATGTAAACTATTTGGTAGAGTGTGGAAACTGTGGTTTGTAGCCTGGAAAATTGTTCCATTAGAGACTATCCTTACATAAGCAGACTTCAGGGACTGACCCAAAGAGAATGTTAAAAGGAAATGAAGTGCAGCCCAACTGAATTGGCGTTAGAGGTAAGGAATGCAAGGCAAAGGAGGCCCTGCTGCCGGTTACAGCTGGTTAAATGGGCTGCAACCGACATGGTGTTGTGAGAGGAGAGAGAAGTGGGAGAGGCTGCAGGAGATGGGGAGACGCAAAGAGAAGCTGGATTTCTGGGGGGAAACGTAAGATGAACAAGCGATAGCTCAAGAAAACACCAAGGAAAAGAAGTCGCTTTCTGAGGTGAGAAGATAGCTCAACACTTGTGCACAAATGAATTAAAAAAAAAAATCTGTGCTGAGAGAAAGATAAACTCTATATGATATCACTTATATGTGGGATCTAAAAAAGTTGAACCCAGAGAAATAGCTGGGGGTTGGTTACAAGAAGCTGGGGGTGGGGTGAGGATGAGGAGATATTTATCAAAGGTAACAAACTTCCAATTGCAAGATTAACAAATTCTAGGGCTCTAATGTACAGCATGATGACTATAGCCAAAAATACTGTATTATGCACTTGGAAGTTGCTAAGAGAGATCTTAAATGCTCTCACACTCCCCAAAATGGTAATTACTATATGTGACAGGATGGAGGTGTTGGCTAATACTATGGTGGAAGTCATTTTGTAATATGTAAATGTATCAAATCAAAACCTCATACATTAAACTTACACAGTGTTATATTGTTCATTATAATTCAATAAAGCTAGAAAGAATAAAATCTCTGCTGAAGCAAGGAAGTTTAGCCAAATGGAGACAATGTCAGAAGTGAATGCAGCTGGTATAACCTTTTCAAAGAAAGAAAGTGAGGAGGAGTAGAGGAAAGTACCACAAAACCTCTGATAATAGGAGAAGGATGAAAGAGGGGTCCACATTTGAATGAGTTCCAAGCATGTCAGGGAGGTTGAATTTGAATCACACAATTTAGAGTTAGTGATTGTGGCCCAAGCGTACAGGAGGGTAGCTACGCTGCCAGGAAGCTGGGGACATCTAGAGAAAGAAAACCTCTATGTGATTGGAGCACAGGGGTTGGAATGGAGATGTCCTCTGGCCTAGGTGTGAACACAGCTGAAGGTGGAGGGGCCTCTGGATCGGCAGCCTGGATCCCTGGGTGACTGCGGGAGGGAATGCTACCCTGCCCACCTTCTCATTCACCCGGGACTGTCCCATGAGCAAGAAATAAACTTCTGTTACCTTAGGGTGGCCCACATTTGTATGTTTGTCTATTTCTTAATTAGCCTACCCAAGCCAATACAATAAGCATCAATACAGTTCTTAAAATATAGAGTATATTGTTGATAGTGGTCATCTCTGTAGGTAGGTTTGGAGGCTAAGAGTGTGTGATTTCTACTTTTTATTGTATCTTGTTTAAAAGAAGAAAAACATGTTATAAAAGGCATGCAAAAAATCCTCAAGTTAAAAGAAAAAGCGAAGCAATAGGTCGTCTATGTCAAAATTTTTAAAAAAAACGCAGGGCTAGCCCTAACTGGTTTGGCTCAGTGGATAAAGCGTCGGCCTGCGACTGAAGGGTCCCAGGTTCGATTCCGGTCAAGGGCACGCACCTTGGCTGTGAGCACATCCCCAGTAGGAGGTGTGCAGGAGGCAGCTGATCGATGTTTCTCTCTCATCAATGTTTCTAACTCTCTGTCCCTCTCCGTTCCTCTCTGTAAAAAATCAATAAAATATATTTTTAAAAAATGCAGGGCTAGGTAGTCCGTGCAAATCTTCAAGTATGCTTGTCTATGGAGAGGGGTGACTTAGCTGTGTCGGGAAATATTTGAGGATCATGATGCTTATTGATTAGAGAAGCCCAGCCTTGGACAAAAGGAGAGTCGAGGACAAAAAGGGACTGGTGGTACATCTATTAGGATGGTCTGGCAGTGAGGGAGGGCAGAACTGACTTAAGTGAAGCAGGTAGTATCATCCTCGTTTTGCAGACAAAACAGTGGAGACAAGTTTAGGAAGGTGATGTGCCTGGTCTCCTGTTGAACCGTTAGAGGCAACTCTGGACCTTGATCTAGGACTTCTAACTCCAAATTCAGCTTTAAAAAAATGTCTAAAGGAAATCATCTACCATTATTAAGAAGAAATTTAAATACACATCCTTGTATTTCCCTTCATTAGATTTCAAATAAAATGGACATTTAGATAAAAAATATAATATTGATGGCCAGTGTGTGGTGTTTTCACAAGCCAGCAAATTAGTAATTTAGCACACATTAGGTTCATTTAATCATATGTCTAGATTCTGTTTTCTTTTTCTTTTTCTGAGAAACATTTGTTAAGTCTCAACAAGAGCCAAGAACAGAAATTGGCTTATTCAAAACAACTGGCATTGTGGTGGGCACTTAGTAGCCCAGCCTAAACCCAAAGAATATGGGAAATCAGCAATGTGAGAGGAGGGAGTCCTCAGGTTGGGGGGACAAGGGGCAAAAAGAGGGGAGATGGTGGCTTAAAACCCTTCTAATTAAGGAATTTTCCAATTACTGATTTCCTTCCGCTGCCCTGTGGCCCCTTCCTACCTCCGTTATTTAACAGGCATTCGATCATGACACCGGACTGGGATCCTCAGGCTTAGAGATATGTGCCCACACCCTAGACACCCCCAGTCCATGAGTGAAGATGCCAAGCTGGGAAGCGAATCATGAAGCTGAGTTGGCACTTCACCTGCGGAGTAGATGAGCCAAGGGAGACGAGAAAGCGTCAGACTTGCTCGGGGCTGGCACTCTGAGTTAGAATCAAATACCTGAAGCAAAGAGAAGCTGCCTCTGTCAGCGTAGCTGGACTTTAAAGAAATACAGATGTAATAATGTGTAAGACGATATTGTTTAAAATGAGAAACTGAAGAACATTAGCCAGAAACCTAGCTCTCAGCTTCTTTTTAACTCTTACTTTATTTTGATTCTCAATTTTTTTGCTAGTCAGCTTTTAAGTGCCAATAGTTAAAAAAAAAGAAAAAGAAAAAAAAGGAGGCAGGCCACTCTGACTTTTTCTAGGTCTGCTTGCTCTGTTGAACAGAGCAGGGAGAGAGTCATTAACATTAAAGGAATAATTATTGGACATCTATTATGTGCAACTTTACCGCGTTCTCTGGGAGATAAAGGGAAGTAGACACTTTAATTTCTTTAAAAAGAAGATGTGTATATATTGGCAAAGCCATCATTGTGTTGCTTTGAATAATTTAAATGCCATACAGCACCAAAATGAAAACTGGGCTCAGCCAGTGTGGCTCAGCAGTTAAGCGTTGACCCCAGAACCAAGAGGTCAACTGTTCCATTACCAGTCAGGGCACATGTCTGGGTTTGCAGGCTTGATTCCCCAGTAGGGGATGTGCAGGAGGCAGCCAAATGATGATGTTCCTCTTTCATCTATGTTTCTATCTCTTTATCTCTCTCCCGTCCTCTCTCTAAAAATCAATAAAAAGATATGTATATATACTAGAGGCCCGGTGCATGAATTCATGCACGGGTGGGGTCCCTCTGGGTGGCCTGCGGGGATCGGGCCAAAACCCGCAGTCCAACGCTGCCTGCAGCTCCCACATGCCGCTCCCACTCATCTCCACC
>NW_005354673.1:1357598-1367155 GCF_000412655.1 Myotis brandtii
TCAACCTTTCTAATGCCGCGACCCTTTAATACAGTTCCTCATATTGTGGTGACCCCCAACCATAAAATTATTTTCGTTGCTACTTCATAACTGTAATTTTTCTACTGTTATGAATCATAATGTAAATATCTGATATGCAGGATGTATTTAGGCGACCCCTGTGAAAGGGTTGTTTGACCCCCAAAGGGGTCACGACCCACAGGTTGAGAACCGCTGTTTTGGGACTAAAATTAGGTAAATTAATTTTAAAGTAGTATTTTATGATAAGTTTTTATCACATAATAAATCACCCATGTATTTTAACATCAAGTATTAATCTCAGGATTAATGCATATTGAAGGAAACTTTAATTTTTAAAATGTTTATTTCAATTGACTATACAGATAATGTATATAGATGGTAAAAAGTTTTAAACATCAAAAGAAGTGAAATCTCCCATCATTCCATGATTCAAAAAAAACCAGCTGTGGTTTCTCTCTCTCTCTCTCTCTCTCTCTCTCTCTCTCTCTCTCTCTTTTTCTCTCTCTCTCTCTCTCTCTCCCCTCCCCTCTTCGCTGCCTGCAGCTCCCACATGCCGCTCCCACTCATCTCCACCACACTGCACCTGCTGCAGGCTCTCACCCAATCAGTCCCGATCTGGGAGGCCACGCCCCCCCACCCTGCATCTGGGTGCCCTCCTGAGGGGAGTGGCCTGAGGGATCGGGACGAAACCAGCTCTCCGACATCCCCGAAGGGGTCCCAGATTGCAAGAGGGCGCAGGCCAGGCTTGAGGCCATGCCCCCCCCACCCGTGCACGAATCCTGTGCACTGGGCCTCTAATATATATCTCCTATATAATAAAAGCCTAATATGTTGTGTCCAGTCGTCTGGTCGTCTGTTCAACCAATCAAAGTGTAATATGCTAATGATATGCTAAGACCATTCAATCGCTTGCTATGGGGGGCAGACAGTCGACCAGTCGACCAGTCGCTATGACATGCACTGACCACCAGGGGGTAGATGCTCCGACCAGTAGGTTAGCTTGCTGCTGGGATCCAGCCGATCAGACTGAGTGAAATGGGCTGGACACACCCTGGAACCCTCCCACGGTCTCCCACCAGCTGGCCAACCTCCTGCATCTCACCCCAGCCCCAATCATACACTGGTGGGGTCCCTTGGCCTGGCCTGTGCCCTCTCGCAATCCGGGACCCCTTGGGGGATGTTGGAGAACTGGTTTCAGCCCAATCCTGCAGGCCAGGCTGAGGGACTTACTGGTGCATAAATTTGTGCACTGGGCCTCTAATCTACACTAATAAAAAAGAAAGATGCAAATTGACCATACCTTTGCGATGCTCATCAGCCAATCAGGAGTGAGTATGCAAATTAACCCACCAAAAAGATGGCGGGTTAATTTTCATACACAGGCGCCAAGCGGCTGGGGGCATTCTGCACAGCCCCAGCTGCTCTGGGCCTCTGGGCAGCGTGGGAAGGCAGAAAGGCGGCTCCAGGCTAGAGCAAAGGCGGAAAGGCGGCTCCGGCCAAAGTGAAGGTGGTGCTGGTAGCCAAGGGAAGGAAGGCCCATTCTTGCATGAATCTTTGTGCATCGGGCCTCTAGTATATATATATAATTATAATTACAAAAGTATAATATGCTCATTAGATCGGACATCCTTCTGGATGTTCTTCTGGACATCCTTCCTGACAAAGCCAGAGCTGCGAGGGAAGCCCGGGTCCCGGGTGCCAGAGGGAAGCCTGGTTCCTGGGTGCCAGAGGGAAGCTGGTGCTGGCAGCCGGGGGAAGGAAGGCCTATTCTTGCACAAATTTCGTGCATCGGACCTCTAGTATATCTGTGTTAAAGTAGCATTATGTTAAAAGCATTTTCTCTGGGATCAAATAGTCTATGAAAATAGAAATCCAATGGTTGCTTAGTGTTTCATATGAAACCATTCCCCTAGCTCAGCATTTGAGTAGTTTCCAAATTTTTGCTATTTAGATTAACTTGTTAACAAATGGTTTTTTATGCAAACTTTTTCTCACTCATCTGTTTATTTTATTAGGGGAAATTTATAGATATGAAATTACTGGGTCAAAAAGTATAGCATCTGACAAAGTACTTGGAATATATCCTTAGCTGCTTAAGTCCTGATTTTTAAACTAGCTCTCACTTTTCAGTAATAGCCTATAAATTCACAGAATAAGTGATCTCCTACATTATCAAGGCTTTCAATGAAAGAAATCTTAGTATTCTACTTTGATAATTATCAATGAAGTCTTTTACCACTAACATTCTATTATGTAACTGGGGGAAAATAATCTGTAACCAAAAGGTGATATTTATGATTTTGGTGCATCTTCTAATTTATTGGGGAATTACAAATAATAGATGTTAATTCAAATAGTTTGTAAATGTTCAGATTTTATAAGCGGGTTGAGGAAAATGTAAGTTTATCAGCAGATTTTCTACTAGAAGTAGGACTTTATAAAAGTGATTTTTTTTCAACTGGCCTGGAAGATACATATTGTTACTCTTATGATTATATAATGCTTGGGACTAAGACTTGTGTTCTAAGACCTCCAATAAACCACTTGATTCGATTTAGTGAATCAGCAAAATTAAGTCTTATCATACTATCTGCCAAAAATCACACATTTGACCTACCCAGCTGTAGAATTTTTATTTACTTGTGATTTTTAAAAAAATTACATAAATATAAAAACATCCTTCTGAAGGCAGCGGTTTCTTTAATTATGTCTGGTTTTCATTAAAGAGATATTATTATGCTTGCATTAATTTTGGAGGCAGACACGATTGGTTTCAAATTCTGACTGTGATTTCTTAGCTGAGTAACGTGGGCAAGAGCTCTGTCAGCTATGTGTTACCATCTTCATTTTACATGGGGGAAACTGAGGCTTAGTGAGATTAAATGGGACAGTATATGTGAAGCACTTTTAGCAGAGTGCTTGCCCACAAAAGGCATTCAGTAGTTGGTAGCTATTAGGAGCAAAACAGCAACCGTCTATATCAGCGGTTCTCAACCTGTGGGTTGCCAACCTGGGGGTCGAACGACCCTTTCACAGGGGTCGCCTAAGACCATCGGAAAACACATATATAATTACATTTTGTTTTTGTGATTAATCACTATGCTTTAATTATGTTCAATTTGTAACAATGAAAATACATCCTGCATGTCAGATATTTACATTACGATTCATAACAGTAGCAAAATTACAGTAATGAAGTAGCAACGAAAATAATTTTATGGTTGGGGGTCACCACAACATGAGGAACTGTATTAAAGGGTCGCTGCATTAGGAAGGTTGAGAACCACTGGTCTATATGCTATTGACTTCGTTATAGAAGAAATGAAATAGAAGATGGAATTGACCAGTGTTTCATTTTACAGGTGTAAATCTTTATCTGATACACACTTTTGGATCCAAATATTATCCCAGCTGAAGTTTAAAACTCAGGAAAAAAATTGGTTTATTTCCACTTAGAACCCTCAATAACTTACAAAGAAACCTGCCAGTCTTGTAATTTTCACTTGCCAATCCTCAATGTCTTTTACCAATTGTTAACTGATATATAATGGCCTGGCTATCAAATTACCCCAAACAAAGTGGCTAAAATAACAATCATTTTATTACAGCAACCGTCAAGTTTGTGGATTAGGATTTCAGGCAGTTCTTAACTGGGCTATTCTTCTGTTCCATGTGCGATCCACTGGGATTACTGGTTGACATTCAGCTCCTGTCTGGATTATTCGGGTGGGTTCAATGCCTGGGGATTGCTAGAAGGCTAGGCTCAGGTGGGCCCTTCTGCATCATCATGTAACCGAAGGACCTCCCCCTATGGTCTTCCCATCAGCCATACTTGGACTGTCACTGCCGTCTGGAACCCCAAATTAGCAATCAAGAGTGGCAGTAACTTGGGTCTATGCTCCATTTTTCATTGTACTTACATGTGCGTCATCTTACTCAAATTGTAGAAGGAATGTGATTCCAGCCGCTGCAGAGTTGTATCTATGGATAAGTAGCTGAAAATCACAAAAATATAAGACAAAGTAAAAAGTTAGTAGGGTTGTGAACTCCAAGAATACTGTTTTGATGTAACATCTTTGTCATGGGCTTCCCAGATCATAAAACATATGCAAACCTCATGGTTTCTCCCTAATTATGTTATAATTAGTTACTACTGTTTTTAGATCCTGTGACACCTGAAAGTTTCCCAATACATGAAGTCCTATTGACCTTTCAGGTTTCATTTAACTGATACTTCTTTTAGAAGCTTTTCCCAAATTTCCTGATTGGTTCAAATTTCCTGTAATATATCCTCATATTACCATGAATTCCTTTCCCTAATTATCACAGAGCAACTTGGCAACTGGTAGGATGATATTTGATATGTGTTGTCTCATTACACTGAAAATTCTCTGAAATGGAGAACCATGTTGGTTTCTGGTGGCCATTGAATCTTGAGTCCCTATTACAGTGCTTGACATGTAGTAGACTCCCAATAAATATGTATTAAGTGAATGAATCAATAGGTGAGTTGCTCAAAAGAGCACAACATGAAAAACATGGAAAAAATGAATAAGAGACATTTTTAATGGAGTACCTAATAGCATGGAATTAGAGAGGTAGTTTCAAAGAAGATGAAGCGAAATCCACATCGCTAGTGGAACATTCCAGAGGGTGGTGACTACATATTATCTCTATACTTCTATTCTTGATTTTGATGAAGTTGAAAATTTAAGGTTTGTTTTGAACTTTGGGAGCAAAAGATAAATCAAATAAAAGTTTTTAAGTACTAAAGTGGGGGAAAAAGAAACGTCTATCTATACAAATACATAAGGAATGACATTTCAAATAATCTCCTCAAATTCCATCTTGTAATGAGAATGACTAACACAGCCAAATTCAGTGATTGATTTTTATTGAGAGTCATTTCTATGACATTTGGGAAAATTAACAATTGACAGATGATGTCCACATGTAGCCCTAGTGAAGATTCTCAACTCTGGCCATACAATTGAACTATCTGGAAGGTTTTTAGAACACAGATATGTCTAAAACTTGGTCCAGGACAATTAAGTAACTGTTTCTGAGGGATGGGACAAACACATTTATTATATAAAGCTTTTCAGATGACTCTAATGTGTAGGCATGGTTGAGAACCACTGGTGTATACTGAATCTGTCAGTAAAATATTTTCATTAACACAATGTTATTAAGAAGACCTCTGACTGTTACATTTGAGTTTTTACCATGGTTATTGTGAATATTCTAAAGGTCCTGTGATTTTTGTTTTGTATGGCCTATTCTGTAAACAGTTATCCTTTTGATTTATCAGGTCTCCTAAGATACTGCCACTTGTGGGTAACGTTACATAAATTATTTTGATCCAAATATCATCTCTAAAACATAGAGAAAGCAATAGGAGATGTTGAAAAGGATTAATTTATTGTGTAGAGATTGTGGGGATTTATTATGGATAAAGCTGAGCAATCTGAAAGACAAGATTAATTTTGAAGGCTGCGAACTTGTTCATCTAACTTTGCATCATATCCATTTGCTCCAAAATTTCTCTTGACTTTGTTAGTTCGGAAGTGCAGAGCTTTCTCAAAGTTTTATTGGGGGAGCCAACTTGTAGGAACCATTTATCAGAGGGATGAAAGGAGTGATTCTCTACTTGCTAATCCCATTTTTATAACCAGGAAAAATCAGATCCTACTTCTTCCTCAATTGTTTTTTTTACCATTTAAGTCTTATGTAATCACTAGGGTGAACATAACATTTATCATCCAAAATAGGATATTTTTGTGAGTTAAAACGGGGTGCTAATAGTATGCCAGAATACTAGGTGAGAATTTGTACTGTCCCAGGAAAACCTACCTAGGGTCTCCTTGGTGATCTCTCTGTTGCCCCCTAGATATATCTTTGATGATTATTCATGTATGATGTATGTGTGTGTGCTTTCATTCAACAAATGACCAAACAGACATGTTCCCTAGCTTCCAGAAACTCACAGCAATGGGAGGTACAGGCAGGTAAATGGGATTAACATATAGGGTGATAAATGCTTTGATGGGGTTCAGGACACACTTAACCCAGACTGGAGAATCTAGCACAGTCTCCCTGGAGGAGTCTTCAGCAAGACCTTCAAATATCTCAGTCAACCTGCTTTCTTTAATTGCTCATCACGTTCATTTCAAACCTTTTCAAATTTCTAACTCTGCCAGCTCTGCTCATCATTTCAAACCTTTTCAAATTTCTAACTCTGCCAGCTCTACCCTCAATATTATTACATACTCTTTTATTTTTTTAAATTTACTTTATGGTTGAGAGTATGCTCTTTTAATAATTCATAGAAAAGAAAGAAACCTTGAGATAAGGATTTCTTGAATTCCCTTCCAATAAGCCTATTAATTTACCTGCACCTGCCCCATCTCTTACTATTACTTTCTTATTGCAATGTAAAAAGTCACCATCTTTGGTAGAAGGTCAATCCCTCTCCTTGGTGCTCTTAAAAATTGTTCTTTCTTCACTTTATTTTAGCCTCTCCCTCTCTACTGACTCCTTTCCCTGTTGCCAGTTACAAATACCTGATCATGATTCTCAAGTCTAGTGTCCACCCAGATCTTATCCTTAAGAACCCCAACATACCCACTTCTAGTCCTCCTTACTCTGCTTTTTTTCTTTTTACCATATCTGCAAATCCCTTCTAAATCAGTATATATATATTTGTTATGTTTTTGATTCATTGTCTATCTCCTTCCATTCAAATGCAAGCTCCACAGGGGCACAGATCTTTGTCCATTTGTTCCCTGGTATACGTCTATCTCTTAGGACAACAATTGGCACATAATATGGACTGAATAAATATTTCCTGAATGAATGAATGAAAAAATTATGTCCTAATGTCTACTTTGATGTGCCAAAGGCACCTCAAATGTCATATGCCCCAAAATGAATTCCTAACTTACCCCCTGCATCTCCACAGCAAATGTACAGAAAACTTCTCTATCTTGGCAAATATGCTCATCAACCACACAGGTGTCCGAGTTAGAAATTGAATGAAATTCTTCTCCATCTCCCTCCCCTTCCAAATCAATCAACTTTCTAATTTATTATGTATTCCTATTTATTTCTCAAATCTGGTCACTTTTTCTTTATTCCCAAATAACCACCCTCGTTCAGTTCTCCAGCTCCTCTTCCCCAGGGCCCTGATTCAACCTCCTCACTGGCTTCCTGTCTTCAGTCTTGCTCCACTTCTACTCTTGTCCACAGCACAGTCAAGGGAAGGTTTCTAGAACATCTGATCTGTCACTTCCCTATTGTAACCATTCAGTGGCTTGGCCTTAGGGAAGATTTCAAACTCCTTCCAATGATTCACAGGCCCTGCTTACCTCCTCCCAATCTTATTTTTCTCTACTGCTCCTTCCCAGCCTCAAGAAATTTAGTTTAATTTCACAGACAGCCAAGGCTTTTCTCTTCTGCTTGGAACTCTCTTTCTACTTATTTTTTATTCAATTATTTAGTCAGATAATGCAGATTGCAAATTAGGTGCCATTTCCTCTAGGAAGCCTTCCCTGACTTCCCCCCACCATCCAGGTAATACACCTCTCATATGAGTCTCCACAGACAAGGGAAGACACAGAATAGGCAATTGTATAAGGGAGATGAGGGAAAAGGAAGAGCTGTAGGGGAATTTGAAGTTTTTAGCTTACAAGCCACTAAATGACAGTGCTGTTAAAAGGAGGAGTAGGGAAGGAGCAGTTTAGGGGAAGATGAAGAGTTTATTTTGGGATATACTGAGTGTCCTGCTTGTGGGACATCAAGGTGATGATATTGGGAAGGAAGGTTGTAATGCAGGCCTGAGCTTTTAAGAACAGGTCAGGACTAGAGATACTCACTTAGGAATTAGTTATATTAGGTAATAGTGAAATCAGACATCATTGGCTACATTTATGGCAAAATGTAAGCATTCGTACCAGTGGTAAAAAGTGAGTCAAGAATCGGCAATTAGGATAGATCAATTATAGACAGAGAAATCTGTTTATGGGAGAGATTCCCAGCTAAGATTTTGCCACATTCCAAGATATATTAAAATACATTAAGAATTATTAAATGTTCAAGACCAAATGAATTAAAATTTATTTTAGCTTTAAAAAATCATTTAGGAATTAGGGAATGGAGATGTAGCAAAACAAAATAAACATTTCAAATATAAAAATTTCATATACATTGCATATGTAGATTATTTTTCTGGATAGAGCACATTTGGAACATAGCATGTCACAATTGCAAATTTTTTTATATTAAAAAAATGACTTACATCCTGGAAATATTGAGCAGATTTGAGAATGCATGACTGGGAATGGTTTTCAGATGAGTCTCTGTAAACTTCCTATAAAAATAAGTTACACAATTAAAATTTTATTCATTGGACTTTTCTGATAACTCACCTTAATTATACAAAACACATTACTAGAGGCATGATGGTTCTTACAATATATATTTCATCTTACATAATAAAAAAATTAATACACAATGAAAAAACAAAATACAGTTTTTTCTCAACAAAACAAGAATTAAGAGTGAGAATCAAATGCAGAAAATAAATCTTTAAACTTCATCTCTGAATTAGCAGTAAACTGGTATGCTGTGTCTAACACAGCCGTGGGCAAACTACGGCCCGCGGGCCGGATCCAGCCTGTTTGAAATGAATAAAACTAAAAAAAAAAAAAAGACCGTACCCTTTTATGTAATGATGTTTACTTTGAATTTATATTAGTTCACACAAACACTCCATCCATGCTTTTGTTCCGGCCCTCTGGTCCAGTTTAAGAACCCATTGTGGCCCTCGAGTCAAAAAGTTTGCCCACCCCTGGTCTAATATCATATTCAGTGTGTTAAATAAAGGGCAACATCATATATTCATAAGTTTATCAGGACTACAGAATTCATATCATGCACTTGTCAATGGAAATGTCTTGGAATGCCATTAGAATATTAAGAGTAACTAGAGGCCTGGTGCAAGGATTCATGCACTGGTGGGTTCCCTTGGCCTGGCCTACACCCTCTCGCAATTCAGGACCCCTCAGGGAATGTCGGAGGCCAAGTGAACGTATTCAGCCCAATCCCCACAGGCCAGGCTGAAGGATTCATGCACCGGGCCTCTAGTATGCATATAAGATCTTTGGTTAATCTCTTCCCACCTTCTCCCCTCCCCCCTTATCTCTGAGATTCATCAGTCTGTTACATGTTTCCATGCCTGTACATTGAGCGTCTGCCCCCTGGTGGTCAGTGCACATCATAGCTACCGGTCAAACGGTTGTATGGTCGAACAGTCGCTTAGGCTTTTATATGTATACTAGAGGCCCGGTGCACAAAAATTTGTGCACTCGGGAGGAAGGGTTCCCTCAGCCCAGCCTGTGCCCTCTCGCAGTCTGGGACCCCTTGGGGGATGACCACTTGCTGGCTTAGGCCTGCTCCCTGGGGGATTGGGCCTAAGATGGCAATCAGACATCACTCTGGCAGCCCAGCAGCCCTCGGGGGATGTCCACTTGCCAGCG
>NW_005354673.1:1367938-1377882 GCF_000412655.1 Myotis brandtii
GGGTTTGTTTAGCTTCTATAATTGAAACATTGTTGCTTAGAGTCTAGCTTAGAGCCAGGCCGCGGCAGATGGGGAACCTTTGCTTCCTCCATCACTGGAGCAAGCAAGCCTCATGTTCACTTCAGCTGCGTGGCTGCCGGCCGCCATCTTTGTTGGCAGTTAATTTGCATATCACACTGATTAGCCAATGGGAAGCATAGCAGAGGTATGGTCAATTACCATGTTTGTCTATTATTAGATAGGATATAGATTAAATGTATTTGAGCCCTAACCTGGTGGCTCAGTTGGTTGGAGTGTCATCACATACACCAAATGGTTTTGGGTTCTATTCCCAGTCAGCGCACAGGTTTGATCCCCTGTTGGGACACGTAAGGAAAGCAACCAGTCAATGTTTCTCTCTGTTTCTCACTCTCTCTGTTTCTCACTTTCTCTCTGTTTCTCACTCTCTCTCTCCCCCTCCCTTCTTCTCTCTAAAATCAATAAAAAACATATCCTTGGGTGAATATTTTAAAAAAAAGGATTTGCTATATCTTAAAGATTAAAAATTTTTGCTGGAACAAAGGTCTCTTCCACTAGTACCTTATTAAATCATCTACTTTCTGCAGCTTGGAAACAGCTAACTGACAAGGGCTAATTCTCCTCAGGATCATGGTATGTGGTGGCTTTTCTTCCAGTTTGCTTTTTTGGATACTTTTCAAAAGTCTGAGACTGTTTTCCTTATAGATACTAAGATATCTTCATGCCTTCCAGTGTGTCTCTCCACCTAGGAGCCCATTTTTTTACTTCCTGTCTTTGCTATAGCAACTGCTTGAATAGAATCCTGAATGAAAAAAAGGTGTACCTACTATCCTAGCTCACATTGCAAAAAGATAACGTCTCATTGTGCGCACCACCTCCCCCATGGATCCGTTCGGCTATTTAAAAATTGGCAATCATACATCATTCATTTATTACTTTATTTGAAGATTTAGATGAAAATTATGTATTTTCCTCTCCAGGTTTCAGGGTTGTTTCTCTACAATCAATTACCTTGATCTTGCACCACCTCCCCCATGGATCCGTTCTGCTATTTAAGAATTGGCAATCATACATCATTCATTTATTACTTTTTTTGAAGATTTAGATGGAAATTATGTATTTTCCTCTCCGTTTTCAGGGTTGTTTCTCTACAATCAATTACCTTGATCTATGCATTCTTTGAATACTAATTTCTGCAGTGATTGAAATATACAGGGGTGGGCAAAAGTAGGCTTATAGTTATTCATTTGGAAAATAATACAATAATTAATAAATAATACAAGAATAAACTGTCTTAGATACTCACAACTGTAAGCTTACTTTTGCCCATCCCTGTGTTTAGCACTTCCAGTTTCCATTCCTGCTTGTCAGGGTGCTGAAAGTCCCTCCTTCATCCTAACAATAAGGAAAAAGCTGATCAGACTGAAAAAACAACAACTCTTCTTGTACACATGAGGGAAGACATAGGGCAAACTGGGGAGACAGCAAGATACAGGGGGTCCGGCTTCCCAGAGCAGAGGCTCATGAGGGAAACCATGAGTGTCCAGTGTACGGAAACCTGAACTGTGATTGACGAATCACTGGAGGCCCAGTGTGGACAATTCTGAGAGTTGAAAACTCCAGAGGGACCCAGTCATAGAGGGACCTCCACAATTTTGTGAGATTTACCTCCATTATCTTGACCAGGTTCTAATAGTAAATATCAGAGAAAAATCCCCCTGTGCTTCTAGCAAAGAGAGGGGAAGAGGAGCTGTTTGGAAACACACCAGAGCACTCTGTTCTTAGCAAGGCCTGCCTCAGAGGAACTAGGTAACCACAGCCTAACGGACCTGGGGAAGGGACATGCCCAACTCCAGCTCAGTGTAACCATCCTGTCCTACAAAGGGGAGGGGAAAAAACCTGAGAAACACTGTGACGTTCACAGTCTAGGCACAGGCTCGATAAATGTCTAAGACCTAATCACAGGGCAATAGAACCCTTCCCTTCCCCGACACTTCACTACCACATTACTAGCAGCCTATTTGTAGCAGTTCCTTTTACTTGGTATATCATGTCTGCTTATTGAGAATTATATCTGTGACTTTCCAAATCAAAGCCTCAGCAGAGCCAAATTAGTTAATAAAAGGACCTATTCAATAATATAGCCAATAATATTGTGGTAAGTCTTCATGGTGACAGATGATTACTAGAATTAGTGGAGTGATCATATTGTGAGGTATAAAAATGACAAATCACTACATTGTTTACCTGAAGCTATTATAACTAATATTAGAGGCCTGATGCACGAAAATTTGTGCAAGAGTAGGCCTTCCTTCTCCTGGCTGCCGGCAGGCACCCAGGACCTGGGCTTCGCTCCGGCCCCCACTTCGTCCAGAATGACATCTGGAAGGACGTCTGGTCTAATTAGCATATTACCATTTTATTGTTATAGATAATATTATATACTAACTATACTTAAATAAAAATAAATAAAATAACCTATTAACTTGGAGGGCAGAAAGTGTTGTGAATGACAAAAGTGTAGATTGTTAGCCCTTTGCAAATCTTAGTGATTCAGCAAGAAGCCCAATGCTGCCTTAATACGATTTCAGAAATTCAGGTCTCATAAATTCCCTTCCCTTCCTCACAAGTCTCACTCAAGTGAGTCTTACATTCTCTTAATTGGATTGATTGAAAGCCAGTTGGTCCAGATCCAAGATTCTGAAGTTACAAAGATATGAGAATAACAAGTCGTTTGACTGCAATCTCTGAGGAAAATTGGGCCATGACAAAGGAAAACAAAGGATAAGATAAACACCTGTTGGGTATCATCCAACAAGATTGAGTTTCTTAAACTCAAAGATAGTCTTATTTATAGAACTTGTCCTAGGGCAGTGATGGCGAACCTATGACACACGTGTCAGAGGTGACACGCGAACTCATTTTTTTGGTTGATTTTTCTTTGTTAAATGGCATTTAAATATATAAAATAAATATCAAAAATATAAGTCTTTGTTTTACTATGGTTGCAAATATCAAAAAAATTCTATATGTGACACGGCACCATAGTTAAGTTAGGGTTTTTCAAAATGCTGGCACGCCGAGCTCAAAAGGTTCGCCATCACTGCCATAGGGCATTGGTCTTAGGACATACTCATTGTTAGATCACACACTGCTTGTAGGTAATGTGGACCTAATTTATAACTTACATTAACTAAACCTCTTGGGGTTTATTCTGTGTTCAAAAGTAAATAACATTTAATTTAAAATAAAATTCAAGTAATGATTTCTAAGATGGACAGGTACATGAAAAAAAATGAAACTGGACCACCAACTTACACCACACACAAGAATAAACTTAAAATGGATAAATGACTTAAATATAAGTCATTAAGCCATAAAAATCCTAGAAAACATAGGCAGTAAAATCTCAGACATCTCTTGTAGCAATATTTTTGCTGATATATCTCCTATGGCAAAGGAAACAAACAAAAAAATAAATGAGACTGCATCAAAATAAAAGGCTTCTGCACAGCAAAAGAAACCATCAAGAAAATGAAAAGGGAACCAACTACATGAGAGAACATATTCATTAATGATACATCTGATAAGTGGTTAATTTCCAGAATATATAAGGAACTTATACAACTCAACACCAAGAAGACAAACAATCCAATTAAAAAATGGGCAAAGGACCTGAATAGATACTTCTCCAAAGAGGACATACAGATGGCTAAGAGACATATGAAAAAAAATGCTCAATGTCACTAATCATCAGAGAGATGCAAATTAAAGCTACAATGAGATATCACCTCATACCTGTCAGAATGGCTACCATCAATAAATCAATAAACAACAAGTGCTGGTGAGGATGTGGAGAAAAGGGAACCCTTCTGCACTGTTGGTGGGAATGCAGACTGGTGCAGTTGCTGTGGCAAACAGTATGGAGTTGCCTCAAAAAATTAAAAATGGAACTGCCTTTTGATCCACCAATCCCACTTCTCAAAATATATCCTAAGAATCCCCAAAAACCAATCATAAAGAATATATGTACCCCTATGTTCATAGCAGTGTTATTATTATTATTTTTTTTTTTGCATAGCAGCATTATTTACAACTAGAGGCCTGGTGCACGAAATTTGTGCACCAATACAGTCCCTAAGCCTGGCCTACAATTAGGGCCATCTTCCCCAGCTGCCCGTAGCTGGCCCTGCCCCCCGCCACCACACACCCCCATTTCCCCGTTCGCCATTGGGTGATTGGAGCCTGATGGCTGGGGAAAGGGACCTAGAGGTCAGCCGTTTCTGCCCACTTGCCAGCCCTGCCCCTGCTGTGGATCACCCTCTATGTGTGGGGTGACCGGCGGGGTGGAGGCCTTGGCCTGGCGCCACCCACATCCCTTGCCACCCAACCCTGGTTCCCTGTTTGCCATCAGGTGATCGGAGCCTGCCAGCCAGGGAAAGGGACCAAGAGGTGGTCAGTGCGCCTCATAGTGATGGTCGAGTGGTCATTCTGGTCATTCCACCATTAGGGTCAATTTGCATATTACCCTTTTATTATATAGGATAGCCAAGAACTGGAAACAGCCCAAGTGTCCATTAGTAGATGAGTGGATAAAAAAAGCTGTGGTATATTTATACTATGGAATACTATGCAGCTGTAAAAAAGAATATCTTAACCTTTGAGACAGCATGGAGGGACCTGGAGATTATTATACTAAGCAAAATAAGCCAGCCAGAGAAAGACAAATGCCATATGATCTCACTTATATGTGGAATCTAATGAACAAAATAAACTGATGAACAAAATAGAACCAGAGGCATGGGTACATGGAACAGAATGACAGCTCTAAGAGGGGAAGGAGGTGTGTGGGAGGCTGGATGAAAGAAGGTGTAGAGATTAGCCAAAGAACATATATGCAAAGCCCATGAACCCAGAAAACAGTGTGGTGAAGGCCAGAGAGGGGTGGGTAGGGACTGGGTGGAAGTGGGCAAAGGGGGGAGGAATGGGGGACATCTGTAATAGTGTTAACAATAAAAAACCCAAAACCAAAACCAAAAAGGAATATTACCACTATTTACTATTAATGATCAAGACATCACATGTAACTCATCAGGCAAAAACAGTTTACAGTTTCATATCCTAAGTGGAGTACGTACATTTAATAGTTAAACAAGTTGGCTTTGGGATATGGAAATTATAAGGGAGAATAAATATTTAAGCTGATGATGCAATTTAATTTATTTTTTCTATGACTTACTGAACTAAACATGATCAGTGAGACTATGACTTAGAGAATCAAATGTCTCCTGTGAGCCTTGCTGAGGCAAGATTTATATTTCTCAGATGTCTACACTTGGAAGACATGATCAGAAATAGAAATGCCTGTGAAACGCCACTGATTGACTTGCACGGTTTGCAGAACAGGATCCAGTTTTAAGTGCTGTCTTTTGTGTTCCTGCAGTAGCTGTGGGGGAGGGAACTCTGGTCCATGCAAGGAAAAGGAGCAGAAAGCTCCCTGTTCCAACAAGAACAGTTTGTGCGATTAAGTTTTTCACAGTCACCTTGCATGAGAGATAGTAGGCTCATTTCACTGAACTTTTATCAACGTGTAAATCCAACCAGCATTCCAGCATCCTGTTTCTTAGAAGGTTTCTGAAATCATAGCTCCATTGTGTGTGTGTGCGCACATGTGGATGTGGGTTGTCATTAATGTGCCTGCTTCCCACTGCAGCCCCTGCTTGGTAAAGAATGTGAAGTATGAGGGTGGAGCATGACTGAATTTTTCTGAGTTGAGAAGCCCTGTCGGCCCTCCCTGGCATGGCTGAGCTAAGCGTGTGTGGTCCCATTTGTGTGTCACAGTTTTGGTCCTTTGGCAGTCAGGCTGAGAGTATTTTGTGATTCTGCATCAAGTTTATCTGTTTAATATTGTCACCTGCATTTTAAGGGCCTCTTTTTGCCTTAAATAGCTGTGTCAAGCAATCAACTGGATTTCTTTGAGATGTGCCAAGTGTATAACACTGAACTACCAACGTGACCATAGAAATCCAGATACTTGTACATCATAAAGTTGTGTATTATAATAAAATGGACAATATTGATAAATTTAAATGTGACATGTACCATTTGCCCCATGGTTTTACTTTATTGAGGAGAAATTATTACTGATAAATTTGTTTTATTATTGTGCAATTTGTTGTTGTTAATCCTCACTAGATTTTTTAATTGATATTTTTAGAAAGAGTGGGAGGGAGGGGTGGAGGGAGAGAGAAAAATATCTATGTGAGAGAGACACATCGATTGGTTGCCTGCCCAGGTATGTTCCCTTGACTGGGGATCAAACCTGAGACCCTTTGGTGCACAGGCTGATGTTCTAACTGCTAAGACATACTGGCCAGAGCATCTTATCCAATTTTTAAAATACTTTGTGGTAAGTTGTGAGAGAGCAGACAAGAACAGGAATTAAAATCAGGGACGTAGACCCAGAAGGATCATGCAGTCAAATGTTTGGACTGTTAACAAATAAACTATACTTGTAAGTATGAAATAATTTTAAATCTGTATCATGTTATGTTTTCAAATTTTGGTGGTAGAGTGGAGTTTTAGTCAATGTTGCTACTGAATTATTTACAAATAATATGAAAATACCAGGTGATAACTACAATGGAATGTGTGACACTGTAGCTGAATAGTATAACACACCACTCAGATTTCAAGGTCACCTGTGAGTCATCTTTTGGGGACAATTTCCATTTGGATTTTAATTTTTGTCATCTGAGTCTTAGGAACCCAGGCAATGGCTTCATGGGTTTGCTTATGGAAACTGTCTGGCTTGGGCCATCTGAGATAAATTTTTATTTGTAATGCTTGGTTTAGGTCTCTTGATTAAAAAAAAATAATTTCATTTTATTTCATTCTTTGGGATAATTTTTGTATTGAACCTTCCCCTCTCACAAGTTTGAAGTATAATTTACATCCAGTGAAATGCACACATCCTAAATGTATACAAATATATAAGTACTAGTGGCCCGGTGCATGAAATTCGTACATGGAGTGGGGGGTTCCCTTAGCCCAGTCTGCACCCTCTCCAATTGGGGACCCCTTGAGGGATGTCCCACAGGGATTTGGCCTAAACCAGCAGTCAGACATCCCTCTTGCAATCTGGGACCGCTGGCTCCTAACCACTCACCTTCCTTCCTGCCTGATCACCCCTAACTGCCTCTGCCTGCCTGCCTGATTGCCCCTAACTGCCCTTCCCTGCCGGCCTGATCTCGCCCCCTACAGCCCTCCCCTGCCAACCTGATCTCGCCCCCAACTGCCTTCCCCTGCTGGCCTGATCTCGCCCTCAACTGCCCTCCTCTGCTGACCTGATCTTGCCCCCAACCGCTCTCTCCTGCTGGCCTGATCCCACCCCCCAACTGCCTCTGCCTGCCTGATCACCCCTAACTGCCCTCCCCTGTCAGCCTGATCTTGCCCCCAACTACCCTTCCTTGCTGGCCTGGTTGCCCCCAACTGCTCTCCCCTGCAGGCCTGATCTCGCCCCCAACTGCCCTCCCCTGCCGGCCTGATCTTGCCCCCAACTGCCCTCCTCTGCCACCCTGATCTCACCCCCAACTGCCCTCCCCTGCCAGCCTGATCGCCCCTAGCTGCCTCTGCCTTGGCCCCCACCACCATGTCTTTGTCTGGAAGGAAGTCAGACATCCAGAAGATGGCCAGTTGACCTGGTCTAATTAGCATATTACCTTTTTATTAGTATAGATAGATTATATAGGATAGGATTGCTTAAAGGGGGGGCGGGGGCGGGGAGGAAAGCCTTTTTCAGCAGAAGGAGATGCTCTTGGCAGACAAAAACACATAATTCCTATATCTGGACTGATAGCCAGCCATATGCACTATGCTGCCAAACCGGTCATTAAAAAATTGAACCGCTTTCTTACACCTTACACCACACAGCTGCTGCCCTTAAAACCCCTCCTCAGCCCCCACCTTACTGCCCTCCTCTGCTGTCTTGATCTCGCCCCCAACTGCCCTCCCCTGCCGGCCTGATCTTGCCCCTAACTGCCTCTACCTGCCTGATCATCCCTAACTGCCCTCCTCTGCTGTCTTGATCTCGCCCCCAACTGCCCTCCCCTGCCGGCCAATTTGGTTCTGATTGGTCAGTTTCTATGCCAGTCAGCATCAAAAGCTCCGCCTCCTAGGCAGCCATTGAGTCCTCACTGTTCACCTAGATTTGGTTCTGATTGGTCAGTTTCTATGCCAGTCAGCATCTCCGGGCCTATCTCCAGGTCTGATCAGAGAGGTGGGACTGATTAGCAGCCCCCTCACAGAGGCCTTGAGAGAAAGAGGCGTGGCTGCTGGTGTAGCCCGGAGAGAAAGAGAGAGGCAACAGTTGATCAACAGCTGCCATGGAGGCTGCAGATCAGACCGTGCCTCTCTCTCCAGGCCTCTCTCCGGACCTGATCCGCAGCTCCCTCAGCAGTCAGTGCTGGGTTGCTGTGCCCGCACTGGTGGTAGTCAGTGCTGGGTTGCCGCAGCAGCCCAGCACTGACTGCAGGACTGCTGGTGTTTGGTCAAGCCTTTGATAGGTCGTTATGGATCCTGGGTTTTTATATATTAGGATACTTACACCATATGTATATGTAATCAAATATAAAATGTCACCATCAGCTGAGAAAGTTCCCTTGTGCCCCTTTCAATCAATAAGCCCACCTTTCTCAGAAGATAACCACTATTCTGACTTCTATCATCACAGCTTGCTTGTTTATTAACCTCACGTAAATGTGATTATACATTAGCAACCCTTTTCTGTCTGGCTTCATTTGTTCAACATAATGTTATTGAGACTCATCCATGTTGGAGAATGTATCAGTAGGTATTTTTTATTGCTAATTATGAATATACATTATTTGCTTATTTTTTCAGTGGATATATATATTTTTTCAGTTTGGGGTTATTCTGAATATAGCTTCTCTAAACAAACCAATTTTTCTTTTTCTTTTAAAACCTCTTTTTAAAAAATATGTTTTTATTGATTTCAGAGAGGAAGGGAAAGGGAGAGTGAGATAGAAACATCAATGATGAGAGAGAATCATTGATTGGCTGCCTTCTGTACACCCCCTACTGGGAGGAGGCTGCAACCCAGGCATGTGCCCTTGACTGTAATCAAACCTGGGACCCATCAGTCCACAGGCTGACACTCTGTCCATTGAGCCAGACTGGCTAGGGCCACATACCACTTTCTATGGGCATATGCAATCACTGCTCTTGAGTAAATACCTAGGAGTGGGATTTATAGATCATAGGTAAATATATACTTAACTATAACAGAGATTTACGGTTTCCAAAGTAATTGTACATGCTCACTCTCACCAGTGATAGATGGGAGTTCAGTTAACTTCAGTTTCACTAACACCTAGCATTATCAATCTTTTACATTTTAGCCATATGGTATATGTGTATATATGTAAACATTCTTAATTGGTATTTTTTTATGGTTTAAAGTATTACATATGTCTCCCTTTTCCCTGATTGACCCCCCCACCACTCCCACCCCTGAGGAAAAGCCCCCACTGCCCCAGTGTCTATGTCCATTGGCTATGCTAATATGCATGCATAATGCATACAAGTCCTTTAGTTGATCTCTAACCACCCCCCATGCCATTTGTCCCTGGATCTATTTTTGTTCACAGTTTATGTTGATCATTATATCCCACATATTAGTGAGATCATGTGATATTTATCTTTCTCCAACTGGCTTATTTCCCTTAGCATAATGCTCTCCAGTTCCATCCATGCTATTCCATCCATCCCCCAGCCCAACTTGCATCCTCTCCAATCCAGGACATCCCTCTCACAGTCAGAGACCGCTGGCTTCTAACTGCTCACCTGCCTGCCTGCCTGATCACCTCCAACTGCCCTCCTGCTGGCCTGGTCACCCCCAACTGCCC
>NW_005354673.1:1379125-1389037 GCF_000412655.1 Myotis brandtii
ACCATTTATTGAAGAGACTGTCTTGACTCCATTGTATGCTCTTGCTTCCTTTGTCAAATATTAATTGAGCATAATGGCTTGGGTCAATTTCTGGGTTCTCTGTTCTGTTCAAGTGCAAAAGTATATTTGTATACACAAGTATGAAGGTTAATTTCATTTGTCAAGTTGACTGGGCCATGAGTGCTCAGATATTTGGTTAAGCATAATTCTGGATGTGTCTGTGAGGGTGTTTATTCTCTGCATGAGATCAGCATTTGAATCGATAGACTGAGTAAAGCAAATTACCTTCCTTAATGTAGGCAAGCCCCATCGAATCCACTGGAGGACTGGATAGAATAAAAGACAGGCCAAGAAAGCATTCTTTCTTTCTGACTGCCTCTCTTTAAGCTGGGACATCCATCTTTTCCTGCCTGTGGACTTAGACTTGAACTAGAATTCACACTAGTGGCTCTCTTGGTTCTCAGGCGTTTAGGCTCGGGCTGGAACTATACCCTCAGCTCTCCTTGTGTCCCTACCTTCTGACTGTAGATCTTAAACTTCTCAGCCTGCATTATTGTGTGAGCTAGTTCCTTATAATAAAACCAAACAATATATATCTCTCTCTCAATATATATGTACACACACACACACACACACACACACACACACACACAAATTCATTCTTTCTTTATTATAAAGTGATCTAGGCTTACTGGTTATTTCTGTCTCCTTTTCAGATGTTATCTTATCTACCCATTTCCCTGATGTTGTACCATGAAACATACAAGACAATGGCTGACAAAGAGTCTTTCTTGCGGGGAAGGAAGGAGGCACAAGCTAATACATATGGTCTCTGCTGCAAATAATTTTAAAAATAACATCAAGATGCTTTCTGACAACAGTTAACAATCACTTTTTATGAAGCTACAAACACTCAGCTCTCCACATTGTGACTCTCCAAGAGTAGTGTTTTCTAACAGATATTTTCTGAAGTCATTGCAGCTAGAGGACACAATGAGTCACCTTAAAATGGCTCAAAACTCATTCCCTCCTCTCCCTTGCCATGAAATGATTTACAACGTTTCATTGTTACTTCAACTTTAGGGACAACCTTTCTTAGTATTATTACTGTGTCTGGTATCCAATTAAGCAATAAGGAGTAATGTAGAAAGAATTGCCCGTAAAATGTATTTATTTTTCTGAATTGAAGCTTAATGTTTTTCCTAAGCAACACATTTGCTATTGTTACCATGACTCAAATTATTATTCAATTAAAAATAAGGGTTTTTGAATGTGCTCAGTGAGAGCCTATACCTACTTTGCTTCCAATATGTGAGTTCCTCTACAGGACTGTAGGGACACAACTAGATGCTGATCTGATGCCCAGAGCAGAGTGGCAGGGCGGAGGGACGCACGTGCTGTGTATGTCACTGGCAGGTCAGCTTTCCTCTCCCTGTCTCCAGTTGCAAGAGTGTGGACAGGCTTGTATGATCCAGCGCACACCTGGATACTCACATCTACGGAAGGAGACCAGAGCTTTCCTGTTTGTTTCACTCAAGTCAGAGTCAGAGCTTCCTGGTTCCCTATACACTTTGGTTGTCACTGACACGTCTAAAGTTTCATGGTGATATAATCCTATATAATAAAAGGCTAATATGTAAATCGACCGAATGGTGGAAGGACTGTTCGCTATGCAGGAGCTGCCCCCTGGTGGTCAGTGCGCTCCCACAGGGGAAATGCCGCTCAGCCAGAAGCCGGGCTCATGGCAGTCGGACATCCCCTGAGGGCTCCCAGACTGCAAGAGGGCGCAGGCCAAGCTTTGGGACCCCCCTCCCCGAGTGCACAAATTTCGTGCACTGGGCCTCTAGTTTTATATGAAAAGGAAACATGGTGTGTACCCCCTGAAAAGCCTTCGTGTCACAAAGGAAAAATGCCGTGACCAAAAAGGCAAATTCGTTCCATGCAAGTTGTCTACTGAAATCATTTCCTATTTCCAAACATCTTCATTAAAACAAAACAGATAATAAATCACTTACACATCTCCTCCCAACAATCCTCTCAATTAAAAAAAAAATAGAGCCCTGGGTGGTGTTGCTCAATGGTTGGAGCGTCGGCCTGCGTGTTGAAGAGTCTCAGGTTTGATTTCCAATCTAGGGCACGTAAGTTCCCTTAGGTTGAAATTTTGATCCTTGGCCTCGGTTAGGGTGCACACCGAGGGAACCAATCGACTGTCTCTCTCACATCCATATTTCTCTCTGTCTCTCTCTCACCCCCTCCCTCCCACTATCTCTAAAAATCAATGGGAAAAATATCCTTGGGTGAGGATTAAGAACAACAACAAAAAACAATAAAAATGCAATCACATGATTTTCCATTTTGAATGAATTAATCTAAGTGGATGGGAAACCCAAATGCAGCAGAATCCAGGAGGCCATTTTCAGATAGCTCCATTCAAAATGATCAGGAACACTTTTTAGTAAAGTCTTTTTTTTTTTTTAGTAATACCATTGGATATAGAAAAGCTGCTTTCCCAAAATGAAAAATCATTGGTAAAAATAACTGACATTTATCTTCCAGCATGATTTGATTTGATTTGATTTTTAAAAAATATATATTTTATTGATTTTTTACAGAGAGGAAGGAAGAGGAATAGAGAGTTAGAAACATCCTGCACACCCCCTATTGGGGATGTGCTCACAACCAAGGTACATGCCCTTGACTGGAATCGAACCTGGGACCCTTCAGTCCACAGACCAACACTCTATCCACTGAGCCAAACCGGTTACCACTCCAGCATGATTTTAAATAGCGTTCCTGTATGTCTTAATTTATTAAGAAAAGCATCAATACCAAAATATTTCATTCCATATCATAAAGTAGAATGTACTTTTAATAAAAATCAGAGTAAAAATTTCAGATGTTTAAAGAAAATGTACTTTGACATAATAATTTGGAGCTCTATCCTTGAGGTGAAAAATGAATTTTACTAAAAGCAATATAATTTTTTTCTGGAAATTAAGCAAAGGATTATTTTTTGTGTGGTCTCTTAGCCAACGGACAAGGGGAAAAAGAAAAGAACTGGTCTATTCTTTTTAGAATCAGAGAGCAGGCAATTGAAAGTTCCCTGTGAAAGTAATTTTTTTTCCCCTCAAGGGCTCTTGAGGGTTCACACTGAAATGTCAACGACCTTGTTTGTTCAGAGTTTGTAACAGCCATTTTCAACTGCCCTCTGTGCTTCGATAAATATGTTCCAGTCATTGTAGGTTCTGTGTCTAAAACCTATCAACATCATTCCTTAAGCATCAAGGGGATGCTTTTTATGACAAAACAGGCTTTATGCAGGACTCTCACTAAACCCACGTGATTCCGAGAACATCCATCCCAAAGTGCAGCGTTAAGAAATTACACAATATAAAATTATTTGGAGGCAGTTCTGGTGAATTATTTTAATAGTCCTAAGGCTTGGAAATTCCAGACAATCTCAACAAACTATACAACAGACAACTGGCAAAGATGGTATATATTTTTAAAGAAAAGCCAAGTTATTATTTCACCCTCTTAGGAAAGATTTCAAAATTCTGATCAACTCTAGACCACCAGGTAGCCCAACTTAGAACAGTTTACCAGAAGGGCCATACTTATTTCTGCTACTTAGTACAGAAAATTTTTATTTGAGTGAAGTAAGCATAAAGAGACTTTGATTGATTTGGGATTTTCCTCGTCAACACATATTAAAAACTAAAATTAAATTATATATATTTTAATTTATTTTCTCTCCATCATAATCATAAATGATAGCTACTGTTTATGGAATTCTTCTTTGTCCTAGGCTCTGCAATAATACTGTTCCATGTATTTTATCACTTAATATTTACACTGATGTGTGAGGTGTTCCACAATGATCTTTTCTTATCACTGAAGAAATTGAAAATTAGAGAGGTTAAGTAATTTATCCAATGATCTTGCTCAAGAACTCCAAGACACACACACACACACACTCATATATATTAACCACTTTGTCATATTGCTTAGTATGTTTAACTAGGGGCCCAGTGCACAAATCACAGCCCAGTGCGAGGCTGTGGTGGGCACAGGGTCGGGTCTCGGCTCATCCTCTGCGCCCTTGTCTGGACTTTCCCACCACACACCCAGTCCCTTGTCTGTCAGCAGCCCTGTTCCCGCCACCACCACTCCAACCCACTGACGGTGCTGGCCCTGCTCGCACCTGCTGAAGGTGCGGAGCTTTGGGTCCGGCGCCAGCAATGGGTGTGAGTAGGGCTGGCGCCATCATCGGATGCAGGCAGCAGTTGCTGCCCTGATCGCCCCTCAGGAACAGGGGGAGGTAGAGAAGCCCCCAGGGGTGATCAGAGCTGGCAGGTGCTGCTTGCACCCGCTGATGGCACTGAATGATTGGGACTGGTGCCAGGCACCAGCAGTGGGTGTGAGCAGGGCAAGTGCTGACAGTGGGTGCGAGTGGTGGCTCTGGCACTGGCAGTGGGTGCAAGCAGGGTCATTGCCGTCAGCGGGTGTGAGAGGTGGTTGCTGGCCCCAATCGCCTCTCAGGAGCAGGGAGAGGTGGAGAAGCCCTCAGGGGCGATTGGGATTGGCAGCCACAGCTCACACCCACTGATGGCACTGAGCGATCGGGGCCGGCGCCGGGCGCCAGCAGTGGGTGCGAATGGGGCCAGCACCGGCAGCAGGTACAAGCATCAGGCGGGACCATCGTACACAAGAGCAAAGAATTTTCAGTAACCACCAGAGGCTTGCCTCGATGACAGTGACCGGCGCCCCGCCTTGGTCTGGTGCTCCTGCTCACCTGCTCCACCATCCCTTTGTGGCGGATGTCTGCCATATTTTGTGCACGCCCCCTGGTGGTCAGTCATGTCATAGCAACTGGTTGTTTGGTTGTTCCGGTTGTTCTACCATTTGGTCTATTTGCATATTAGCCTTTTATTATATAGGCTATTGTCCTGGACCTTTTATGACTATTCTACATCAACAGGCTATAAATAGGCTGCAGAGGATATGGGTGTAGAACTGTCAAAACCAGAAACACAATTCTCTTTTTCCTTCTTTTTCCAAGACCTCCCTTCTTCCTCTCTTTTTTCTTCTATGCCACAAGGTCTGCCCTCCTATGGTTTGAAATATAATTGAGAAGACAACATATGTAATCCTCAAAAGTAAAACATAGAAAAGTTCATTAGGGCTATGACAAATGCTGAGATGGCTGGGATCACCCAATTGGTCCACCAGCTGGTATTAGAATCAACAGTAATACTAGGAGCTTCTGAAGGCTTGGTTATCATTTGTCTGTCCTCTGGACGAAGCTCCCTAGTGCTATATGTTTTGGACAGTTCTCTGGCATCTGTAGAGTTCCAGGTGTCCTCAAAGTTTTTAGTAGCATCACCTCCAGCTTGTTCCCTCAGGACTTCTTCCCCACCAGGATGCTCCTCCAAAAATCTGGTCAAATCATGCCCCTTTTGGTGCAGGATCGGTCAGGTGCTCCTGCTGTGGCCGTGCTTCTGGAGCTCTTCCAGGGTGTATGCCTGATGGCCTTGGGAGCGAGGCAAGCCTCTGGCCCTGCAGACAACAGCAAGCCGGGCAGAGGTAATAGCTGCAATTTTAAAGCCCACTTTCAGAGGAATGAACGCAATGTACCAGCTACTGAGTAGCATCATTTTTTTTTTTTGAGAAGTGAGGTTGTAAACTTAGAACAGGATAAAACATCAATGAGAGAGAAGCATCATCAATTGGCTGTTTCCTGCATGCCCCCCACTGGGGACTGAGCCAGCAACCTGGCATGTGCCCTGACTGGGAATTGAACGTGAATCTGAGACGTCTTGGTTCATGGGTTGACATTCAACCACTGATCCATAGCGGCAAGACTGTTTCTTAACATTTTTGAGCATCATTCTGAGATCAAGGATGTTGGGTCGATGCAAATTATGATCATCATGGTAAAGCAGTGAAAATTCTTGATTACCCCACTCATTACATAAATTCACTCAGTGGTTACTCATACTTGTTTAGAAGGTTCTGCTATAGCCCATGTATTTTGGTAATATTAGCTTCAGATTGTTTTGGAAACTTATTCGGGAAGATCTACCTTTCTTGTTCTTTTATATTACTGGATCTAAATTTCATGAGTGTACTTCTCTGATTTGGTCTTTGCAAATAAAAGCAGGTTGATCACTTGCATTTTCCTGTATAGAAATCTGGTTTGGCCTTGTGATCTCCAGGTAGGCCCAGGAGTATCTTTAACTGTCACCTTTATCTTCATTAAATGGTAATAGGTTTCTGAAAATTGCTCCCAAAGGAGTCCTAATTTGATTGCTGTAATACCTGCAGTTGTAGTTGACTTCTCTATGTTAAATAAGAAGGGATTGTGAAAAATAGTGTAAAATGAAGAAATTTAAATGCAAATATAATAATTTACTTTGGGGAGTGCTCACGCTTTATCTATTTTTTTTTCTTTAGGAACTGATCATTTTTTAGTTTCTAGTCCACTGCTTCTGACTTTACATCATAATCCCAGTTCACAAAACACATAGGGGTGCACCCACCACCACCACCACCACCACCACCACCACCACCACATATTTATATCCCTTCTCTCCCCTGCTTTGTCTCACTAAAGTGAAGTATGGTAGCTATGGTTCTTGTCTGCCTATCATGTCTTTCCGTAATCCCTGCTTTCTAGAAATAGAAATCCTCTTTTTCATAAATTTATTCCATGTGGTCCAAGTGGACAGTCTTCTCAGAATCGTTAGCAATGGGGACAGGAAGCTTAAAGCTACTAGTGCCCATCTTGGCAAGGCTGTCTGACAATAAAGCCTATGCCCAGGTACGAGAGGGTGGGCTAAAAGGAGAGTGAGAATGCCTGGGTGATATAGTCTTTTTCAGCTTAAAAAAATTTTTTTTTACTATTTTTGTAAGTACTCAAATATTCATAAAATCATCCTATGCACATAAACTTTCTCCTTTTTAAAAATATATTTTTTATTGATTTCAGAGAGGAAGGGAGAGAGAGAGAAATAGAAACATCAATGATGAGAGAGAATCATTGACTGGCTGCCTCCTGCACACCTTCTACTGGGAATTGAACCGTGACCTTCTAGCTCAGCGTTCAACCACAGAGCCATGCCAGGTGAGCTCTTTTGTAGCTTTAAAATGAGGGGTTGGTCCACAGTCATGTCAGTGGCTACCATACACTGAAATTTCACTTTATGCTAAACTAGGGGCTCAGTGCACAAATTCATGCACCTTGAAAGAAACTATGGGCTGTGAGGCTACCATAGGTATAGGGGCAGGTCTCAGCCCATCCTTCATGCCCCCGCCTGGCCCCTCCCACCGCAGCCCCCTGGTCCCCTGTCTGCCAGCAGTCCTACTCCTGCCACTCCCATGCACTGACGATGCCGGCCCCTTTCACACCTGCTGAAGGTACGGAGCGATCGAGGCTGATGCCAGCAGCGGGTGTGAGTGGGGCCGGCGCCGTCAGCGGGTGTGAGCAGCAGCTGCTGCCCCGATCACCCTCAGGAGCAGGGGGAGGTGGAGAAGCCCTCAGGGGCGATCAGGGCCAGCAGCCACCACTTGCACCCATTGATGGCATCGAGTGATTGGGACTGGTGCAGGGCACCAGCAGCAGGTGTGAGCAGTGGCTCCAGCACTGGCTGCAGGTGCGAGCAGTGGCTCCAGCGCTGGTAGCGGGTGCAAGCGCTGGGCAAGACCACAGTGCACAGGAGCAAAGAATTTTCAGTAACCATGGGAGGCTCGCCCCGATGACAGTGAATGGCGCCTCACCTTGGTCTGGTGTCCCCCGCTCACCTGCTCCACCATCCTGCCATGGCCAACACCCACCATGTTCCGCGCATGCCCCCTGGTGGTCAACGCATGTTATAGTAACCTGTTGTTTGGTTGTTTGGTTGTTCCACCGTTCAGTCTATTTGCATATTGGCCTTTTATTATATAGGATACTTTCCATGCATTAATTTCATTTAATATTAATGACAACTCTATGAGGCATATGTTTTTATCTTTCTCCCACTCCTATAACTAAGAAAACTGAATACCACTGAGAAAAGCAATGTAGTGTAAGCCAGTAAGAGAAGTTATATTCATCATTTTAAGTTTGTTTCTATCAGTGTCTGGCTTAATGGTGAGATATCAAAAAGAATTGATCAAGTAAATAGATAAAGCACGATCTCTTTGACTTCAAAATCCATGTCCATAACCACCATCAATAACTTAAAACATTATTAACTTGAGCAACTGTTTAAACTCACTGAGTGGTTATCTAGGTCAATAAGTCTATGTTTCTAACAAATTTGAAATGATTAAAGATAGAAGCAAACATGTACTTCCCTCACCATTCCTAAACACAAAACTGAATCTACCCCTAGTTCTACTACAAGAATAGGTGAAATAGGCTTTGGGGTTTGGCCTGAGACACTGACCACCCTCTGAAAAAAAATGCATTCAAAAGCCCTAACCGGTTTGGCTCCTTGGATAGAGTGTTGGCCTGCAGACTGAAGGGTCCTTGGTTCGATACTGGTCAAGGGCACATGCCTGGGTTGTGGGCTCGATTCCCAGTAGGGGGCATGCAGGAGGCAGCCAATCAATGATTCTCTCTCATCATTGATGTTTCTATTATCTCTCCCTCTCCCTTCCTCTCTGAAATCAATAACAATAAAAAAAATTCATTCAAAAGTCTAAAAAAAAAACCCCACAGATTTACAAGCAAACTTTTGCAATCCAGCCAACTCGAAACTGAACACAGAGAGAAAAACATCAATGTGAGGGAGACACACCAACTGGTTGCTTCCAGCATGCACCAGAGTGGGGGCAGGGAGCAAACCTCAAACCCAGGTACATGCCCTTGACCAGGACTCCCAGAGATACTATTTAAGAAAGCATTCTAGATGCAGTGCAGAACTTTATGGCAAGAAAACTCAGTGCTTATTTAGTTTCTCAAATAGAGGGATTTAGGTTGTTTGTGAGGTCCAGTTTCTGTGCTTCAAAAAATAACACGTGACTTAGAGAGGTTTTGAGTTCATATCAAAACATGGATCATGATCCTAATACTCAGAACCAGACCATTTCTGTATTTATACCACATAAACAGATTCTAAGAACTCTATCCCCAACACTTAAATCACCGGTCTATGGAATTGAAATGAAAATTAGGATCAGGTGAAGGTTTATGTTTAAGGAACATCTGATCCAAAACAAAATGAAACTTAAGGCTTAAATTCTGTTCTTCCTGAGACTCTAGTTTCTCCCTGTCATTGCAATTGGCCAAAACTCTCTGTGTGAAGAACCAGCTCTTTGGAAAGCTTTTAGGAAATAACTTTCTGAGACTGTGTTCTGCTAACATGCCATGAGCCATAGCTGCAGGAACTATGACCAGGTCTCCAAGTCATTTTATGCCTCCTACTTGGTGTGGGAATTCTACAATCAAATCCCTTAGCCTCAGATTGGTTGCCAACCCTGGTCCCTTCCAATGAAATGGTGGCAATTAGAGCATGTTAAACAGTCCAGTGGCACCAACTGTGTAGTTTGTTCAGTGAAACATTCAGGGCTTGTACTGACAAGTCCAGAGAGGTGTCAAGCATAAGATCAAGAGGACAAGTAGGAACTGGGGAAGAAATCTATTGAAAGCTAATTTTTTTTCAGGCACTTCGTCTGGCTTTTCATATATGTGTATATATATCCTATATAATAAAAGCCTAGGTGGCATTGTGCGACATCCTCACATGATGTCATCACAAGATGGTTTCCACGACATCGTCACAAGATGGCCACCACAAGATGGCTGCCATAGGATGGCTAGCAGGGGAGGGAAGTTGTGGGCAATCAGGTCGGCAGGGGAGGGCAGTTGGGGGCAATCAGGCCTGCGGGGGAAGGAAGTTGGGGGGGACCAGGCCTGCAGGGAAG
>NW_005354673.1:1389196-1406085 GCF_000412655.1 Myotis brandtii
GAGGGTTCTCTCTCATCATTGATGTTTCTCTTTCTCCCTCTCCCTTCCTCTCTGAAATCAATAAAAACATATTTTTTAAAAAATAAATAAAACAGAGTGTTTTCTGTTTTTTGTTTGTTTGTTTTTTTTTTAAGATACTTGTCCTCATGTGACTCAGTCAGGAGATTTCTAAGATCATGGATTGGCTGGTAATACCCAGCCCCTCTCTCTGGTCTAACCCATAGACTCAGATCATCTCATTTCCTCCTGGGGACACAAACACTCCATAAAGGCAGCTTTTCTAGGGCTCTGAGCAGGACCATCCTGACATTGTTTTCACTCCTCTTCCAGCCTGCAAGCAAATGAAAAACAGCTCCATCTCACAGAAGGGCTGGGGAACCTTGATATAGAACATCTCCAATTGCCTTTTAGACTGAAATAATTGGACCAGTTAGATATTTTTGAAAGATATTTACTGCATTTCAACAATTAAGGTGAATTTTATAGGCCCATCTCTCATGGGTATATTTGTTTTAATCGTGAATTAAAGATTATACCCTGGCTGATGGCTCAGTTGGATGGAGTGTCATCCCGAACACCAAAAGGTTGTGGGTTTGATTCCTGGTCAGGGCACATACCCAGGATGCATGTTCAATCCCCAGTCGGGGTGTGTCTGGGAGGTAACCAATCCATGTTTCTCTCTCACATCGATGTTTCTTTCTCTGTCTCTAAAAATCAATTAAAAACATATCCTAAGGTGGAGATTAAAAAAAAAAAGATTAGTGCACATTTCCCCCCTGCACAAACATCATGACCCATAAGGTTAACGCATGAAATCCTTTCATCACGAACTAGAATTATACTCTATTCCAAATCAAGCCACATAAACATAGATGATGCCAGACCACCAAACAGTGTTTTCTCAGACTCTAAAAGGGCAGAGTAACTATCACCCGTGGGCCATACGTATAGTCCAGTGGGAAGAGTAAGCTTTGGAGGATGGAATCCGAGCTCACGGGCTGTGAGGTCCGGGTCCATCACTTAATCTCCCGGGAACCCGGTGCTCAGTGTTGGGAGGACTGGTTAACAAAGCTCTTGACTCACAACAGAGAAAAATCAATTAAAAACATATCCTAAGGTGGAGATTAAAAAAAAAAAGATTAGTGCACATTTCCCCCCTGCACAAACATCATGACCCATAAGGTTAACGCATGAAATCCTTTCATCACGAACTAGGATTATACTCTATTCCAAATCAAGCCACGTAAACATAGATGATGCCAGACCACCAAACAGTGTTTTCTCAGACTCTAAAAGGGCAGAGTAACTATCACCCGTGGGCCATACGTGTGGTCCGGTGGGAAGAGTAAGCTTTGGAGGATGGAATCCAAGCTCATGGGCTGTGAGGTCCGGGTCCATCACTTAATCTCCTGGGAACCCGGTGCTCAGTGTCAGGAGGACTGGTTAACAAAGCTCTTGACTCACAACAGAGTATGGTAGACAACAAAGAGAGACTATACATTTTCACTGGCTTGACAATTCCTAGAAGACAGGGCCTGCATGTTTAGCTCGTAGCAACAATGTTTATCACTTATCTAATAAATCCTATATTAACATGTTCATCAGAAAAAACACCTAAATGTATCTACAATCAAGTATACATGTTAAGATTCTCCATGCAAAAGCCACATAGGGAAAACAAAACAAAACTTAATTCACATTTTCCAGGGGACATTTTTCAGTGTCACTGAAACAAAGCAACATCTGTTTTCCTAGAAGTTACTATATATGACTAAATATTCTAATTAGTATTTCTCTTAGGCCATAAATATTGTACCATAATTTTAAAAACTTGATAAACTAATGTAAAAGATGGTTCTTTGAAAAAAATTATAAAACAGACAAACATCACAGCAAGATTGATTAGGAAAAAGACAAGAAAAAACACAATGCTAGTATATAATTGTATTAGAAATGACAAAGAGGCTACAAATACTGTGCACATTTATAAAAATAACTTGAGACAACAAATATAAATCTAAAATTTTTCTAAAATATATATCTTTTGTTTTTAAGAAGTGAAGCAAGGCAGTGCTGTGGTGAAGCTGGTATAGTTCATACTGCGAGGGCAGGTTATTTACCCTCTTTAAGCCTTTGCTCATTTGTAAAATGGAGGTGGTAGTGTCCTCACTACTTATTTACAGGGTTATTATGACATCAGTGGAATTAATACTGTACATGCAAAAGAAATTTAATCTAAGGAGAGAGGGAGAGAGAGAGAGAGAGAGAGAGAGAGAGAGAGAGAGAAAGAGAGAGAGAGAGAGAGAAGGAAAGAGAGAGAGAAGACACTAGTAGATATTGAGAATAAATATGAATGAAGAGTCTATGAATCAGGCTGACTTGGAAGGAAAGAATGGAAATCTGAGTAGAACCAATGATGACTGAGAAGTATAGCTGAGCAGTGTGCTTTTTCCCCCAGAAGGTCTACCACTAACTTCACCCTCCCAACCACCAGCAGGCTCATGTCGTAAGGCGTCCCGGTTTCTTAGTTTCCTTGACTGGGGCAGGGAGTCCTTAACTCACTTGGATAGGATAAGGGAAGCATGAAAATATTCCTTGTGTTCCCAGTAGTTTCTTGGACATATTAAGTTAGAAAGACATTATGAAACATAGTGTTGGGTGCTAGAATATTTCTGGTGGTGCTTAAGGGACATGTTAAATAAAACCTGAGAGTGAATTCTGGCTTGCAGCTGATTATGGGATGGCATTAGATGCCTGGCATCTTAGGGGTTAAAAAGTCTTTGGTAGGCCAGCCAGAAAGTTTAATAAGCATGTAAAATACATTCCAAACAAATGACTGCTGGAACATAACCCTGTAAGTTGGGGACTGCCTGTTTTTATAACCTTTGCCAAAGTTACTAAAATTAGCAGCATAATCGAAATAAAAAAATTATATATTCTTATGACTGAACAGCATGGCAGCATCTTTAAACCCAGAGCTGAATTTTAAAGTCAATATTATTTTTTGGGCATTTTCTAGAACCAAAGAGAATGATTTGGCAAGCCACCCCCTCTGGCAATATGAATGGAGAAATTTTGCTTTTATCTTTACAATTAAAGTAACTCTGTGCAGTTTCATTCCCAGTGTGAACGGGGGCACAGGTGGTATGCTGATTAATCTGCCGATGTTACAAAACAGAGAAATAGCAAATATGTTAGGTAAGAGACACAAACATTCTGTTTCTCACCCATCTCCTTGATTTCCCAAACCAAAATGCTAACAGTTCAGAGGATCATTTTGTATATGTAATGGAGGAAAGCACTGGAATGTTTAGCTTAGAAAAGACTTCTTATACCAGGGAGGAGGAAAGTCATTAAATAGAAGTGACGTTCTTTCTGATTTGGTCTATGGCAGTGGTTCTCAACCTTCTGGCCCTTTAAATACAGTTCCTCATGTTGTGACCCAACCATAAAATTATTTTCGTTGCTACTTCATAACTGTAATGTTGCTACTGTTATGAATCATAATGTAAATATCTGATATGCAGGATGGTCTTAGGCGACCCCTGTGAAAGGGTCGTTCGACCGCCAAAGGGGTCGCGACCCACAGGTTGAGAACCGCTGGTCTATGGGGTTTTAGTGGACACATCTAAGACCAATGGTGGTAGATTTTCTCCAGTGTAGGAAAGGTTAACAGAATTCTTCAACAACGAGATAGTAAGTTTCCTTTACTTATGTATTCAAAGGACGACTATCATGAATCAAGTACAGGAGATTCTTACACTGGGTAGAAAGTTAAAGTAGATGGTCTACTTTTCCAATACTAAAGCTCTGTAAGTTCATGAAAATCATAATAACTAGTCCCTCTTTATTTCCCAAGCAATATGATATCCTCAAAATTGCCAATGAGGAAATTCAAGTGGATGCTAAGACCCCAGTTGGTCATACAATTGTGCAATCAAGTTTTAAGTGTTTCTGATGGAGCCAGCCAACCTGAGACTGCCCATCTCCTTACTCATGGAGTTGTAGTTTTGGAAACTAAAATCTGTAGTAGGCAAAAACTGCTCCAAGCCGTGTGGCTTTCCAACAGGGTATGATTATAAAAGAGGCCAGAATTATTGTAGCTCAGAAGGGGAAATGTCAGCAGAATTTATTTTCCTTATAAAACATATTCTTTGATCCTTCTACCATATTGCACATCTGTTTCTTGGACTGTCTAGTGGTCAGTGAGGTCAAGATAATGTTGTATAGATCTCATTGCCTTTATTTTGGCTTTAGAGAGACTAAGAGCCAAGATTTGTTTCTTTTTAGAATAGTTATTATTTAGGAAATGTAAGTTTTTCATTGTTGGAAGCCATTTGGAGTGCTCTAATAGGTGGCAGTTGCCTCTGCCTGATCTTTGTAAGTGATAGCACCAGGGCATTGCAGTGTGCTCAGGAAGAAAGTCACAATGGAAGTCTGTTTGTCTTCTTTACAAACCCACCACACTTGTAATTATTTTTAAAATATATTTTTATTAATTTCAGAGAGGAAGGGAGAGAGAGAGAGGAAGGGAGAGGGGAGAGAAGAGAGAGAAATAATATCAATGAGAGAGAATCATTGATCGGCTGCCTCCTGCATACCCCCTACTGGGGATTGAGCCCACAACCCAGGCATGTGCCCCCAACAAGAATCGAATCTGGGACCCTTCAGTCCACAGGCTGACACTCTATCTATGGAGCCAAACCAGCTAGGGCCACACTTGTAATTTTTTGATCAACATTGGCCGTCCATCTGGGATGCAATTCCATGAGAGTAAGGCCAAATTATCTTGTGCAGCATTCCATTTCCATTAGCTAGCATAGTGCCAGCACTCAAAAATATTCAATTGAAACAATAAATCTAGCAAGGAAATGATGACCCGCTCCCTCCAATGCTCTTTATATCTTCCACATCAATTCCTCTCCCCCGCACACACATACACTCATGCACATATGCACACATGCACACAGAGTAACTTAAAAGAATAGAAACTGCCTACTTTATGTTTCACAAATTGCATACAGAAAGCAGTACATTCTTGTCCCCATGTCCTGGATCAGTGGAAAAATTCTCAGTTTCTTCCTTTCAAACGACTTCATTTTTGTTATCAACTATATCAATGGACACTGAGATAGTTCACAGTGATGTAAGGACACCTCACCTGGCTTTCAAGGTTTCCATCTAAAGTACAACAAAATTGCTTCTAGTCCCATGCAAAGGCGAAGGAGCTGTGGGTGCCCCCCAAGGGAGGTTCATACCACCTCATGGGACAGTCAAGACAAGAAGCCTCATCATAAAATGTAGGTAAATATGGAAGATCTCCTGCCTCTTAAATACCTTAAAATGCCGTTGTAGGCGACGTTTCTTTCTGAGAGGCAGGACAAAGACAGCAGGAGACCACGTGTGACCTGGGACTAGGGAAGTGGGGAGATGGGTAATGTTAAACACTATCCTGCCCTATCTTGCAGTTTTGCCAGAAGCCAAATAATCTAGTTTTTACCTCAGGATAGTCCTAAGAATAAAATTATATTGGTTTGTATATTGTCTACTTATTCCATAAACACCTATGCATAATATTTGATTTGACCTTTGTAATAATACTGCAAGGTAGTTGACAGATATTATTATTATTATTGCTATTCCCATCTTTTTTTCCGTATACAAAACTGCAGGGTTTAAATGACCATTTGAGGGTTAAAGTGCTAGCTAGAGGCAATGCTGGGTCTTGATCTCCAGGAGACAAAGCAGTGTGTGTAGCAATAGCAGGACTAAAGCCTGTGGAATTCCAACTCCATCTGTTATCTATGTAACCTCGGAAAAATCCTTTGCATTTTCTTAGCTTTAGTTTTTTAAAAATATGTCTTTATTGATTTCAGAGAGGAAGGAAAAGGGGGGGGGGGAGAGAGAGAAACATCAATGATAAGAGAGAATCATTGATCAGCTGCCTCCTGCATGCCCCCAACTGGGGATTGAGCCCACAGTGCTCAACCACTGAGTAACCATGGCCAGGTAGCTTTAGTTTTTTTTAAAAACATATATTTTTTTTTAAATGGGGCTAAAGAGGTAAAAAGGGAAGGGCAGAGGCAATATTTATCCTGTTCACCTCATGGAATTATTATGAGATGGGGATAATAAAGGTCGTAGGGTGTAACTGTGAGATGGTGTCACTCTAAGAAGAATAATACTTCCCAACAGAGATGAATAGATGGGGCTTTGGGGCCCGAGGGTCCAAGCACCATGCCTTTCTAGTGGTATGACCTCAACTGAGTTCCTGAACCTTTAGTTTCCTCATCTTTAAAATGGGAACAATAAAACCTGCCTCATAAGGCTGACATGTGGATTAAATGAGATTAAGTACAGAAAATAGAAGTAACTAACTGTATGATAATAGTGGTAGCAGAATAATTTAAATAGTAATTTTCTCTCCAGTTGAAGAAACTGAGATTTAGCAGCTTACTAGATTTGGTTTCAGGGTACCCAGAGAGCAGAGCAGAGCAGAGACTTGGTAGACCAGTGTGAAGTCTTGTATTTGCTTCGGAAGAACAGATCTGGTGAGTGGAAGCTGGATGAGAAGAAACTTTTTTCTTTTTCTCTCCATCCCACCAGCTCCACCCACCGCAGTCCACAGGGTCTATTTCTTTAGGATTTGGGAAAACAGGAGCCACTGGAGGGCCAAGGAGAAACCAGTACAAGAGAGATTTCCCTCCTTTATTGCTGTAAGAATCCCAAGAAATCGTAGACGAGAGATTGGATGTTTAGTGGCGCCATTGCTTAAAGCCCAGGTTTCCCCCAATTACTGGGACAGCATTTCCTTCCCTGGAGGACCAGGTCTGAATTTCTGGCCCCCTTAGGCAACTAGAAGTAAACCTTTGAGATGAAATCCTCTTGTATGTTGGTGCTCCTTCTGCTGGTTGGCTGAAAACTTACTATGACAGGGCAACGTGACTCAGAAAACTCTGCAATAAACAAATAGTAGTCATTTCCTGGGTCATAGGAGAAAGTTTCCAAGAATAAAGAAGAACTGTAGTCATGTGTGGCATTTGTATTGCACAATAATTCATTTAAAAATAGTTCAAATCTCCCAGGAAAGGGAGCAGACATTGGGGAAGCAAAGAGCATCTAAACAGTCAAATAGCTGGGCCACTTAACTGCTCTGAGCTTCCGGTTATTCTGTAAGTTGAGGATTCTCCATCAGAATTGTTTTGAGAATTAAATAAAATAAGATAATGTAAGCTATTCATACATTCTAAACCACTATACAAATAGTAGCAATTATTTAAATCTTTTTTCTTCTTTCCATGTTCATTGCCCTTTACCTCTGTTACAGACTTTAACATATCGCGTGAGGGAAAAGTTTACGTCCAGTTTCCTGACTAGAATGTGAGAGACTCAAGAAGAAAGGCTATGACACTTTTTATACAACCCACAACCCAAAACACTGACCAGCACATACTGGTCAGTGCTTAATAAGTACCTTTTCCCTTTAATTTTTTCTTTTTTTTTTTGAAAACCAGAACTAAGTGATCCTTTCTAGTCTAACATTTATTTCCCCAAATTCCCTGGAAATCCACATAGTGACTTCTGAGATTTATGAGTTGATTGCTTTATCACTCTCTGGGCTTGTTGGTGTAAATGAATTTAAAGTAGCTTCTCGCCCTGGCCAGGTGGCTCAGTTGGTTGGAGCATCATCCCATGCACCAGAAGGTTGTGGGTTCAACTCCTGGTGAGGGCACATACTTGGGTTGCGGGTTTGATCCCTAGTCAGGGTGTGTATTAGAGGTAGCCAATCAGTGTTTCTCTCTCTCCCCCTTCCTCTCTTTCTAAAAATCAATAAAAATATGTCCTCGGGTAATAATTAAAAAACAAAACACATAAAAAACAAAAATGAAGCAGCTTCTCCACCAATATGTCAGCTGATTTTGATCTGCAATGCTCTGTTCAAAATGTAAAGTTTATGATTAGACCTTCCTTAGGCTCCTGTTTGTCAACCGTTTTCATCTGCTAACTTCACAGTATCCCCTGGCAGTCAGCTGACCCTTCAATTACTCCTTCTCCACTCTGAACACTACTTCAAAAGGTCCCCTGTATGTTGAATTTTATCTTCAATTTCCAGACTTTTTTTTTTTTTACTTCTCCTTCACCAATATCTGACATTGGAATCTGGAAAGAGTGGCAGCGTTAATAATAAAATGAAGCAGAATCCTTGGACCTGTCATCATTAATTGCTTTCAAAGTCTGGCCTGTCTTTATGAGATTTGTTTCTTTATTTCCTCTTTGAAAACAAACCTGGGTTATTGAACATCTGGGCTGGAATTTCTGCTGAAGAAAAACATTCAGAGGCTCTTGAAGTCTGTCCAAGCTCTCAAGTCTTTTTCGTAAGTGGATAGAACCACTTGCTTGAGAAAAGGATCCCCCCCATCCCCCCTCCCACTTCAGTGTTTTTTTGTCATGTGTGCTGGTGAGCAACTTTCATTGTAGGTATGAGTTACATATGGGGATAGAGAGTGATAGGCTAAAGGATGGACTTTTGTACTGTATTGAGTGATTTCATGGGAAGAGGAGTTTATAGGTCTTTTAATTTTGAATCATAAGATCAGATGAGAATATATAGTTTTCCAAAAAGCCATGTATGGATTTGCAAATTATTCTTGATTAAGAGAGAAAAATCAGGACATGTTCAATCTGTGTTTTAATCTTCTTATTCATCACAGTCACTATTTACTTGTATAAAACGTTTAACAATTATTCCTGTTGCAGGCCACGCTCTTAAAGAAAACTTCCACCAGTTTTGTGTTTCTAGCATCAGTGTATTTAAAATCTAACCCAGTAAAAGTCACAACAGGCTGAGCTTCAGGGATAGTTTGTTGGCCACATCTTACATGCACCTGTGTCCACTCTGGACTCAAATGAAAGGCCTCCCAATAGGGCATGGAAGCCATCTTTCCAGGGAGCCATAGAAGGGGCCAGATGACACAAAGGAAGTGCAGGGAGTAACTTGGATCAATGAGAAACAGGAGGTGGGTGAGTTCCTTCTCATGAACTGCCGTAAAGCACGGCCTTCTCAGAGCCTGTCCACAGGTACCCCGTGTGGCCGTGCAGAGGCACTTGCCACATTACCTGCTGGGTTTCTCCTGTCTCTTTGGGAAGGAAGCACGGGCCCCCCTGCCTTACTTCTCTTGTTCCTCACTCTCACATTAGCAAGTTAACTCTGCCTCAGACTCTGTTTTCCAGGGAACCCAGGATAAGATGGCTATTGGTTAAAAAGATCTACTAGCCAGCACACTGAAGGTTCACTTTAATCCTGGATAATTTTGTGAACCTGCTATGTGCAAGGCACTAGGTTAGGTATCCTAAGGGAAGCAAAGGTGAATACCATTCAATCCCTGACCTTAGGCACCAATAGTCTAGAACAGGGGTCCTCAAACTACGGCCCGCGGGCCACATGCAAATACAAATATTGTATTTGTTCCCGTTTTGTTTTTTTACTTCAAAATAAATTATGTGCAGTGTGCATAGGAATTTGTTCATAGTTTTTTTTTAAACTATAGTCCGGCCCTCCAACGGTCTGAGGGACAGTGAACTGGCCCCCTGTTTAAAAAGTTTGAGGACCCCTGGTCTAGAAGATAAAACAATTGCAAAGTCAGCATCACTCTTAAAGAGGAATTCAGGACTGTTAGGCTCTCCTGAGAGCAATAGAAGCCAATGATCTGTTACACAGGGAATTGAGGACCTCATCCACAGTACATTTTATAATTATTACTCTGGCTGCTGTGTTTATTAAGGACAGAAGAAACTCCAGTTATAGTGGCTCAGGTGGGAAACAATGATGGTGGTGTGAACTTTGATAGCAAAAACAAGAATGGAATGGAGACAGATTGAAGACATGTTTAGATTGGTAGTGATTATGGATTTGATATTAGGAATGAGAGAGAAGACAGTATCAAGGATAACTCTATGCTGTCTGTTTTGAGGATCTGGGAAAATGTGAACTATTCACTGAGATCCCTACACAGAAAGAGTTTTGGCTAAGAAGATAATGAGGTCACTTTTAGAAATGCTAAATGTTAGGAATCTGTAAGATACCTTTATAGGCAGATGGATAATATAGACCTAGTGCTCAGAAGAGACCTAGCCTAAAGATCTGAAATGGAAATTCATGAGAGTCTCATTTGATGTGTGAATGGGAGTTGACAAGGTGGCTGGTGGAAGTGTGGCCTGAAAAGAGAACCTAAGAAACATCAAGTAAGTATTAGGTAGAGGAGAAGAAGCTTGTAAAGAAAAATCCAAGGAAGTGCAAACTGAAAATATATAAAAAAAAAGACGTGGCAGCTCTGCAAATGTGCCACTCTGATCTCCCTCTAAGAAACAGCTTCCTGTCTAACTGTCAAGAAGACATTTGCTACCAGCCTCTATCTGTAGCACATTTGGGATCTGTCACATGTTTGAACCAAGGCCCTAATCTTCCTGGTAAGCCCACAGCTAATGGATGAGCATGGCAGGGGCACTAGAGCCTGGCTGTTATGCCCAATGTGGGACCCCTCTCACAAGCAGTCTTCACTAAGAGTTCCCCACTGGGTTGGCCAAGACTTCGTCAGATTTGCCGAGAATGTGAGGCTGTGTCTACCAAGTCCTGCTTCCTCTCTCTTTATCTTTCACAGATGTTACCTCCTGCAAACCACATGCATTCCCAACTCTGTCTCAGCATTTGCTCCAGAATAACTGAACTTGGTTAATGGGTCATTTGGTTTGGTATGTAGATGTTGTTTCAGTATGTCCACCTAAAATGGACATCTGCTGCATGTGGCCTTGAAAGGCAGCAGCAAGAGAAAATCTTCCTAATGGGAGGATTTCATGGGAAAGTTGCCTGAGATAAGACTACATATGGAATCGTGAGCAAAAGGATTGCCCAGCTGGTCAGGGGCCTGGGAAGAAAAAGATAATAATTTTGCAGAGAAAAAAAAATCTGGGCTAGATGCATGTGGATGAATATATGAGAGTGGGTATGAAATGTGAAGATCTTCGTATCATATATTAATGACCACCAAAGCATAGCCACCACAGAAGAAGCATTGAGTAGCCAAGACAAAATTGATTAGTTGACAGTAGCCATCTTTTGTCATTGGCCACTCCAGAATTAGCACGATTGGCACATTAACAGAATGAACATTACATGTCAATAGCATGGACTATGGACCCCCCTACTTATCAAGGCTGATCTACTACTGCTATCATTGAGAGTCCAACCAGTTTGCAAGGGAGATCAATGTAACACTATTACTTGAGGGGACCACATGGCCACTTGGTGGCAAGATGACCACTTTGAGCCTTTTCTTACTGGAAGGGCCAGTGATTTATTGTTATAGTAGTAGGCACTTATTCTTGGCAGCCTAGAGCCTCAGCTAGCACCACTATCTGGGAGATTTCAAAGTATCTGATCTAGGCATATAATCTCATATAACATACCATCTGATCATGAAACTTACTTCACAGAGAAGGAGATAGGGAGGTGAGCCCATGGCCATATCAAGTGCCACACAATCCAGAAGCAATTGGTTTTACAGAGCAATAAAATCACCTGCCAAAGGCACACGGAAGTGCTAACTTGTAGGTAATACTTCTGCCATGAGAGGATACCATCATGCAGATTACACAATGATTTACAAACTATTTGGATGTTGTGTCCTGTTAGCAAGAATATATAGGTCTAGGAACCAAGGGACAGAAGCAGAAGTGGTCCCAGTTGCCATTATGGCCAATGACTCACCACGGGATTCTGTGCTTCCCATCCCCACAATTCTAGGCTCTGCAGGGAACTACAAGCTATGACTCCTACCTGGACATTTTGGATTCCTTATGTCCAGGGACATAGGATGGCAGTAATTGATAGGAGTAACTGATTCTGATCACCAGGAAGAGGTAGACCAGTAGTTATATAATGATGGTAGGGAGAAATAAGTGTAGAATTCAGGAATCCACCTGGCCATGTCATAGTACTTGCTCAATTATGACTAAAATAGTCAATTCTAGCAACCCTAGTGTGAGAAGAGTATGGTTACCACAGGCCTAGACCTCTGAGGAATGAGATCTTGGATCATATCAGATAAGTCATCAAGGCCAGAAGGGATGAGAGCTGGGGAATTTAGAATGGACAGTGGAGGATAGAGATGGTAAGTACCAGTTGTGGTCCTTTCAACTGCTGCTATTGAAAATGAAGATACTAGACACACTATAAAAAGAAAGCATTGCATCCCCAAGTCACCCTACTTTTCTTGGTCATGAGAGACATACTTTCTGGAAAGTGCCAAGTTTCTTATGAATAAAGGGAATTCATAGGTACATTAGAATGTCTATTATCTCACAGAACTGAATCAGACAGAACCTGGAAGGATCCTTTCATGCTTCGTAGAGCACGTTTCAGAGCTTCTGGATTTGCTGTTTTAGATCCTGGGGATGGAGGCTGGTTGTGAAATGGCAACTTGGTTATGCTACCTAAGGAGACCAGCCAAGCATTAAGTAGGGGCATCTGGAGAGTTTGGAAATACTAACAGGCTTTTCAGCCAAAATCTGACATTGAACAGATAAAATCCTTCTTACAGAGTTATGGACCCTATTGGGACAGAAATACCCAATAGGGTCCAGTCAGAATTTCGGCCACTTTACCCTACAAACAGTAACTCCCCAGGGATAAGTATCTCTGGCAGAAGATAAGAAATCCTGTAAATCTTTAAAATGTCCCTTTTGCATGGAGGACATGTGTTTGCTCTTCTTACTAAGGCTGCACAACCCTCAAGCCTAACAGCTGCTGAATGGTCCCTGCGTGAGAGCTTGACCTCTACAAACCAATGTAATGCCCACACTGCTGGATCTGGGTCTCAGACACACTACTGCATTGGTGATAATAGTTAACCTGTGATCAAAGCTTTATTCTGGTTTACCAGGTATTTCATGTACGTGCTGCTAGCATTATCTCACGTGATCCTCATAACCACTCCATGACGTAGCTGCAGCAGATCTCATTAGTTTGTTTATCTTGTGAGTTGAGCAAATGGTCTCCCACATAGTGAGTTGGTGGAGAGCTAGAATTTGAACGCACATCTGTCTCAAAGCCCAAGCCCAGAATGGGTTGGAAAGAAATAGCTGAGAAGTAGGCTCCGGTAAACATAAGGGGAAGACTACTCTATTCCTCTCATTGAACCTTTTTAAAAAAAAATGGTAGCAAATTTTCTTTATTGGCATGTTGGTTAAATTTTTTAATGGAAAAATAAAATAAGACATAGAAGCCAATAGTATGAGAAAACCCATTACAAAAAGGATACTGTTTGAGTTCTGCAGCTTCCCTAGAACAGAGAAAAGTCCTTTGCATAAGTATTGGCTCTTTAAAGGGTAAAGAGTTAACAGATAATGTATCATGCATTGCTATGAAATCACCTCTTTCTAGAAGTGTTGACTAAGATTGCCATGGGATGCAGAAGGGATAAGCGCTTGGTGTTCCTCAGCCGACTGGCTAGAAACACTTCACCGGCCGGGGACTCTTAAAACCTGTGACATGGGGAAGCAATTTCATGGTTCTAAGCCTCTGAGAATAAGCATGGGCATTCTTGGTGTTCAGATGGTTAGATCTAAGGTGTAAGGCATTTAGACATGGAGTGGAGCTGCTCTCTACGCCAGTGTGTCGGAAATGAACCTGCCTGAAACATCCTGAAAGTACCTAAAGCTTGGCCTCTTGACCTGTGTTTCCCCCTCAGGCGACTTGTCTGGCTGCCCACACCCTTTCCATCCCTACAGTGTGCATGAAACATGAAAACACTGCTAAGTATGTAAAAAAAAAGCCAGGCACAGAGGTCACATGTGATATGATTCCATTTATATAAACTGTCCAGAATAGACAAATCCATAGAGACAGAAGCAGGTTAGTGGTTGCCTGGGCAACGGGCAGAGGGGGGATGGGGAGTGACTGGAGAGTCAAGTGCAGGGTCTCACCTTCCACACTGGAGCTTTTCTTTCACTATCTGGGAACTCTTTCTTCATTTATACACAAGAAACATGGAAGGTTGGTGCAATTAACACCCTGACCCAGGGGACTAGAAGCTGATGGATGTAATTTCCCTTTCTTCCTTCCTAGAGCAAGGGTCCTGAGATGCATAGCATCGGAATTCACAGGGAGTCCCGTGGGGTCAGCAACTATTTGCTTCGAAGCAGCAGCCGACTCTCCCTCCCTGCCAATGTCATTCCCCCATCCTACCATTCTGCTCCCCCAAATCACACACCCCAGTAGGAATTGTCACACAGGCTCTGCTTTCTGGAGAACCCAGGCTAAGATATTAACTCTTGATTTCACTCAGACTCCACACAGTCTGTTAGGAAATCCTGTTGGCTTTGCCTTCATCATAAAATCCAAGATTCAACCATTTTTCACTTCCTTCCCCACTGTTAAGCTGGTCCAAGCCATTGTCATCACTTACTGATTAACAAATACAGTTGCCAGGGTGACCCTAGTAAAATGTAAATCAGTTCATGTGATTTTTTTTTGGACTAAAAATCCTATTAAACTTCTTATCCCATTTAGAACATATACATATCTAATGTCTTATAGTGTCTACAAAGTACATCATCTGTCCTATAACTTCTTTGACCTCATTTCCCACAACCCTCTCTGCTTCAGCCACATTCTCTCCTTGTTACTTCTTAAACATACACATTTCTCTCCTTGTTACTTCTTAAATATACTATGCATGCTCCTCCCATGTACTCCTACCTAGAGGTCTTTTCATTTATTCACAATTTCTCTCCCAAGATTGATATTCAAATGTCACCTGCTCACTGAGGCCTTCTCAGACCATTTAAAATGCAACTTCCAGCATTCCTTCTCCCTCTCCCTTAATTTTTCTCCATTATACTTATCACCATCTGACATTCTATGTGTTTTATTATTAGCATTATTATTATTTTTTGGCTATTTCCCCCTGCTAGAATGTCAGATCAATGAGGTCATGTATCAGATATCACCAATGCCTAGAATAGTACCTGTGTATATAGGTGATCAGTAAGTATTTATTGAAAAAAAGAAGAATGGTAGGAAGGAAGAAAAGCTGCAATAAAATGCCACCTGTCTAGAGGTAAGGTTTCTGGTCATCTCAAATCTTTGGATGGCCACGTAGCCAGAAATAACTGAGAAGAGTGTTGAGAAGGAAACAGAGCAGTCACAAAGCCCACTCAACACTGTCACAGGCGAGCCCCTCAAGGGTGCCCTCCCTTTAGGTCAGTGGTTCTCAACCTTCCTAATGCCGAGACCCTTTAATACAGTTCCTCATGTTGGGGTGACCCCCAATTTCATTGTTACAAATTGAACATAATTAAAGCATAGTGATTAATCACAAAAACAATATGTAATTATATATGTGTTTTCCGATGGTCTTAGGCGACCCCTGTGAAAGGGTCGTTTGACCCCCAAAGGGGTTGCGACCCACAGGTTGAGAACTGCTGCTTTAGGTCCTGTTCATTGTCTTGTACAGATCCTTTCCCTGAGGTTAGGTTTCTCCTTTCCCGTTCACAGAAGATGGAAATAACAAAATACGGAGTGACAGTAGCTGGCAGTAAGAAGAGACGCTTTCAATCCCTGCTCTGGAGTAATTACAATAACACTCGGGTGTGGGTAAAATTAAGCTAATGCCTCCGAGATGTAAGCCAAAGGCTTCACATATCATATAAATACAGGGATCAGGTTTTTCAAAGAAAAACTGGGACACAGGGAACTCTTCCCAGGTGCAAGAGGGGTGTGGAAAATTGAGTTAAGATGATGACGAAATATTTGAGGGTAAAATATTTTAAATAGGGCTGGAGCAGAAAAGTCCAGGGCATATTTACATGTCACTACATGTAAGAGAACAACATTTATAAGATGGTTTAAAAATAACGACTGCTGCTTTGTCATTTTAAGAAAAAAAAAATTGAAACACCCTGAATGTTCTTAAGGATTCAACCAAAATCAAGCAAAGTAAGTAGAGTCTGATACCTAAATGGAACCTATTAAAAATACAATTTGTAGCTTTGAACACATGGGACCATTTCCCCCATACATTTCCTTCAACTGAGTTTTAATTGCACCAATGAAAGGCAAAATGGTAATTAAGCATCCCACCCAGCGTCAGTGACAATGGAAACAGGGCCAATATGAAGCATTTAATGTCAGATACGAGGCATCAGAAACTTGTAAAGTCTGTTTCTAAACTACTTTAAAATACATTTAGTGAACTTCTGCATGAAGAGCCTATTCAAGAGCTAAGTGTGAGGCATCACGAGGTAATACAGTGTTTCAGAGAAAAAATATCATGTTCGAAGGTCAGGCAATTTTTATTTATTTAAAAATATGCTTTAGTGTTCTTTATCCTATATACTAAAAGCCTAATATGCTAAGTGTCTGGCCATTCAATCAATCAAAGCATAATATGCTAATGATATGCTAAGGCTGCTCAACTGCTTGCTATGACATGCACTGACCACCAGGGGGGCAGACGCTTCGACTGGTAGGTTAGCTGGCTGCTGGGGTCTGGCCGATTGGGACTGAGTGAGATGGGCCTGACACGTCCTGGAGCCCTCCAGGGGTCCCTCCCTGGCCCCGATCGTGCAATGGTGGGGTACCTCAGCCTGGCCTGCACTGTCTTGCAATCCCAGCTGAGGGGACCTCCCGCCCCGAGTGCACGCATTTTGAGCACTGGGCCTCTAGTCCTATCTAATAAAAGAGAAACATGGTAATTAGCCGTACCTCCGCTACCCTTCCCATTGGCTAATCAGGGTGATATGCAAATTAACTGCCAGCCAAGATGGCGGCCGGCAGCCAGGCAGCTTGAAGCGAACATGAGGCTTGCTTGCTTCAGTGACGGAGGAAGCCA
>NW_005354673.1:1408977-1416524 GCF_000412655.1 Myotis brandtii
TATATTCCAAATTTTGTTAGTTGTATAATGGTTATGTTTAAATTATTAACACCTAAGAAATTGGGTGAAGGGTACATATAATATGCTGTAGTATTTTATAGTTTTTTTTACATGTATGAGATTATTTCAAATTAAAATATTAAAAAATTAAAAATTAATAAAATATTAATTGAAATGTATCTGCATTACATGAAAAATCTCCTAATTGCTTCTAGCATAATTTATTAAATTGTGCTAAAATTTACAAGGGTTCAATTAAAAAATATCTTAATTCTAAATGATATAATAGAAAATATATAATAGTGCAGTTATAAGCACTTATCTGAAAATAAAAATTTAAAGAAGTGAATTTAAAGAAGGGATTAGCCAAAGAAAATATATGCACAACCCATGGACACAGACAACAGTATGGTGATGGCCAGAGAGAAGTGGGGGGCAAGAACTGGGTAGAGGGGGCAAAAGTAGGGAAATAGGGACATCCTATATAATAATGATAAAAGGCTAATATGCACATTGACTGAATGGCAGAATGACCGGTTGCTATGATGCGCACTGGCCACAAGGGGGCAGATGCTCAATGCAGGAGCTGCCCCCTGGTGGTCAGTGCACTTCCATAGGGGGAGTGCCACTCAGCCAGAAGCTGGCTCATGGCTGGCCAGCGCAGTGGTGGTGGCAGGAGCCTCTCCCATGTCCTTGGCAGCACTAAGAATGTCCAACTAACAGTTTAGACCCGATCCCTTGAGGGCCTAAGCCTTTAGTCCGACATCCCCCGAGGGCTCCCTGGCTGCCAGAAGGATGTCTGACTGCAAGCTTAAGCCTGATCCCAAAGGGAGTGGGCCTATGTTGACAGGTGGACATCCTCCAAGGGGTCCTGGACTGTGAATGGGTGCAGGCCAGGCTGAGGGATAACTCCCCCCGACCCGAGTGCACAAATTTTTGTGCACCGGGCCTCTAGTAATAAAATAAAAGGATTGAGTCACATTTAATACCAAATATACAGTTATTAAACAAAAATGCCAAATTCTCCCAAAACACAATTTCTTGACTTTTTTGGGGGTGGGGTTAAGGGCACCTCTGGAAATCTGAGCAAGGTTATAGATTCCGCAGTGTACTTGTATTCAAAATTTCATTTCATCACAGATTCCCAGGAGGACTGAATGGACCCTCACGAAGCCAATGAACCTCCAGATAATTAATCTTCATCTGAAGGGCAATAAACATACTTTGTACAACAAGGAAATTTTAAAATAATCAAATAGATCAATTCAAGTTAACAATTTCTCAGCTCTGGAGGGAAAAAAACTTTTTCAATTGATTGATAAAGCAGATAAAATTCACTCACTTAATAATATGTTTTATGTGTATTACTACGCTATCAGAGCTGAAATAAGAAAATAGATGCCATTTTGCTGCCTATGAAGTCTTGTATGATTTTTATGGTTTCCCATCTTACATTTAAATCCTTTAGCTATTTTGAGTTTGTTTTTGTGTATGGTGTAAGTTGGTGATCTAGTTTCATTTTTTTTTTTTGCATGTATCTGACCAAATTTCCCAACACCATTTATTGAAGAGACTGTCTTGACTCCATTGTATGCTCTTGCCTCTCTTGTCAAATATTAATTGAGCATAATGGCTTGGGTCAATTTCTGGGTTCTCTGTTCTGTTCCATTGGTCTATATGTCTGTTCTTGTGCCAGTACCAGGCAGTTTTGAGAACCGTGGCTTGGTAATATAGCTTGATATCTGGTATTGTGATCCCTCCAACTTTGTTTTTCTTTCTCAGGATTGCTGTGGCTATTCGGTGTCTTTTTTTATTCCAGACGAATTTTTGGAGAGTTTGTTCTAGATCTTTGAAATATTTAGTGGGGATTGCATTGAATCTGTAGCAATATCTTTACCAACACAGCTCCTAGGGCAATGGAGACTAAGGAGAAAATAAACAAATGGGACTACATCAAAATAAAAAGCTTTTGCACAGCAAAAGAAACCATCAACAAAATAACAAGAAGGCCCACTGCATGGGAGAACATATTTTTTGCCTATATTTCAGATAAGGGTTTAATCTCCAAAATTTACAGAGAATTCATACAACTTAACAAAAGGAAGATAAACAATCCAATAAAAAATGGGCAAAGGACCTAAATAGACACTTTTTGAAAGAGGACATTCAGAAGGGAATCCACTGTGATTTTTCAAAACTTTGTGGGGCAGTAGAGTTCTACTGCCCCACAAAGTTTTCAAAAATCACTTTGCTACTGTTGTAGATGGTTGCAGTCATTATTTAAATTAGCATGCCACTTTACCCATACTTTTAAATGTTCTCTTCTCTATCTCAGAATAACTTAATTCTTCAGAATAGTCCCACCCCCTTCCTCCCCCTAATTGTTTTCAAGGTCAGATTCTCCTTGCTCCTGTCTCTATCCAGTTGTTAGCCTTTGTGGCTCAGTGGATTCCTTCTTGAGCATCACAGACATCAGAAAGCACCTAACTAAACCCTCTGTTTTACCCAGAAGGAAACTTGGGTTCTCCTAAATCCATGATCTCACCTAATTTCACAGTCAGTGAGAGGGGGGTAAAGAGAATGCAGGTTTCCTGACTCCTCCTCCATCGCTCTTTCTCTGATGTTACCCTTTCTCCTCATCATTTGGTGGAATTGACAGGATGAATCCAAATTCACTTCCACTGTCAGAGCCTCATTTCTCTTCAATGACTTGAAATTCTGCCACCTTTAAAGAAGTCTCTGAATAAGTGATCTCTCTGGCCTTCTTTATTCTCACAGTGAATAATGAGACTAGCATATTTATGTTCAGTCATTCACTCACTTAAACATTTTTTTGAACATCAAAGTAGTTCCAGGGTTGAATGACAGGGTTTCTGTGTTGGAGGAGCTCGTGTGCTACTTGGGTAGGCATGCAAAGAAATAACTTACAGAAAAGCATGCCATGTTTAAAGGCTATGATAGAGGTCGTGCACAGAATGTTGGGGGGAGGGAGCTCACCCAGCCTAGGGGTCATGGATCAAGAGAGGCTTCTGGAAAGAACTGACCCCTAATCTGTATCTTTAAAAAATATATGTTTATATTGATTTCAGAGAAAGGAAGGGGGAGGGAGAGAGAGATAGAAAGATCAATGATGAGAGAATCATCCATCGGCAGCTTCCTGCACTCCCCCTACTGGGGATTGAGCCCACAACTCTGGCATGTGCCCTGATCGGGATTGAATCATGACCTTGAGGTTCATAGGTCAACACTCAACCACTAAGCCACACCAGCCAGGCACTATCTGGATCTTGAAGTAGGTATTAGCCAGGGCAAAAGCTGCTTTAAGCAGGAGGGGTAGAATGTAGGAGGGAAGGCAAAGACAGTTAATTGTGATAGCAAATAACTTGGAGGGATGTGCGGGAAATTCTGATCAGTAGGAGTTGGAATTCTGATCAGAGAGATTAGGAGCCATAAGGTTTGAGAGAAAGACTGGACTAGGTCTTAAAGGATCTCAGAAAAAAAGAGTTTCATCCTAGAGGCCATGAAGAGTCAATGCAGGTGTTTAATCAAAAGTAAAGAATGTATTTTATTCTGTGTTTGGAGCATGGAGAATAAAGCGGTATTTGAATTTATTGCACTAATTAATCCAGGGAGATAAGAAACGGAGGTATCTCAGAGCACAGAACCTGTACTGCAACATTAATCACCAAACAACATTCACCACTATTTAATGTCCCTATCAGCTACAGTCCTGAGAAAATCCTGAAGTGCAACTTCATCATTGCTTTTCATGTATCTACATTAATAACTTGTATTATCTTACCTGAACTAGGTTTAACCAGCCTGGGTTGTTTTACTATTTTTTTTCTTTGTGCTCCATTTTTAACCACCCAAGAAAGCCTTTTTCCTGGCTTTTGTCTGTAATTATCCTTTCAATGGTCATTGATTTAAATTTCTCTTAAGGAATAAGCATACCATAGAACTTGTTTACCATTGTTTTTAATTTGGCAACTTTTAAAAATAAATTTTATCAATTACAGTTGACATACATATTACATGAGGTTCAGGTGTACAGCATAGTGATTAGACATTTATATAACTTACTAGAAGCCCGGTGCACAAAATGCATGCATGGGTAGGGTCCCTAGGCCAGGCCAGCGATCAGGACCAATCTGTGGGGCGACTGGCGGGGTGATCGGGGGCCCCCGCTGGCACCCATCTTGGCCAGCCTGGTGCCACTCGCCAGCTAGCCCCATCCCCTGATCACCCCGTCGCTGCAGCCAGTTGCCTCCCTCTGCACGGTGACCCACAGGGTGATCAGGGGGGAGCCCCCACTGGCACCTGCCTAGGCTGGCCTGGGACCTGCAGGCTGGGGGCAGCTCCTGCGTTGAGTGTCTGCCCCCCTGGTGGTCAGTGCACGTTGTAGCAACCAGTCGTCCCGCTGGTCATTCTGCCGTTTGGTCAATTTGCATATTAGGCTTTTATTATATAGGATGAAGTGTTAACACCCCAATAAGGCTAGTAACCATCTGACAATTTTTTTGCATCATTTAATATGCAGATAAAATGCAATTTATGAAATTTTACCTCTTTATTCCTCTCCCATGCCTATGGCAAAGGAAACTTCTGGATCCACTATGTTAGTGGGCAGTTAACCTTTGAGAAAGTAACTCAGGTACTTCATACAAAGTTACCTTCATGGAAAGTATAAAGGGTATATTTTAAAAAAGAATACCTGACTAAATTTTGTCAACTATTTGATGAACCAGCAAAACCAGCTAAGATAATTTCCCATCTAGGAAGACTAAAAGGAGAAATACTTTTTTTTTTTGCAAATTTTTATTACCCAATATCAGATAGAAAAGTCAGTTCTTGAATTGCTACTAATCTTGTTCATACCTGAGGTAAAAGGAAGATTTAGCCTGGGCGAGGAGCAGGGAATATGCAGAATAGCTCATCTTGTACCAAAGTTTTGTTACCGTTTCCTGCGTTATTAAATAACTATGAGGTCAGCAATCCCAAATTTATGGGATTGAGTTTTTATTCATTGCGCGCGCATGCACACACACACACACACACACACACACACACACACACACACCCTTTGGCCTATTCTCAAGTTCTTTCTGTGCACTTCTGTCCACCTTTCCGGCTGCCCTTGGCCTCTGGGACCTACCCTCTCCTCTCCCAGGTACTCACAGAGTCTGTGTCCCGGGCGGTAGGACTGGGATGCGATGGATATCCTTGCAGGTGACTCTGAAGTTGTCCTCCTGGTGGCACTCACAGGGCGGAGAAACACACCCTTTCCCCCCTAAGCTCCTGGGCAGGCCCAGAAGCAGCGCCAGCTGCAGTAGGGGCATCGGCCTCATTTTCCAAGGGTCCGAGGCCATTTCTTCTTCCTCCACTATCGCCTCATTCTCAGCCCTCTGCGCTCCGGGCTCCCCGCGCTGAAGGAGAGAGGGAGGAGTGGGAGAAAGAGGACTCCCGGTGGTTGTGACTTCAGCACCAAAGAGGAGGCTGGAGAGGGCAAAGAAGAGGCTCTCAAGTGTTCTGTTTCCCTAGGCAACTCTCCACGCAAACAAGCCTATTGGCTTTACTTTCCTAGCCCTGAGCCACGCAGCCCGCTCTGTCTGTTCCCTGACACTTAACACCAGTCCCTGCTGTCTCCACCCTGCTTTCCAGCCAGCCTCGCGCTTTCCTTCCATTAGCTCTTTCCAAAGCCTAGTTCAGAAGCCCCCTCCTTTCCTTGTCGTTAAGTCCAGTGGGCTACCTTTTCCCCTGGGTAGACTCCTAAAAGCGCTGCCTGTCGGACCCCTCTCCCCCGCTCCCCCTTTCTCCTCCAAGGCTCGCACGCACTCCAGAGAAAACTCCCTGCAAAATGCACCGTCCAGGGCAGACGCGGCTCAAGATCCTTCTGGCCTAAGGCGCCTCTGAGGATACTCTGGTCGCCTGATGGCTACCCATGGCGGCGGTGGGGCCGGCAAGCGAGCAGGAACAGCCAACCTCTCGATCCCTTACCCTGGCCGAGGGTCAAGATCCTTCTGGCCTAAGGCGCCTCTGAGGATGTCAGCCTGAGGTGCGGAGAAGCCGGGGTGCAATACCTCTGGCGGACTCTCACTGCTCCCCAACTTCAGCGCAAAACGGACCGCTTTGCACAGAAATTGTATTGAGGAGTCACCTGGCGGCGTCAGCTCACATTGCAGCAGGCGGACTTGGCGAGGCGGGCCTGGAACTAGGCTCTGGGGCCATCTGCTGGGGAGAACCGGGAATGGCAGGAACAGTTCTGGTGCTCTGAAGCCGGCCTTGCGACCTGGCTTGAAGCCTGAAGGTAAATTCTGGACTGCCTGGAATTTTATTGCGTGATATAGCTCCGCTTTCCCCCCGCCCAAAGATGGGAAGAAAAATAACACTTAAGTGGCACACCATCATCTACTTACCATTCTTCACACAGTAGCCAAAAATAATAATTTAAAATATAAATCAGATTGTGCCAATTTCCTTCTTAAAAGCCTTCAATTACTTACTAATTCTTCTTGGGATGAAAAGAACATCAATTCTTCACGTACTGTGTAATTCCATTTATATGACTATCTGGGACAGAAGGGGGGGAACTATAGTGATGGAAATCAGAACACTATTTAGGGGAGACTGATTCAAAAAAGATAGCAGAGAACTCACCAGGGTTATGGAAATGTTCTATATCTTAATTAGACTGGAGGTAAGAGAATGCATAATTTTTTTTTCAAAATTCATTGGACTGTATGTTTAAAATTTGTATATTTCAATGGTTTTAGGGTTTATTCATAATTAACCCAAACTGGAAACAACCCAAGTGTTCCTCAACTAGGCAATGGGTAAACAAACAGTGATACATCCATACAGTGGAATACTATCCTATATAATAATCCTATATAATAAAAGGGTAATATGCAAATTGACCCTAATGGCAAAATGACCAGAATGACTGCTGGACCAGTCACTATGAGGTGCACTGACCACCTCTTGGTCCCTTTCCCTGGCCAGCAGGCTCTGATTGCCTGATGGCCACCCATGGCGGGGGTGGGGCCGGCAAGTGGGCAGGAACAGCCAACCTCTCGATCCCTTACCCTGGCCGTCAGGCACTGATCACCCGATAGCGAACAGGGAACCGGAGGTGGGTGGCGGCGGGGGCGGGGCTGGCTGTGGGCAGCTGGGGAAGATGGCTGATGGCAAACAGGGAACCGGGGTGGGTGGCGGTGAGGGCGGGGCTGACTGTGGGCAGCTGGGGAAGATGGCCTTGATCGCAGGCCAGGCCTAGGGACCATACCCACACACGAATTTTGTGCACCAGGCCTCTAGTTTTTCAATTAAAAATCAAAACACAACAAAACAAAAAACAGCCCTGGTCAGTGTGGCTGAGTTGGTTGGAGCATCATTCAGTACACTGAAAGGTGGATTTGATTCCAAGTTAGGGCACATATCCATGTTGTGGGTTCAATCCCTGGTTGGGGCACGTGTAGGAGGCAACTGATTGATGTTTCTCTCTCACATCAATGTTTCTCTCTCTCTCTCTCTCTCTCTCTCTCTCT
>NW_005354673.1:1416537-1440516 GCF_000412655.1 Myotis brandtii
TTCCCCCCTTCCTCTCTCTAAAATCAATTAAAAAAAGACATAATCTTGCTTTTACTTTGAACACTTTTGTTAACATTTCTTGTGGTACAGATCTGTTGGGTATGCTTATTCCATCTTTTTTGTGTCCGAACAAGTATTAATTTTGCCTTCATTTTTAAAGGATAGCATTACTAGGTACAGAGTTATAGATTGAAAGTATTTTTTCCTTTCAGTACTTTAAAAATACTGCTCCACTATCTTATTTTCAAGGACAAATGTTCTGTCATTATTTTCTTTTGCAACATGCTTTTTTTCTCCCTCAGAATGCTTTTAAGACTAGTTATCGCTGGTTGGAAGTACTTTGATTATCATGTGTTTTGATGTACTTTCTTCATATTTCTTGTGCAGTATTTTGAGGTTCTTGAATTTTTGCATTTATGGTTGTTTTTTAAGATATTTTATTGATTTTAGAGAGAGAGGAAGGGAGGCAGAGAGAGAGAGAGAGAAACATCAATGAGAGGGAAACATCCATTAGCTTCCTCCTGAACAACCCCTATTGGGGACTGAATCCACAACTTGGGTGTGTGCCCTGACTGGGAATCGAGCCCACTATCTTTTGGTGTACTGGACGATGTTCCAACCAACTCAGCTATACTGCTAGGGTGAATTTATGGTTTTCATCAATTTTGGAAAAATTTCTGCCATTATTTCTCCATTTATTTTTTATGTCCCCTAATGTCTCTCTACTCTTTCCAATTATTACACTTATATTAGGCTAATTAAAGTTGTTCTACAAAAAAAGCTCATTTATGCTTTTTTTGGTTTTGTTTTTTGTTTCATTGATGCTTTTTTAAATTACAAATTAATTTTCTCTCTTTTTCATTTTGCATAGTTTCTTTTTTATATCTTCAAATTCAATATTCTTTTTTTTTTCTGAAATAGTTAATCTGCCATTGATTCCATCACAGTACATTTTTTATGTCAGGTGAAATGTTCATGTCTAGAAGTTCAATTTGGGCCTTTTTCATATTTCCCCTGTCTCTATGTAACTTTTGACATCTAAAACACTTTTGATGTCTGTGTTAGACTCCTAGTGCTACTGTAACAAAGTACCACATACTTGATGGCTGAAAGCAACAGAAATGAATTCACTCACAGTTCTGGTGGCTGGAAGTCCAAAATTAAGCTGTTGGCAGGATCATGGCTCCCTCTGAAGGTTCTAAGGGCGATTCCTTCCCTGCCTCTTCCCAGCTCCTGATGGTTGCCAGCAGTCCTTGGTGTCCTTGGTTCGCATCACCCCAGTCTCTCCTCTGTCATCACACAGTATTCTCTCTTGTGTCTCTGCTCTAAATTCCCTCTTTCCATGAAAGCATCAGTCACTGGATTAGGGCCCATATTAATTCAGCATGACCTCAATTTAACTTGAATATCTGCAAACACCCTGTTTCCAAATAAAGTCACAATCCAGGCATTAGAACTTCAAGTTATCTTTTCAGGGGACACAATTCAACCCCTAACAGTGTCCCTGTTGGATAACTCTAATATCTTTATCAGTTCTGGGTAAGTTTCAATTGGTTGATTTTTCTCCTTAAAATGAGTTGCATTTTTCTTCTTCTTTGCACGCCTGGTAATCTTTATTTGGATTGTAGACATTGTAAATTTCACCTCTTTGGGTACTGGATTATTTGTTTTCATAGAAATATTTTTGAGATTTGTTATCAGATCTGGGAAAATTACTTGGAAATAGTTTGATATTTTTGGGTCTTGCTTTCAAGGCTTGTGAGGTGGGATGGGAATAGCATTTAATCTAGCACCAATTACTCCTCCCTCCTGAGGCAAGACTCTTCTGAGCGCTCTACATAGTACTACATGAATTAAGAGGTGTCTCCATCCGGCTGGTGGAAATAATCATTATTCCTGGCCCTGTGTGAGTGACAGGTACTTTCTCCTCCCCAGTCTTGTTAGATGCTTCCTTCTCCAGCCTCAGTTTCTTCATGTATTCATCTGAATATTCCAAGGAGACGTTCCCTAGTTCTTTAGAGTTTTCTCTGTATGTAGCTCTCTTCTCTTTGTTACTTTGTCCATCTACATTGGTTTTCACAAACTCTCATCTCTGTCTTGTCAACTCAAAGCATCCACTGAGCTCTGCCTGGGTTCCTTCTCCTTGAGCCATGGCCTGGAAATTCTCTCAAGGTAGGAAGTTGTGGGGATCACAAGGCTCATGTTGTTTCTTTCCTGTCTGTTAGGAAATCACTGGCCTTTATATAATGTCTATTGTCTTAAAAAACATTGTTTCATATGTTTTGTCTGTGTCCTTTTTCTTTTTTAAAAATATATTTTTTTATTGATTTCAGAGAGGAAGGGAGAGGGAGAGAGATAGAAACATCAATGATGAGAGAGTCATTGATCGGCTGTCTCCTGCATGCTCCCCATTAGGGATCAAGCCCGAAACCCAGGCATGTGCCCTGATTGGAATTGAACCTTGACTTCCTGGTTCATAGGTCAACTGGCTCAACCGTGCTGGCTAGTGGTTTCTTTTTACTTTTTTAAAATTCTGGGTGCAGGGAATGTCTGCTCTCTGCTCCTATGCTACTCCATCTTTGCTGGGAACATAAGTGGTATGCCAAAAATCTGTAACATTTTAATCAAGACTTAGGCAACATGAAATTGGCTTAGTGGTGGTCATAATGTAGGTAAAATCTTCCATGCTTACCTGTTTCATTTCAGGAAAGTGGACCAAATCTTCAGGGTAACCATCTATATATACAAAAAGCCAGTGACCGAAACACTGTAACGACCAGAACGACTGGCTGCTATGACGCCCACTGAGGCCAGAGAACTGGCCGATCTGGGGGTGGGGCCAGCTGACCAATCTCCTGCAGCCCCTCCCCCTGGCCAACCCCCCCCCTGATTGCCCCCTCTACCCCAATAAGGGGCAGGGCGGGCCAGCCAACTTCCTGCAGCCCCTCCTCCCACCCGGCCCCACCCCAGATGGCCCTCCACCCCAATCAGGGGCAGGGCCGGCCAGCCAACTGCATGAAGCCCCTCCCCCTGGTTGGCCTCACCCCCAATGGGTCCCCACCACCCCAATGGGCCTGAGGCCCCTCCCCCCAGCCAGCTCTGTCCCCGATCATGCCCCACACACCAATCGGGGGTGGGGCTTGCCGGCCAAACTCCCACGGCCCCTCCCCTGGCCAATGACCCCTGTTGGCCCCCCCACCTCAATCGGGGACAGGGCCTGCCAGCCAATTACCCATGGTCCCTCCCCACAGCTGGCCCAACCCTGATCTGCCTGATTGGGGCAGACCGGCTGGCCAACCTCCTGCCATCTCCTCCTCCTTACAGGCCTGGCCCCAATCTGTCCCAATTGGGGCTGGGCTGGCTGGACCCCACCTGTACACAAATTCGTGCACTGGGCCTCTAATATTTTAATAACCTTCTCAACAAATTGCTATGATAATCAGTAAGGCACTTTTCTTTCCTTAGCCTAACTTTGAAACTGGGGCAAGTAAAAGCATGGGATGAGAAGATCAATCAGTTTAAGTAAGAGAAAAGTGTTTGCATTCTGATCCATTAAACACAAAAATGCTTTTAAATATAACAGATGAATGAGAATGGCTTAAGAACATTACATTTTCCTTCTTGTAGAAGAATTGTTAGCATGGTCCAGATATCAGAAAGTGGTATTTAGCATGGCATTACTCTGTGTTTTATTCCCCCCCCCCCGCCCCTGCAAAGGTACCTATTAAAGTGGAGCATAGGCTATCTGAGTTAGCTATAATAAAAATATTTTATGGTTTTAGATTTGTGCATTAATAGTTATTCATTTTGACTTAAATGCAAACAAATTGCTGTGTTTTACATTTGTGATGGTCTTGACAGTGACATATACCTATAATTAATAAGTGTGTTGCTGAAAAGAATATTATGGGATCAATGGCACACATGAATAGGTGAAGATGATTCTTTGAGTAGTTGGCAATACCATCTTTGCAACATCTTGTCTTCTATTTTAACTTTCCTAGGTTTTCAGTTAGTTTGAAAAGTTGATGTAGGAAAAATTAACAACCATTTATGATCATTTTGTGCTTTGGTTCAGAGAGAATTTTGGGTAGCTCCAATTAGGATGTTGGAGATTTCTCTTTAACCTTACTCATAGCATCCCACTTCGGTGCTCTGTCTTCCTTCTTATCCCTTATAATTGTCTGGTGATATTACAAGGAGGCGTGGCCATCTAGTGGCTAGATGGAACAATGTGGAATGGAACAGATGGTTACTACTTGTGCTGGACAACCCCTGGGCAAAATGCAGGCTGTCTTCTCTTCACGCCAATGGGCGGACAGCTAGGTCCAGACTATGAATAGTACTTGCTTGAGTAGAAGCTGAACAGTCTATGGGCATGGGCTTTCCTCCAACACCTTCAGGTCTGCATCGCACCCCCAGCCCCGAAATCTCCAACTCTCCATTCTGGGACTCTTTTCTCTGTTTCTTACCACATTCCCACTCAGGAATCCCTTTTCTCTTGGCACTGCTCTTCTTCATATTTTCTTGACGCTGAGCAACATGAGGGCAGAAACTAGGTTGCTATTCTCCTCATTTTCACTACATTTCAAGTGTCTAATATAATGTCTGGATCCTAGAAAGATTCAGCATACATTTGCTGAATTAAATGAATGAGTACAATTGTTTTGAAAAATTAAAATGTAAACAAATAAAGTTACTCTAATGCTTCTGCATGTGCATGGGGCAATTTAATGACTGTTCCTAGTTATGTTAATATTTGTGTCCGGTGGAGTGTATTCTTTTCTTTCTTTTTTTTAAAATGTGGAACGCTTCATGCATTTGCATGTCATCCTTGAGCAGGGGCCATGCTAATCTTCTCTGTATCATTCCAATTGTAGTATATGTGCTGCCGAAGCAAGCATGAGTGTATTCTTGAATACAGCTGTGAGCAAGCAACGTGAAGACAGATGCAAATACATAGGTATGTTCTTAGAATAATCATCTTATGTTCAAACCGGTTATAAAATAAGATCTACCTCACAGTATTGGCCAGCCAGGAAAAATATTTTAATGCTTCTGATATATCAAATATGATATAATAGATCATAATTATTAATGTGTGTGTGTGTGTGTGTGTGTGTGTGTGTGTGAGAGAGAGAGAGAGAGAGAGAGAGAGAGAAGAGAGGATGGAAATTTTAACAGGTTTAAGTCCCTGTGTTTGAAAGGTTTAGAATCTAATGTAAGTACCAACAGGGAAATGGATAATTACAGCACACAATGATTAGAATAGGGAACCCATGTCATTTAAGTGATCTTGCTTTATCTGTGTAGCCAGGAAAGCTTCACAGATAAAGTAAAACTTGACTTTAGCCTTGAGGAGGAAAGCATCAACAGCAGAAGGAAATGACCATCTTCGTGACGAATTTGGATTTTCACTTCTTCTTAGCTTTTCCAAAGCTCAGTTCCTTGTTGAAGTTTTTAAAATTACTTTTTCGCAATTGAAACCGACTTCTCTGAGTGGACTATGTCTCTTTCAGGTTCCACAATAAGCGGAGAGATGACACCCTGGCAGCAGTTTTGAAGTGACATTCTCAAATTCTACTTTTAATTTGTCATCAGTGAGCTTACTTTTTCCAGGCCTAAAAGGTGTGACTAGATAATCTTCTGTTTCCTTTCCGGATCTAAGAATTTTCGAACCACAAGACATTGGGCTCTGGTATTATTACACTAAGGGGATTTTAGCATTTCTCTGCTGGAAATTACACCTGCCTGTTCCCCAAGGAATAACAAAAATATAGTCTATGTTAGTATTGCAACTACTTTGATTTTTTTTTTTAAGTAAAGGAAATATCTTAGACTTTTCTGATTAAATTACAGTCTGGGCCAAGGCAGCTCTCTCGCTAGCTGGTGTTTGTCTTCAATATACGCTTCTGGCCCTTTAAAAACAAAAACAGGGATAGAGGGCGCGTCCTAGGGCCTCAGGTGCCAACGAATCCTGCTTCTTCCGGGAAAGTCACCCGAAGACAGTCGTTTGGCATCCTGGGACTTGCAGTTTCTCTTAGGGCCAAGTCCCTTAGTAACTCATTGCTTTAGAGGACGATTCGGACTACAACTCCCAGAGGGCCAAGCGGCACCAGTAGGGTCCTGTACTCTCGCCGCGGCTGGGCGGCTAGTTCAAGTTGCCATAGCTGCAAGTCTGGGCACAGCTCAGTCGGTTGCGCCGCCGCGTCGGGTCAGTTGCACCTTCTCGGTCACAGGTGGCCGTGGGAGCCGGGTGGGGCCTCGGCGATGATCCGGCATTAAGGACCTGGGCTCTCAATCTCAGGTACTTGCCCGCCACCGCCCCTGGCCCTTTCTTTGCCACTTCCCTGTCGTGTGTAGACGTTTTAAGTCCCACTTCTCCTTGTCCCAGGGGTGGGGACACTGGCCGCGCGGAGATGTGGGGTAGGGCCGCGGCTTGGTAGCGTGAGCGCCAGGGTGGGGAGAGACGGGGTGCCCGGCCTGCGACCCCCTCCGCATGGGCATCCACAGCCTTGTCTGTGCCAAGCTATTCAGGGAATTTGAACTTCCTGGTCCTCCTTTTGCGAGCGGCATGTCCTGAGCTGTCAAGGAGATCGGCCTCATTTTGGAAGTGACTCGCCTGGCCTGGGATAGAGCTGGGATAGCGCTGGCCGTTTTGTACCTGTTATCTAATCACAGGCGCTGTATCGCTATATCGGCCTCTCCTGTGCCACCATGGGAGTTGCCCCAATGTTAGCTGCCCGTGATATGAGTTATTTCGTAGGAACATCTGACATTGAATTCCAGCTGCAACTGTGATCGGTTTGATGGGGCTCAGTGGCTTCCGCAGGCTCCTCGTAGGACCGCACTGTAACGTTGTTCCAAGTATGAAGCAAAGTATCTAGCACAGGGCCTTGCACATTGGAAGTGCTCAGTATTTGTTATTTATATTTACTAATTATGCAGAACAGTGCCGTCAAATAGAAATATTATGTGAGACACACACACACACACACACACACACACACACACACACACACACACGTTTAAATTTTCCAGTATCCACATCGTACCAGTAAAAAGGAAACTGGTGATGTTAATTTTAATAGTTTATTTAGCACAATTTATTTATATACAAAATGTTTTCATTTCAACATGTAGTCAATATGGAAACTTATTGAGGCATTTTACAGCCTTAAATGTATATATGTTTTTAATGTATAAAAATCTTGCATTGTATATTTACAGCACATGTGAACTCAAACTGGGCAGATTTCAAGAGCTCAGTAGCCACATATGGAGTGACTACTGTATTGTGCAGTGTAGATTCAAGGTGAAAACTTTGGCAGCTTTATATTGGCACAGAGAAATTGGGGTGTGTCTGTGACCCAGCTCTTGGGTGAAGGTTATGCTTTGTTAGAAGAGTGAAGTATGCATAAAACCCGAGTGCTCTCAGCGTGTCCGCTCTGCCATTGCAAGACCTGTGTCATTTGAAGCTCTCCACAGTTTATTTTGATTAACTTTTCCAGAATATTTTTTTTAACTTTTTCTTGAAGTGGTTTATAGATGTAGTCCCAGGTCTTCTTATGTGACAACTACTAGTTCTCTGGATACTTCCTGTGGATTCCTACAGACTGCTTTAAAAGCAGTCACAAAGAATTGAAAATATTTCTGTCCACAGACTTTCTTACAACCAAAGACATTTTATGTTTACTTATTTAATTGCAGTACTAAATGTGGGTGGTACTGGGCAGCTTATGAAATATATCGTTTAGGCGTACTAGCATATATAGTTCGTTAACTGGCTTAGAAATTCAACTGGGTCATTAAATTCAGAAGTATCATGTTAAATTAATTACTTGACTTAGTTTACCCTCTGATAGACATGCTGAAAGAGAGAGTACTTTTAGGTGGACTTGGGCTACAATTGCATGATCTGGCCAGCCCTAGGGATGACCAGGCATGGGCGGAAGTAACAAGTGAGGAGTATGTTGGTTGGGCACTTGGGTGGGAAGAGTTCCTTTGAGTTCGGTGGGGCTTTTGCATGACCCAAGGAGCATTTTCTCTGTTCTCTGATATGCCATGAACTGTATATAGTGAGGGTGAGCTTATTTTCATCTTTTATTTCTTTAAAAAATTTAAAGTTGTAGGTGTGTTTTAATCCTTGTTTCATTTATCTGTAGGTGGTTTGGGGAAAATATAGGGGCAACCAAAGGTTATCTACTTGACTAGGCCTTTTGCCCTGAACCTCATGAAGAAATGATAGGAGGCAGACATATGTGCCTAAGAAGAGCACTGAGCTCAGTGGAGAGCAACACGGAGATTTGGGGGTGTGCTTTGTAAGTATGCTTTCTCCCTGTGTTTCTAAACACATTTTTGCATATTTATAGTGGAAAAGAGTATGTCAACAAATAAGCTTTTGAGAGGCAAGAAGTCCCTTTCTAACATGTAGCGTAAAAATTAAATAGAATGGTTGTGCGTGAGAGTTATAAAAATTCAAGGGGACAGACTAGATACCTTAACAAAAACAACAATGATGCAATTGTTTCCATTAGACAAGTATTTGAGAACCTATTTTGTCCCAGGCACAGTAATAGAAACCTTCTATGTGACATATATATATATGTGACATATATATAATATTTTTATTATACTATTCTTATTAAAAAATATCTTTATTGATTTCAGAGAGGAAGGGAGAGGGAGAGAGAGAGATAGAAACATCAATGATGAGAGAATCATGGATTAGCTGCCTCCTGCACACCCCCTACTGGGGATTGAGCCCACAACCTGGTCATGTGCCCTAACCAGGAATCGAACCATGACCTCTTGGTTCATAGTAGAGGCTTAATTGCTGAGCCATGCTGGCTGGACATTATTATGCTACTAGAGTCCCAATACATGAAATTTGTACAAGAGTAGGCCTTTCTTCCCCTGGCTGCTGGCACCCGGGACCCGGGCTTCCCTCGCAGAGGGAGGCCCCGTCCACCCGCCACAGCCCACCAGTCGGTGGTCTGGGCCTCCCTCTTTGGGGTGATTGTGGAGCCCCCCATTGATCGCCCCGCAGGCCAGTGGCCTGGGTCTTCCTCTGCGGGGCGATCATGGGGCGATGGCTGGGCCTCCAACCAATTGCATCGCACCCACCTTGGCTGGCCTGGCGCCAGTGGGTGTCATAGCATGGTCCCGGATGGTTGTCTGGATGGTCGTCCGGATGGTCGTTCCGCTGTTCAGCTGTTTGGTCGATTTTCATATTACGCTTTTATTATATAGGATTCTTTGTTTTACAAATGAGACAGTTGAAGCTCAGATGGTACACGCGATTTGCTGGGGATTCTGGAGCCCAAAGAGTGGTTTTCATTCCCAGGTGTTCTTTCTACAAACCTCAGTCCTGCCCAGTATGAAGAGGTGCCATTGCTGTCTAAGATTGCCCTCAGTGGGATTTGATTGACAGTCAGATTTTTAGATTAAGAGTACCATATAAGCAAATTTTACTGTTATTTATCTTTTATCTATTTATTCAGAAAAATATATTTTTATTATAGATTTCAGAGAGGAAGGGAGATGGGCTATTTATCTCTTTAAATATTCAAAGGGTTTTATTATCTTAGTTTATTCAAGATATAATGGTTCTTACATTATTATTGAGGTAAAAGAGTTATAATTCGTGATTACTGTAAAATGAACATATTCAGCATGAATTGTCATTGATAATGAAGGATGTAGTATTAAGAACTCAAGTTTTCAGATGTAGAGGTAAAACTCTGGACACTTTTTAGCATTTTGATAAGGGACACTTAAACCTATATAGGAGACCCATTGGGGCCTTGTAAAAACACTGTCCAAGATCTATGCTGCACAAAGTTCTTAGAATTAAAGAATTTTAGAGCTGGAAGAGCCTGATAAGGTCATATAATCACAAATTCTCAGATGTAATCTTGACATATTTGGGAATAATATAAAAATAATCTAGAGTCGATTCAGTGGTATCCATGTAGTATACTGGATTGATTCTAATATGAAATGTTTCAATATATTCATGTTATTCTGTAGTGTGTATTTATTTGTTGCAATAATGTAGTATTACATGTCAGTACATAAAATTCTACAATGTCTCTTTTAACTGCTACATAATATTCCAAATGACTATATTTAATGTATCCCTTATCAGTAGATTTGTAATTCTTTCTTATTTTCTTTTTTACTATTTTAATTCTGCAATTAAACTCTTTCTACATATACACATGAAATGTATACATACATCTTAAACATCTTTTGTTTTCCTAGGATAATATACAGAGTGGGGCAAAAGTAGGTTTATAGTTGCTCGTATGGAATATAATACAATAATTAATAAATAATAATATAAGAATAAACTCTGTTGTGCATACTTACAACTATAAACCTACTTTTGCCCTACCCTGTACATAGAAGTAGACTATCTGGGTCAAAACATATGCATATTACTTATTTTTTACTTGTCTTGCCAGATTGTTCTCCAGAAAAGCTATCTATTTCAGTTAATATTCTTACAGCAAGGTGTGCCCTTGTCAATCCTGGAGGTGAGAGCTATTTTTTTTAAATTTGTACAAAACAGATAAACAAGCATATCATATTATTATTTTAATTTTCAATTTTTTGGTTAGGAATATAAAGAACGTTCTATACTTGTTAGGGCCATTTGTATTCTGTGAATTGCCTGTTTATATACCCTTTGCATCTTTTAGTACTGGTCCGTTCTTTTAAAATCATTTTTTTAGAGAGATGATGAATCCTTTGGTTTCGATATAATGCGAATATTTTTCTGTTTGTCCTTCTTTCCCCCTAACCTTGCTTCTAGTATCTTTTTATCAATAATTGTAAATGCTCCTAACAGGCTACAAGGTCCTTATCAGATATTCACTCCTCCCTGAAATTCACGTAACCCTTAACATCGATCAGTACAATGCTGGTGTGTGGGTGTTTGGGAGATGGACATATATGTGTTTATATGTATCCATTTAGCTGAAGAACATCTAGAATCTACAATGTGCACAGGGTTTGCCATGACACAGGTGCTCAGGATGAATGGATAAGTGAAGAAGAGAGACATTGTGGAAGTAGTGAACGATGATTATTATTTTAAAAAAAGAAGAGATAAGCAGTTTAAAAAATTATTTGTTTATTTTTAAGCACAGCTTACATTCAGTATTATTTTGTATGAGTTTCAGGTGTATAGCATAGTGACTAGACAATCATATACTTTACAATGTTCCCCCTGATATTTCCAGTACTCACCTGTCACCAATCATAGTTATTACAATATTTTGGACTATATTTCCTATGCTGTACTTTATATTCCCTTAACTGTTTTGTGTAACTAACAATCTGTACTTTTCAATCCCTTCACCTCTTTCACCCAGTCTCCCAGCCCCCTCTCCTCTGGCAACCATTAGTCTGTTCTCTGTGTCTATGAGTCTGTTTCTGTTTTGTTTGCTTGTTTGTATTGTTCTTTAGATTCCATGTATAAGTGAAATCATATGGTATTTGTCTTTCTCTGGCTGACTATTTCACTTACCATAATACCCTCTAGGTGAGATAAGTAATTTTATAGATTGTAGAAAAAAGGAAAAAGCTCGATGGTGAGAGACTGAAGGCTTTAAATTGGCAAGAAATGGGTTTGCTTATGAGCAGCAATTGGTACATTGAAAGAGTACTGAGAATGGACCTAGATGATAAAGAACCTAAGTAATTTGGAGTGTAGTGCTTTATAGTACAGACAAATAATAATTGAGGAGTGCAGATAGCTGCAGATGACAATAATGAATTTAAATGATTTGCAATAATTCAAACAAGCCTAAGTGTGATTCAGTTGTTTTAACACATTTATTCAAATGGATTTGAAATGTTTATCTTTGTTTTCTCTATAAAGGACATATTATCAAGTGTTCATATTTTTACTATTTTGCAGTTTAATCCATATTGTTTGAAGATGTAAGATAATTAATCTAGGCCATTTCTACAAGAATCATTTTACCCAACAATTATTTAATTAGTATTTACTAATTGCAAGGTCCTGTACTTTGAAATTCATCTCGGGATTAATCAGACAGGATAATAAGAAAATGTAATTGTAAATTCATTTAAAAGTGTTCCAACTACATGCCAGGAACTATGCTAGGTGTTGAAATACAACCATGGATTAAATAAATAGTCTCTGGTAAGGTTTCCAGTCTAGTGGGGAGACAGACAAGTAAATGGCCAGTTAGCAATCTCTGGGCGGTGTTGAGTTGGTATCCACTATGGATACTTGGTCCAGGGTAGGGGTGGGGGGAGTGAAAGAAGATTTCTAGGGGAAGTTTCCTTTGAGCTGAGACTTGAAAGAAAAGTAGAAGTTAGCAAAGGGAAAACAGAGTGAAAAGAATGTTCCATGTGGTGAATCCAGCATAGGTTTGATGACAAAATGAACATGACATATTCTGTGACAGCCCTGGCCAGATGGCTCAGTTGGTTGCAGCATCATCCCTTGCACCAAAAAAGTTTTGGGTTTGATTCCCCGTCAGGGCACATACCTAGGTTGTGGCTTGATCCCTGGTCTGGACGCCTGTGGGGGCAACTGATCGATGTTTCTCTCTCACATTGGTGTTTCTCTCTCTCTCCCTTCCTCTCTCTCAGACCAATAAAACATATCCTCAGGTGAGCATAAAGAAAAATTAAAAAAAATTCTGTGGCACAAATAATTGTATTTCATGCAGATATTTTGACATTTCATAAATGTCTTGCTATAATTATAGAGCTATACAAATGCAGAGGAAGGAAAGATCACTTCTGGCTAGAGGTGGACAGCTTCATTGAGATTGTGTTATTTGAGCTATGCCTGGACAAGTGAGTGTTTAAATAGGTGGCAATACTAGATAGCAGAAGGCATTCCACCCAGAACTAATGACATTAATGAGGGTGGCAGTGGGAGAAGAATAGTTGCTGTAATAGCTGAATGTAGGCCTTAAGTTTTCTGTGGTACTTTTATTAAGACAGGTGGCTTGCCGAGGGCCTTGAATTCCTGATTCAAGAACCTAGATTCAATCAGGTGGCCAGTGGAGTTGGAATGTATAGGAAAAGACTCAAAAGTCAGAGAAACCATTTTGGTGGCTAGAAATGAGTTGAGAAAAAGTCCTAAATTTATGAGTAGTGCATGTGGCAATGAGTACGGTTAGATGGTCAGAAATCTGGATCTTGGAGAAAGGTTGAAGACTCAGCTCTGCTACTCAGTAGCTGTGTAGCCATGAGTACCTTTCTTAGCGCCTTTAAGCCTCTTAGGTATATATCATGATGACAGTGTACTGACCTTGTAGGGTTATTGTCATACAACAATCTGATATTGAAACATTAGTTATTCAGCATTATTCAACTTGAGTTTCTTGAAGGTTTTTGAAATTGAGGTTCTTAACTTCAGTCCTGATCCATTTACTCCCAATAATTCAATTTCATTATAATTGGATTTCTGTATAATCCTATATCTTTAAAAATTTTTTATGTACATTAAAAAACATTCCAGGAAACAGTTCATGGGGAGGTCAAAGTTAAGAACTCCAATTAGCTTTTTTTCTTAAAATTTAGAAGTCTATATATTTTGAAAAGAATATGCCAATTATTCTGTTTATCCACTTTGAAAATTAAGAATAAGAAATAAAATTGAGGATATTATGTTAAGCAAAATAAAGTCAGCCAGAAAACCTAAGAACCATATGATTTCACTCATATATGGGATATAAAACTGAAACTCATAGACACAGACAACTGTATGGTGGTTTCCAGAGGAGAGGGGGTGGAGGATTAGTAAAGGATAAAGGGGACCAAATATATGGTTACAGAAGATGGTTTGACTTTGGATGGTGGGCACACAATGCAATATATAGATCATGTATCATAGAAATGTACCCTTGAAACCTATATAATCTTATTAACCAATGCCACCACAATAAATTTAATAATGATAAAAAAGAAATACAAAACTCTTGAAATGTATTTCAGTCCTTTATTATAGAAGAGTTAAAAGGAAAGATCTAAATATATAAAGTAAGCGTGGGGGAAGGAAGAAATATGGGAATTGAGAAAGAGTGGAGGAAAAAGAGAAATAGAAAATACGTGTACACCAAAAAGAAAATACAATTTAAAAAAATAAAATTTAAGGTTTTATGATTTTTCTGAAAAAAAAAATGCTTTTCTGCCTGAAAGAGGTAAATATTCTTAACAAGAGAAAGGGTTATTTAAAAGACATCTTAAAATAGTTGTAGAAAGTTGGATTTATAGCATATTTACATATTATCTTGTATTCATTACAGAAATCTCTAGTTCTAAGTAGATAAGCACATATGGATGACATACTCTGGCCTTAAATGCATTTCTTGGGGGAGTGAGGGTGATAAGAAATATGACAGGGATGGACAAAGAAAATATTTCAGTGATTAGGCAATGTATTTAGAATTTACACAGTTCTGCTACTAGAAATGTAGTGGAAAAGCACTGGCTTAGAGACACAAGATATGGGTTCTAGTTCTGTTACTGTAACTTTTCAGCAAAGCAATGGTGGGCAAGTATTTTATTCAAAGCTTTGTTTTACTTAGCAGTAAAAGTAAAGAGTTATAATTATACCCACTTTGTATGATTGAATGGAAGTCAAAAGAGAAAGTGCTAAAGAAAATGCTTTGTAAGCTATAAAGCAACATACAAATTTGAGGTATAAATAGCAGTCAGAAATATTTCCTTTCTTAAAATTTTTAGTGGTGTTTTTTCACTAGGAAAGTCAAGAGGAGTTTCTGTTTCTACTTTAAAAAATAGGAGGAAAAAACAAGTATTATGCTTTATAATATATTTAAGAAACAGCTTGTTTCTTATGAAAATCTTAATGTTATGGGGAGTAGATTAAATAGCCCCAATTGCTATTTATGATTGCCTAGTTTTTCTCTCTCAATAATTGCTAGTCTGTCACTTGTCATATCAATTGCTTATGCTTATTTTGTGCATCCTAATTTGAATTTGTCCTCCCCACTCCCTCCTCACCACCAGAAGACAGTCTGAAAACAACTTGTTTTCTCAAGGAGAGTAGTCTTTAGAGGAAACTTCAGGAAATTAAATTTTTTCTGAACCAAATAAAATGATTTATTAGTAAACTACATTGTCAACAGATGACCATTGGTGCCAATTCAACGCCAACAGGAATCCCCAATTTGGGGTGTGGTGAAGAAGGAAACTTTATTCAGTGCAAAACAGCTCAATTGTGATAAAGCCTAGCCGTGAAAACAGCAAGCCTATGAGGTGGACCTGGGGCCAGGCCCCTCTCTGCTAGAGATCTCTGTTCCTTGCTGGTCTGTTCAGCTCTGTGCTGGTCTGCTCTTCTCCATTCTGTGTTTGGTGCCTGTCTTCTCTGGCCCATGTTGGTCTGTTCAGCTCTGCTCCAGTGAGACAGAGATATCTTCGGTGTTTTATCTCAGCCAGGGATCAGTCTTTGGTGGAAAGGGAAGGTGCACTCTCAGAGCCAGAGGGGAGCTGGCTTATATAGACAGAAGTCCTTGCCTGCGACCTTGATTGGTCTGTTCTCATGCAAACAAGGACTCCAGATCCTTGCAGTTGGATTTGTCCAAAAGGCACTTTCCTGATTGGTCAGAAAAGAGCTGCTCTGATTGGTCAGTGAAGATGTTGATGGGGATAAAGCTGTAAGCTCTGTTTGGATGGGGGAAGCCTCAGTCCCATTGGTTGAAATAGGATTCCAAGAGTTCCTTTATAAGGGCTGGCTCAGCAGACAGAAAAACAGTGCAGGCAGGCAGTTCAGTGCAGGCTTCTGTGTGAAGTGCAGTTTGTGTAGAAATGGCTGCTAGTCTCTGTTTTTAAAATTTGAGCCCTGTTAGCCACCAGGAGAACTTCTTGGTAGGTATCTTCTTTCTCAGTGTTCACAATATATATACCGCTTAGCTTTTGCTGCATAACAAATAAAACATACAAGGCATCTGTATATATAAAAGCCTAAGCGACCGATGACTGAATGACCGGAATGACCAGTTGACCAGTTGCTATGACGTGTGCTGACCACCAGGGGGCAGATGCTTAATGCAGGAGCTGCCCCCTGGTGGTCAGTGCGCTCCCACAGCCAACCTCCTGCGGCTGGCCCGCAGCTTCAGCGTCCGGTGTCCATTCCTTCCGTGCCCGGCTTGGTGACCGTCGCCTCCTCTCCTGACCCTGCCGGGACCTTTGGCCCCGGGCTTGGATGGGGAACCAGAGTGGGTGGTGGTGGATGTGACCCCTTTCCCAGGGGGCTGAGGACCGGTTCCCTCGTAGGGGCCTGAGGCCAACATCCCATGCCCCATTCCTCCTCCTGGCTGGCAGGCCCCGATTGGCCTGCAGTTCCTCCCTTTGTCCCTCCCCCCAGTTGTCGGCCCGGCCCTAATCGCTGGCCAGGCCTAGGGACCCCACCTGTGCACAAATTCATGCACCAGGTTTCTAGTACAACAATAACTTTATCGCTTGTACAGTTAGTCAGCTAAGCTATCTGCTTATTATGACTAGACTCACTTATTTATCTGGGTTCAGCTGGCTGGTCACCTGGTCTGCTGACCTAAGCAGGAAGCCTCTGGTGCAACTATGTATTCCCACACCTTCCAACAGGATATCCTGGGCATGTCTTCTTGGAGATGGGAGAGGTGCAGGGAAGCAAGTTCCAGTGTGTAATACCTTTTCATGACTCCACTTGTGCCATGTTAGCTAGAATCCCATTGACCAAAGCAGGTCACATAGCTGAGCCAGAGGAAGGGGCCTGGGTAGGTAACTCTACCTCTGAGAGCAGTGCACGTAGGGATGGGTAAAGAATTGGAGCTAAATCATTAAAGGTACTACATTTTTTATCTGAATTTAGTTTTTGATATATATAATAGTAGGAAAACGTTCTAAGTAGATGGATTAAAATCAAGCCCTTTTGTTTATAGTGGTATTTTGTTCTGGTTTTGGAGTTAGTAGGCATGGCTGATATCAAAGCTGTTAACTATCTCAAGCATTTAACCCTGATTAATTCTTCCCAATCAAATTGGTCATTTTTAACTAGGGAAACTCCTTTAAAAAGGTAAACTTCCTTTGTCTTGGTTCTTTATTCAAAATAGGGTTGCAAACTTTGCTAGTAAGTGGGGCCAATCGGTTAACACACTGGGTGAAGCAGCTAGTAGGAACTTGGACCAACAGGAAGGTACATGCCCAACTCCAAGGCAGTCATGGTTTATGTCCATGTTGCCTTGGGAAAATTCAAACCAGTGTTGCCAGATCTCTGGGTTTTTCAAGAGAAGCTGGAAATTAGAATTTTTATATGAAATTTAGTTGTTTTAAAATTAGTGTTTTAAAATAACATAGTGAGTGTTATTTTCAAATACATGTTAGTCAGCTGGGTTTGGTCTATAGTCCTCCAGTTTTCATCCTCTGATTTAAGCAAAGTGGTGTCAGAAACTTGGGATTCTAGCTCCATCTTTGTCCAGGCTGATCTCTTGCCCAGCCTGGGGCAGTTTGGACAATCAGTAGAGGTTGTCTGTACCCCCAAAGGACTTTATTCATATCTGCTATTTTAAGAATATTGTAGTATATATTTCATTTTCATTTTCAATCGGTTAGCAAATGCAAAAGTCCAATTCCAGGGTGTAACTACAAGTAATAAATTCATCTCGAGTTTGCTAGCATCCATTTCTCTGTAATTTTCTTGAATTTTTTGTTGTTATTTTTAATCTTGACTTTTAAAAAACTTTTTACTTAATTTTGTAAACTGCCTCATTTATTTTAAAAGTGTGTGTGGGTGTATGAATCTAAAATATCTGTGTCATTCTGCTTGTGAGAAGGGGGGGGGGTTATTAAGTAACTTTCTTTTAAAACTGCACTTATCTTTAACAAGTGGCACATATGTAATTATCTGAGCAGCAACTAATTTTTTTCTCCATGCCTGAATAAGGAGTCATTTTGTATGCTGCTTGTCCTTTTCCAGAAATGCCCCTGCTCCCTCCTTGGTGGGCACTGGTCCCTGTGACTTTTTCCCTGGACTCAGGAGCTGGAGCAAGGGGAGCAAAGTGCATCTGGGAGCTGAGCCTGACCCGCTCCACCCATAGGATAGAGGGTGTGTATGTGTGTGTGTGTGTGTGTGTGTGTGTGTGTGTGTGTGTAAGAGAGAGAGAGGGAGGACATGTAGGGCAGCAACAGGAATAAGTGGAACATCTATACTAATAAAAGGGTAATATGCTAATTAGACCAGACATCTTCCAGATGACCATCTAGACGTCCTTCCGACACAGCCACTGAGGCAGGGCTGAGGCAGAGGCAGTTAGGGGCGATCAGGCTAAAAGGGGGGAGTGGTTAGGGGGATCAGGCAGGCAGGGGAGAGCTGTTAGGGGCGATTGGGCAGGCAGGGGAGAGCAGTTAGAGCAATCGGGCAGGCAGACAGAGAGGTTAGGGGTGACTGGGCAGTTGGACATTCCCCGAGGGGTCCTGGATTGGAGGATGACCATCTAGACGTCCTTCCGGACACAGCCACTGAGGCAGGGCTGAGGCAGAGGCAGTTAGGGGCGATCAGGGTAAAAGGGGAGAGTGGTTAGGGGGATCAGGCAGGCAGGGGAGAGCTGTTAGGGGCATTTGATTTTATATTGTACTAGAGGCCCGGTGCATGAAATTTGTGCGTGGCAGGGGGGGTCCCTCAGCTCGGCCTGCACCCGCTCCAATCCAGGACCCCTCGGGGGATGTCCAACTGCCCAGTCGCCCCTAACCTCTCTGCCTTCCTGCCCGATCACTCTAACTGCTCTCCCCTGCCTACCCAATCGCCCCTAACAGCTCTCCCCTGCCTGCCTGATCCCCCTACCCACTCTCACCTTTTAGCCTGATCGCCCCTAACTGCCTCTGCCTCGGCCCTGCCACAGTGGCTGTGTCTAGAAGGACGTCTAGACGGTCATCCGGAAGATGTCTGGTCTAATTAGCATATTACCCTTTTATTAGTGTGTGTGTGTAATATATTTAAAAACATTAATTCTCTAAGTCAGAAGTCTCAAAGTGGGATGATTTTACCCAGTCACCCCTCCCCACCCCAGGGACATTTAGCAGTACTGGAGATGGGTTTAAATCCATTCCCTGACGGAAGAATGCAAGGTGCTCTGCTTATTTGTACCTTCTCTAGTTCTTCTGAAAAAGAAGTTTTCTAACTGGATCCCCTATCCTTGTCTCATCTATTTGTTAAACTTATGCTCTTCCAGATGGGTGGGAGGATCCTGACCCCACTGCTCTGGCGTTTTGTTGTAGTACTTAGCTCCCTGCAGAGAGCACTTTTACAGCTCTTTATCTCCCATCAAGGACTGTCACTTAATTTACTTACTTTCATCTTTAATTTCTAATGCAGATATAATTGAGTAAATGAATGCACAAATATGTTCAAGTTTCTCTCTCTTTCCTTTTAATCACCTGAAGATATGTTTTTTTATTGATTTTAGAGAGACAGAAAGGGGGAGAGAAAGAGGGAGAAACATCTATGTCAGAGAGAAACATTGATTAGTTGCCTCCCAGTGGATCCCTGATCGGGGATCAAACCCTCAACCTCGGTATGTGTCCTGACCAGGAATTGAACCCGAAACCTGCAGGGGATGATGCTCCAACCAACTGAGTCACCCAGCCAGGATTATGTATCTCTTTGATTTTTTCCCCTATGAATTATATTATCTATCAACTTCACAGGGAACTGGCTGTTGATTTTGATCTTATATGAACTTACCAAAAGGGTTTGAGGAGATTAAGTTACAGAGGAGTATTGATATCAAGAAGCCAGGCATGACTGAAAATTGTTTGTACATGATAACCTTTCCTGGCTAGTTCACTTTGTCTCTTGAAGGAGGAGGCAAAGCTCTCAAGACGTGCAGCTGTTGAAACAGTGAGAAATGCCTTCTAAAATTTGAACTTTGATAATGATTAAGCTTAAAACACACTCCCCACACTCCCCATCCCCTTAAATATCAACATCATTACCTTGAACGTGTTCTTTGAGGACAGTTGCCTTGGACAGGGATGGCTGAGGCACTTGGAGGCCACAGAAGTAATCACCTACTTAACATGCACTAGTCAGCTTTTGTAAAATGTCACCCTTGATGCTGGGTGCTTATCTTTTATGGAACAGCTTGCAAATTCTAATTGTTTTAAACTGGCTCTGAGGAAAAGAGATTTGAGAATCAATAAATTACAGCTCTCATACATACAAATATGCATCATTATAATGAGGACAATCTGATGGCTTTTTAGGTCAAATAACAGAAGAGGTGGACTTGAGTTTGTACAGACTCACTGCCAGTCCTCTTATTACAGGGTCAAATGCACTTTTACTCCCTCTGCTCACAGTGTTCAGGTTTGCACATGGGCATTTGTTTTTGATGGACTTTTTCCTCAGTGGGAGCGAATTGAGGAGCTTCATTACTCACTCTGGTGGCGGTATGTCATCTTTATAAGGCTCGTTAAGGCAGAAGCAACAATATTTATGCCTTTAAATACTGATGTGTTGGGAACAGCAAAATAAAGTATTTTTAGAGTTCTACCATCTGGTTTCAGACCCAGAGCTTTCTCTAAGACTCTGGAGATTTTCACCCAAGGTCACCTGTCCTAGTCCTCTCTAGTCTTGGAGAAAGCTCAATGTCTGAAAAGCAGACAGATCAATGCTATTGCTTCCTGATCAATGAGAAGTTTTGTGGTACTAGAAGGTGGTAGTAAGAGAATATTTTCTGCTTTTTCTCCAGTTGAAGGAAACACTTTTCTCTCCTTTAATCAGAATTTGGGTGATTCAGTTTTTTAAAATTGTTCTTTAAGAGTTCTTCAATCATTCTTCAAATTTAGCAACTCTTTCCTCCCCAACAGATGTCATGCTGAAACTTCTTGTGATAATGAGAATGGATTTTTAATCCAACTGAACTTTTTCCTTTTGAATATTTAAAAAGAATGATGAAGATTTTCCTTGAGCGTACATAGATGTTTTTCTACCAGTCTTAATAATTCTTCTTTGGGCTTCATATTGTAATTGTGGTTAATATAATTCATGAACCATTTAAATTTGTTTTTCAAAGCAGAATTTGATTGCATACTTTATGTGAGTACACATTAATGTGTTTTCACATAGTCCTTCAACTTTTAAGTTCATTCCAGTATTAAGAATATTTTTTGAGCCTTGGCCAATGTGGCTCAGTTGGTTGAGTTTTGTCTCATTCACCTAGAGGTCAGGGGAGGACAGTTGTGGGTGATCGGGCTGGCAGGGGAGGGCAGTTGTGGGCGATCGGGCCAGCAGGGGGGCAATCAGGCAGGCAGGCAGGCGAGCAGGGAATGATTAGGGGCGATCAGGCTGGCAGGCAGAAGCGGTTAGGGGCAATCAGGCAGGCAGGCAGGCGAGCAGTTAGGAGCCAACGGTCCCTGTGGGATCAGGCCTAAACCGGCAGTCAGATAGCCCCCAAGGGGTCCCAGATTGGAGAGGGTGCATGCTGGGCTGAGGGACACCCTCCCGCCCCCGTCCACAAATTTTATGCACCAGGCCTCTAGTTGGTATATAAAAAGGCCATAGATTTCTGGGTGTTAATTTTGTATCCTGCTACATTGCCGAATTCATTTATTAAGTCTAGTAGTTTTTTGGTGGAGCTCTTTAGGGTTTTCAATGTACATTCTCATGTCATCTGCAAATAATGACAGTTTTACTTCTTCTTTTCCAATTTGGATGCCTTTTATTTCTTCTTCTTGTGTGATTGCTATGGCTAGCATTTCCAGCACTGTGTTGAACAGGAGTGGTGAAAGCGGACATGCCTATCTTGTTCCTGTTCTTAGGGGAAATGGTTTTAGTTTTTGCCCATTGAGTATGATTTGGCTGTAGGTTTGTCATATAAGGCTTTTATTATGTTGAGGTATCATCCCTCTATTTCCACTTTGCTTAGAGTTTTTTTTTTTATCAAGAAAGGGTGTTGGATTTTGTCAAATGCTTTTTCTGTATCAATTGATATGATCATGTGATTTTTGTTTTTCAATTTGTTTATGTGATGTATCACATTTATTGATTTGCATATATTGTACCAGCCTTGCATCTCTGGAATAAATCTCACTTGGTCATGGTGTATGATCTTTCTAATGTACTGCTGGATCCGATTTGCTAGAATTTTGTTGAGGATTTTAGCATCTATGTTCATCGGCGATGGATATTGGTCTGTAATTCTCTTTTTTTGTGGTGTCTTTATCTGGTTTTGGAATTAGTGTAATGCTGGCTTCATGGAGTTTGGAAGTGTGCCTTCCTCTTGAATTTTTGGAATAGTCTCAGAATCGAACTATGACCTCCTGGTTCATAGGTCGATGTTCAACCACTGAGCCACACCAGCCGGGCAGGAGTTGCTCTTTTAAAGCAGAAAAAACAAAGGAGGGAGAATTACGTGAGGAAGTGACTTATGTTTTCAAATTGTATGTAACTATTATGATAAGCCAAAGGACTAATGTAATAAATACTGTAAAATATCAAAAGTAAATAGCTAAATTAATCTCTTATTCCCGTTCTCTTTACTGTTTGCTTGACCATGATCTGAATTCATTTTTAAGGATTTGTGTACATCAATGGCAGAATCCTCCAGTGATTCAGACCACTTCCGCTCTCATGACCGGTTGAGTCGATGGGCTGCCAGGTCACTACACAGGGAAATTGGAAATCGTTCTACAGTCGATGTCACCAAGAAGGTCAACACTATCACAAGTACTTTACAGGTTAGTTTAACACTAGATGCTTTAAATCAATATTAAATAATAAATAGTTAAGCTGAGTAATAGTTTCAGTCACTGTATTAGTTTTTTTGTGCCCATAACAAATTGCCACAAAATTAATGTCTTAAATAACAGAAATTTATTTTCTTAAAATTCTGTAGGTCAGAATTGGACACTAATCTCATTGGGCAATAATGGGGGTGTTGGTAGGGCTGCATTTCTTTCTGGAGGCCCTAGGGAAATACCTCTCCTCTTGCCTTTTTCCAGCTTCTAGGCTGCCCACATTTTCTGTCTTGTGTCCCTGTTCATCTCCAAAGCCATCAGGGGTGGGTTGAGTCCTTCTCATAGCACGTCACTCTGACTACCTCTCCTGCTTCTCTCTTCCACTTTTAAGGACATTTGTGATCACATTGAGTGCACCCAGTAATCCAGGATATAGCTCATCTCAACATCCTTAATTTAATCACATTGGCACAATCCCTTTTGACATGTAAAGTTCCAGGAATTAGGGTTTGAACATCTTTGGAAGCCATTATTCTGCTTACCACAGTTAGTAAGGATATTTGAAATATATGATAGGTTGTGGAAAGTGTTATATTTCCAAATAAAATATTATAGGAATGAAACCATTAGGGATTACCATCCTTTAGCTTCTTGTGGACATGTGCCTTTGGAGAAATTGCTCATATTTTGGCTTGGATAAATATATCAATCAGATAGATTGCCAACTAGATGATATACATTTAGCTTCTATTGAATTTGAAAGTGTTAAGTCAGAGGGGGAAGAACTCAGGACTTGAATTAAACTGAGAGTTACTAATTATTCATCCAAGCCAAAATATGATTATTCATGGATGAATAATAGTGAGAGTCCATTTTTATTTGGAGGCTAACTTTGACAGTGTTTGGAGATTTGAGTGAGGGCAGTTTTCTTTCTTCCATAAAAGGGGCTTGGGAAATGAGGTGGGGGAAGTTACTACAGTCACAATGGGAAAAAGAAAACTCAGAAATAGAATTTTTTCCCCCCTACTTATTACTCCCTTACCTTTGTTTTACCTGGATAAGCATGGCTTTTGGCTTTTTATTGCTCTGGGTTAATATGCTTAGATAAAAAAAGGCTATTTTCTAGTGGAGAGGCCATAATTTGATTTGATTTTTCTTTTTAAACTTAATATAACAATGAATTTTGGAGTACAAATTCTTGTACTTTCCCACCACAGAGACACATTAGTGTGTGTGTGTGTGTGTGTGTGT
>NW_005354673.1:1440809-1459166 GCF_000412655.1 Myotis brandtii
ATCACCTAAGGAGTGCGGCTATTTTTTGCATTGATTTTAAAGAAAGTGGAAGGAAGGGGGGTTGTGTAGAAAGAGAAACATCATTGTGTCAGAGACACATCAATTGGTTCCTCCCACATTCACCCTGATTGGGGGTGGGAATTGTTATCTGCGACCCAGCTACCTGCCCTTGACCTGGAATCGAACTCAAGACCCTCTGGTGGGCAGGCCAGCACTCTAACCATTGACCCACGCCAGCCAGGGCAGTAAGTATATATTTTTGAAAGAAATACCTCCATTAATCTCTCAGGTGAAACCTAGCATATTTAGGTAGAAACCATTTTTGTTGTGATTAGAGCTAAATTTGTTGTTTATAGCTAAAGGTTAAAGGATACTTTTCCCCCCTCCTAATTCAGTTATCAGATGAAGCAATAATTGAAATAACATGAATCCCAATGATTTGCTTCTCTTGTAGATAATCTACTAGATTAGTTCTTTTAGCATTCTTTTTCATAAAGGGGTGCGAATTAGTTGAGGTGCACAAGTTGATAATGAGGGTTTTTTTCAGTTTATGGTTTTGTTGCTGACTTATGGAACCTTGGATAAGGATTTAAATTAGGTACTTTAGATTTCACACAAGTAAATTGCAGATGGATTTTAGTTTCTCTCTCAGTTGTGTTAAGATTTATTTGATATTTATGAAATATAGATATCTGACTTAACTATGATATAAATTGTACCTTTGCAAATGGTTGACTTAGCTGTTTGAAATACAACTATGACTGATTGGGAAAAACATTGTTTGGATCAACTAATAAAGTCCATTTTCTTTCTCAAGGACACCAGTCGAAACCTGCGACAAGTAGACCAGATGCTTGGACAGTATCGAGACTATAGTAATGGACACACGGGTGCTATAGAACACGTAAGATGTTTGCATGTTTGTATTTTCTCTTACCTTTTTGGGAATGCAGAGCTGAGTATTAGGGATGTGAGCTAAAGGAGATAATAATTGTTAACAGCTTTAACTTTCAGACTGCTTCACTATTTTGTAGTATAAATTTAGGTTAGCTCATCAGTTAGATTGCCAACTAGATGATATACATTTAGCTTCTATTGAATTTGAAAGTGTTAAGTCAGAGGGGGAAGAACTTAGGACATGAATTAAACTGAGAGTTACTAACTTTGGGCTAACTCTCATGGGGAGGTAAGAATTTTAAGGACAGTAAAAAAATTTTAAAGTAATACATGCTCATTGTTTAAATAATAAAACTCTGGTCTCATAGCCCTTTTGAGTCCCATTCCAAAAAGGTAACAGTTTTGATAGTTTCTTGTATATTTTTCCAAACATTTTCTATGCATGCATAAGCTTACATGTGATTGCTTTATAAACTGTAATCATATGTAATGTTATGCAAACTTTTTCATTTAGTAATATATGTATTATTTTCCATATGACACATTCTTTTGAAATTACATTATACTGCACAGTATAGGTGTATTAAGTTGTTGTTTTTTTTTTGGTATTGTTGTAAATAATGCACCAATTTATGGTTCTAATGTTTTTCTGTAATCATATGTGATTCATGGGAGCAGAGTTGCTGGGTTGAAGGATATGTATACTTACAATATGCTAGATATTTCAAAATTGCCCTCCCAAGGATGTGCCAGTTTGTACTTACTTCACATGGGGATGTAAGAAGGAAACATATCCTTATTCTGAAGTAAAAGGAATATTTTTTATTAATATTTTGTTAATTTAATCTATATTATTTTCTCTTTTGAAATTTGTTAATTCATCTGCAAACTCTTGGAAATCCAATTACATTTATTTCTCTATGTTTTCAATATGAGTTTACACTTTAATAAGACTAGAATTATATTTGTACTATAATGATTGCCATATATATACATATCCTATGTAATAAAAGCCTAATGTGCTAAGTGCCTGGTGGTCCGTTCAGCCAATCAAAGCGTAATATACTAATGATATGCTAAGGCTGCTCAATCGCTCACTGTGACGTGCACTGACCATCAGGGGGCAGACAGTCGACTGGTCGACCAGTCACTATGACATGCACTCACCACCAGCGGGCAGACGCTCAATGCAGGAGCTGCCCCCTGGTAGTCAGTGGGCTCCCACACGGGGAGCTCTGCTCAGCCAGAAGCCAGGCTCATGACTGGCAAGTGCATCGGGGGTGGTGGGAGCCTGGCAGTTGGCAGTTGGACATCTCCCAAGGGCTCCCAGACTGCTAGAGGGCACAGGGCAGGCTGAGGGACCCCCCCCCCCCCGCAACCGAGTGCATGAATTTTATGCACCGGGCCTCTAGTGTATATATATTCAATATATATACTGAATTGTCACATAACTTCCAAGTTATAATTGAAGATTTGGTATTTTCTTTTTATAAAACAGAAGAATAGTTAGCATTATTTGCTTGTAATTAGAAACTAATTGCTTGTGCACAGGGAAATGTATCTTCTGTCATAAGGTTTTTCACTATCATTTAGAAAATAAACTTGGATTTTTTGCAGCTAAAAGATTTTCATGATTTATGATGTATTTGACAGATGGAGCTATAGATTTTGTATATTTGGGTAGCTCATTAAATGCTGTAGATTAAACTACTTTAATAATAATGGGAGTTAATACTCTGCCTTTTAATTTTAGTGAACAATTAAAAACACTAATAGCAGAGAACAATCCTACTTTGTCATAGTGAATATTAGATGCTTGCTTATCGTAGCAAATTTTCTTTGAATTTGCAGTTGGGAAATGAAATTACGAATTAGAGAAACTTCTGTGCAGATAAGCATTTAAAACACAAAGTATGTTCTACTATGGCAGTAAGCCTTTGTGGTAGGCCTTGAGTTGAATAATGCTGAACTCTGGGGGCTTTATATATGGGAAGTAAATACATTCAACAGGTACTTCATTTCCATCTGAGTTGTAAGTACATAGTATGCAAAGCCACTTTATAAAAAATAAGACACAGGAGAGCAAGTGTCTTTCTTTGGCTTCAGACTTTTTCTTAGTTTGGTCTAGAATCTCCTCCTGAATTTCTCCAAATTCTTGTCCTGTTAAAGCAGTTGGTTCTCAGTGATTTTCCCTGCCAACAAACCAGAGGAGTAATGTCACTCATTGCCTGACATTATACTCACTTGATAGAGCAGTGATCTTCATCGCGCCACCTATAAGTTACCTGGGGAGCATCTGCCATAATCTATTGGAAGATGTGCAACTCAGGAAGAGTATTTCTCGCAATAAGTGATTCTGATGGGCTCCTCAATGAAAATTGTTTTCTTAGCATTAAAATATTTACTGTTATGGAATATTTTACACCTAAAAATGAGTATATGTAATGTGCCAAGGATCATGTGATTTATCTGAATCTTTCTATTTATATTCTTTTTTTAAAAACATATTTTTATTGATTTTAGAGAGGAAGGGAGTGAAAGAGAAAGATAGAAATATCAATGATGAGAGAGAATCATTGATTGGTTGCCTCCTGCACACTTCCTACTGGGGATCGAGCCTACAATCCAGGCACGTGCCCTGACTGGGAACCGAAACGTGACCTCCTGGTTCATTGGTCGATGCTCAACCACTGAGCAACACCAGTTGGGCTCTATTTATATTCTTGAAGTCCTTGAAGTACATGGTAGTATTACCCATTTTTTCTTTTCTTTTAATCAATGTGTGCACTCTTTAGGAAGGAACCCTGGAAATTGATGTTTTTATTTTTGAGGCTATGCTACAACCTATACAAGTCCTCTTGCTGTGAAACTTGTTATAAAAAAAAAATCCTATAACAGTTTAATCCGTTTTAACCAGTACTCAACTGTTAAGAATTTCCTCCCTGCTAAATATCTATTGCCTCATTGAAATGAGCATTTCTTTTTTAAAATATAAGGGATTTCCTAGAAAATTAGATCAACTCTTTTGCTCTAGGGAAGACAAGAATTTTTATTATTAACTTAGATTTTATAAATGATTCTATTGCTAAGCCTCAGGACATGGATGTTTTATATATGTATTTAACATAGTTATTTGATTGGGGTTTAATTTTGTGAACATAATTTGCCAGTTGGTGAGAGGGAATATAAATAATCGATATGGTGTTTTCCTCCTGAGATGACCTCACCCAACAAGAGAACTATGAGAATCATTGCTGTTGGTTTTGTGAGGCCTTAGGGTCAAGAGTCATGTTGGGTCATCTTTTTGACTACTTTTCCTTGAAATGTACATAATTTCACTGTTGACCCCTTGAATCTTTCTAACATAGATGTAATTCTTTTAAAAAATATATATTTTATTGATTTTTTTTACAGTGAGGAAGGGAGAGGGGTAGAGAGTTAGAAACATTGATGAGAGAGAAACATCAATCAGCTGCCTCCTGCACACTCCCTACTGGGGATGTGCCCGCACCCAAGGTACATGCCCGCAATCAAGGTATATGCCCTTGACCAGAATCGAACCTGGGACCCTTCAGTTCGCAGGCCGATGCTCTATCCACTGAGCCAAGCCAGTTAGGGCCATAGATTTAATTCTTTGCTTATAGTATGTGAAGTTAAGCAGTGTTAGAGGGTAGCAGGGCATCTGTGGTGTTTTGTAGAGAAGCAGCACCTGCCTTTTCACAGTTTCTCTGGGAATTTCTCTGTAAGCTTAGCATATCCCAGGTGCTTTTAAACTATCAACTCATTTAATTCTCTCATCAATCCTGTTAGGTAGATACTATTATTTTCCTCATTTATAAGATAAAAAACTGGGGCACAGAATGGTTGCTAACTTGCCCATAGTCTCCTAGCTAGTCAGTGACAGAGTCTACGATGTTATTCTAAAACCTAGTGCCTGGATTCATTTACCTCATTTACCTCATGGTTGCTCACATTTTTGTGATGTTGTGAATCTATATTTCTGAAAATTGGGGGTTTGAATTCAAAGCTTAAAGGGTTATATAATTCACATTGATAAACTAGATTTTGGAGATTACCTTAACTGATTGAAAAACAGAAGCCCATTGTCACACAGTCATTAGTGTTGTAGCTGGTGCTGTGTCAGAAATTAGAGTTAGATGGAACAAATACAGAAACAGAATTGGGAAGAAATCTGGTGCTGAGCTAGGACTGGCATGGACAGATTGTCAAGGCTGGCAGTTTTGGCTGGCACTTAGGCAACATGGTGGATTCTGCAGCTTCCCTACACCAGCATTGATTTCCCCTTTTCTCCCAAGTAACAACCATTGATTTTTCACTATTCCAGCCAATGAGCCATATTTAGTTGGATACAATGACATAGGGTCTTTGGGCTCCTTGACTTTCATAACCTTAAAGAAGGGTCATTATTTCTCATTCTGTAAATTTCTTGGGAGGTCTGAGAACATTTGGGTCAAAGAGGACCTGTGGGGAAGGTTTTAGTTAAAAGCTTATTTTAAACATTTGTTATATAGTGCAATTGAATAGCTTGGTGTTTAGAACATTTCTAGAACTCTGTGTTCCTATTCATAAGACAACAGGGACTGTTTTTGAGTTAATGCTATAAAAATGGAATGCCCTCAAGAAAGAATATTCAACATAAAACGTTAATGCTTTCTGCAGTGGAAGTGTAGCTGATGATACTAGAGTAGTTCATATTGGGTATAAAAGCAAAATACAGTTCCCTTGATTCAGATCAGCTGATTTATTCATTTTTAAGGTAAAGATGGGTGAAAATATAGTAATAGCAAATTAAGCCTTAGAGGCTTGCATTAATAGGTAATTTTTCTCCTAATTAAGTGTTCTGTTTAAAATTTCTTTTGGGAGTAATAGGATGTTACCATCTGGCACATGAACTTTGGAAGAATTTAAATGTTAAATAGTAAACTCCAGGTTTTTGTTCTATTCGGTGGGTTTCAGTTGTCAAATATACTGAGTGACACCCTAACGTTAATGGTTTAGAGCCAGGCACAAGCCACTTGTAATCTCTCAAAGCTGAAGGCATGTGCCCCTTTCTCTCTGGCCAGGTTTTACTAGTTGTCCTGATGTTGAGAACTAGTCACAGTCTTTTAATAACTTTAATGTTAGATAGTAAGAGTCTACGAGTAAGAACTTGTAATCGAACAATTACAGTCTGCTGGCTTCTTTTTGTAAATACATTTCAAATCTTAGAAATTAGGTTCTTAGAATTCTGTTTAAAATTTTATTACCAAGTCTCACATGAAACATCTGGATAAGAGAATATTTTTTACAGACTTTTGCTTTGAGTCTAGAGGAAAAATGTAGATTTTGGAATCAGACTTCAAATTGAATTTTGATTTTTCTGCTAGAAACCATTTAGTTACTTTGGGCAAGCTACTAAACCACCTCTATGTTCATGAGTAAATTGTCTGCCCACCCAAAATACAGTAATATACTATTAAGGGTACCTTCCATTTTACATAGTAGTAATGCTTCAGTTTTTTTCGGTCTAATATCGAATGAGCAGAGGTAAAAGAATAGATTTAACATGTAAATGAAGCATTTATAGCAGATTGTGAAAATGTCATTGCATGTTTTGTGATGTGGGAAAGAGAGAAATGGAATCATCACTTGGTCTGTGGTGATATTGTCATGCTAGACTCTAAGAATCTGCACTTTAAAAAAAATTTCTTTTTTTTTTTAATTTCAGAGAGAGAAAAAGAGAGGGAGATAGAGATAGACACATCAATGAGAGAGAAACATCGATCGACTGCCTCCTGCTTGCCCCCTGCTGGGGATCGAGCCCGCAAACCGGGCATGTGCCCTAATCAGGAATTGACCTTCTGGTTCATAGGTTGACATTCACCCACTGAGCCACACTGGCTGGGCAAGAATCTGCACCTTCGGAATCAGTACCACAGTCTCCTGTGGAGCATTGTTTTCATTTCAGCATAATAGCATACTGAATTAATGTTAAATTGAGCTTTATTAGTGTTGTTTTATTTTATTTAACTTCAAGTTTTAGTTTGCTTTTGCACCTAGTTAGGAGTTATAATCCTAAAACATTTGAAGAAACTTTTATTATTTTACATTTTGTCTCTTCATCTCTTTGATTTTGTGTTTCAGGAGTGATCAGGTTAGTTTCATGCATCATGCTTAGATTTTGTGCAGTGTCTGTTGTGTTATTGCTACTTTAAGTGTATATTTTAATTCTGTTACATTTTTAGTTTTGTATTGTAGATGGAGGACATGTTTTTGCCTTGATATTAAAAAAATCTTTATCCTGTTTATTTACTTTTGCATTTCATTTTTTGGTCTTTATCAGCCTGTTCATCTGTTCAATGGCTTTTGATATACCTTTTAAAGTTTAAAATGAAGTTGTCAAATAGTTTATCTTCTGATGATTAATTTCTCTTGTTCTGCAATATTTTTCCCTATGTTCCATGGTGGCTTTCCCCCCCATTTTTGTTAACGGGTTGTGTGAGTGTGTGTGTAAGTTTATTTTGTTCATCAGCTTTTAGTTACAGCTCAGGATTTGTTAGCAAAGAAGCCTACATAAAAAGGATGCTGGCATACTCTGCCTCTGGCATCAGTAGATAAGATTATTTTGGATCAACTCTCTTACTCTGAACAACTAGAAAGGCCAAAAAAAAAAAAAAGTAAAAAATAGTATTACGAATGCATCAGAGACCTACCAAAGCGGTGAGGCCTTTTGTAGTAAAAATCTGGCATAAATGGAACTCCTTTCTTCCATCTACACCGTAGTCGATTTCAGAAGAGGCTGGAAGCAGAAAGGCTAAGATCAGAACTATCAATAGACTCAAAAGGCTGGGAGATCAAAACTGGAGTTCAGCAACCCTCCAGCTTTCAACTGGGACTCCAGACAGGGAATGAGTAAGAGACATGGTGAAGTGAAAATAAGAGAAGCGATAAACTGAAGATAGACTAGCCCTTCAGTGGTTCTCAACCTTCCTAATGCCGCGACCCTTTAATACAGTTCCTCATGTTGTGGTGACCCCCAACCATAAAATTATTTTCGTTGCTACTTCATAACTGTAATTTTGCTACTGTTATGAATCGTAATGTAAATATCTGATATGCAGGATGTATTTAGGCGACCCCCGTGAAAGGGTCGTTCGACCCCCAAAGGGGTCTCGACCCACAGGTTGAGAACCACTGCCTTATAGGGACAGAAGCCCAGCTTTGGATCATCTTAATTCCTAATTGGATAAGGCGATTTGGGATTCCTAGTGACCTTAGCCTGACTTCCTGCTAGAAGCAAAACCAGATTTCTCCTGAAGGAAGTTGTCATCATCCAGAGCTTTAAATGGTCTCTATAATTTTTAATATATAATGTCTATCACCTGATAAAAAAATATCCAGGCATATGAAATTATAAGAGGTGACTGAAAACCAAGGGAAACCATAAACAATAGACAATAGAAATATATATGGGACTATAAAATTATTATGCTTAATCTTTGCAAGAAATTAAAAGCTTGAGAATTTTGACAAAGAATTGGAAACTATCAAAAAAAACCCAACCCACAAATGATAATTTCAGAAACTGAAAAATATAATTTAAAAAATCAATTAACTAAAACCCTTAATAGGTGGATTAAACATCAGTTTGTATGCAGTTAAAGAGAGAATTTTGAATCAAAAGATTGGCCAGCATACATTATCCAAAAAGAATGGAGGAATGAAATGATGAAAAATATAGAAGCACATAGGAAACATGATAAAAAGCTCTAACTTAAATGCAGCTGGATTTTCAGGAGAGGGGAGAAAGAGTGGACATCAACAAGGTCTGAAGGGATGATGGCTGAGAATGTACAACACAATATCAGGCTATAGATTCAAGGATCTCTATGAGTCAAAAATGGGATAACTACAAATAAAAGTGTACATGGTAATATCATAGTAAAACCATTGACAAAGTCCAAGAGAAAAATCTTGAAAATAGCCAGAGCTAAAAAAGGCAGATTACCTTCAAAAGTAGCAATAATAAGAAATGATAGCTGACTTTGCTTCCAAAAGTATAGTGACATCAGGCTTAGCTTGAAAGATGTGAATAATAAAGAAAAAAAAAACCACAGGAAAAGTTAATAGAGCTGGTTCTGTCATTGACTTGTGTGAACTAAAATCATTTTCCATTTCTAATCCTTTTCTGAGGTTACAGATTGGATTTGAGGTTTTTAACTTTAACATTATTTAATTTTATTCTGAGCCTTTGTCATAGATTATTGATATTCTCCTTTGTGTTCATTGTGTAAGACTTCTGATCTAGGTAATATGTTATAGTTCTCTTTTATTTATATGTAAATTACTCTCAAGATCGATGTTGCTTCTCCCAGGGCCTCATCTGTATGTTTCCCTGGATTGATAGGCTGGGTCCTACAGTTGTAAACATGCAGGCATGTTATGGCAATTTAGGGAAGCAGGGGACAGAATGTATAGAAATAGTAGCCTTTAGCCTTTTTTTTTTTTTTAGAAATGAGGGTAACAATTGAGGTAGATTCCTGAAATTCTAACTGCTTCTTTTAATCCAGACTGTTTTAACCTTGGTTTTTTAGAAGAGTTAAATCCAAAATGAAGAAGGATTTGCTCACTTGTGCTTCATATTGTCTCACTTGTGCTTTCTCTTCAACTGCAGCTACTTTCTTTCTGCATAGTTCCCCAAGGAAGTCACCTTGTTCTCCCCATAGCGGTTCTGTCTTTTACTTCTGTCTGAGTTTAGGAGACCCTGTCTTTTCAATCAATTGTTTTGTTCCAACATTCTCTTTAACAAGTTACAGATAACTTGTTATGTGGTTCATGCATTATTTTTATTAGCATTATTTCTTATTCATCCTTGGATAAGATATCTAGACCTGAAGTTTCAGGGTATGTGGATTTTCCTCAGCTTTACTCTTTGTTCCGGTGAGTTTCAGTTTAATACTCTTTTTGAGTATATAGCTATGTACAAGTGTAGGCATTATTTTAGTATTTAGTGTGTTTTTATTCAATGTAACTCTATAGGTCTAAAAAGATATCTTCTTTTATAACCTGCTGGTCGACTCCCTAATGATCTGAAGAGAGAATGTGAACAACTGTAATCTCTAGTGTGTACTATCACACTGACATCAGGCCATGTAGTTTCCTGGAAATTTAAATCTTTAAAATTTTTTTTTCTTTTTTGATTAAGGTATTACATATGTGTCCTTATCGCCCCATTGTCCCCCCACCCCCCGCCCCACTCATGCCCTCACCCCCCTGTTGTCTGTGTCCATTGGTTAGGCTTATAGAAATTTAAATCTTTGAATAATGAAAGATGTTCTGGTATAGAGTTGGGTAGTACACACTGTTTCCAGAGCAGCCCTCACTGTGACAGCTGTTCAGTTTCCTGTTTATTTCAGATCTGGGGTTTCTGAAGGAATGGAGGAAGGCTTTCTTTCTTTTCAGTTGTGTTGGCCTTGCTATGTTTCTAAGCATGGGTGGCAGGTCAGTTAGACATTGGTATCTGGTTTTGTAAGCCTGGACATCTCATTCATTCATTTATTTATTTATATGTTTTTATTGATTTTTAAAAAAATATATTTTATTGATTTTTTACAGAGAGGAAGGGTGAGGGATAGAGAGTTAGAAACATCGATGAGAGAGAAACATCGATCAGCTGCCTCCTGCACACCTCCTACTGGGGATGTGCCCGCAACCAAGGTTCATGCCCTTGGCCAGAATCGAACCTGGAACCTTTCATTCCGCACGCCGACGCTCTATCCACTGAGCCAAACCGGTTAGGGCTGATTTTTTTAGAGAGAGAGAAAAGGAGAGGGATAGAGAGATAGAAACATGGATGAGAGAGAAACATCATCAATTGACTGCCTTCTGCAGACCCCCTACTGGGGATTGAGCCCGAAACCCAGGTGTGTACCCTGACCAGGAATCGAACCAGTAACCTCTTGGTTCCTGGGTCGACCCTCAACTGCTGGGCCATACCAGGTGGGCTAGACATCACTTTTCCATTCTGGTAATAAAAGGATGGAATAGGTAGTGACAGATGCTGTTTAAAACCTGATGTTAGACTTGGTTCTTAATATATTTATGTTTACTATTTTTATATTTCCTAACATCACTTAGTTCGAAATTTTCTCTGATATAAATTCTCTTTCAGAACCCAGATATTTGAAAAATAGCTTTTAAATTGTCTAGTCTATTTGTATTTGGAAATTGTTTAAAGAGAATAAATCTCCCTTCATTATATTCTTTAATTTAGTTAAAAGAAAGCTTGGAGCAATCAATAGGCCAACTGCGGAGTCAGCGTTTATTGAGAAACTCAGGAGGGAGAAGTATTTCTGTTACGAGTCTGAGTGCAAGTGACTTTGATGGTGGCACTGTGACAGGTAAACGCTACAGAAGTTCTGAAAATCCCTTTCATTTAAAAAATATTCCCGAAGTGCATAGTGGATCTATTTAATCTTTGGATAATTACAACCCATACATAAATTCATACAAATAAGGTATTAAAGAAGCAGTCAGCTATGGTCTAGTGAATATTAAAAAGTATGTCTAACAGTACTCTGTTCTTGTGAGTCTACTGCTTTTGTTGTTCTCGGACTCCATAGACCATGCAGAGCTTTACCTGACAACACTAGGGTTGAAGCATCTGCCATCAATCAAAACAAAAATAGGATCTAGTGATATTAGTAGATTTCTGGATTAGGAATCCTAGTTTCATAGTTTTTCAAATCTCTCATTATGAAATATCCTATGACACTTGTTAAGAACAGGTGATCTTTATACTTGGTGTGCAGCTAGAATTCAATGGCTGGATTAAAGGTGAAAACACTTAGTTTGTCTGTAATTAATCTTACTTGTACTTTTCTGCAGCACTGAGATTTATGTTTGAATAAACAAGACTTAGGCTAGAAAAGAGTAAAAAAGTCTCCAGTGAAGAGAGGTGATTTAGGTAGAGTGCACATCAGCAGCTCACATTGTTAATACTGCTATTGATCCCGATAATAAGGATTACAAATAGGACACAATCAGCTATTCTTCTTTATGTAGTTAGTTTTTATTGATCTTTAAATGCCATTTATATGTTAGATTCATTAACTTGTTATTTGAAAAATTCTGTTATAGTAGTATTATATTAGTAATATTATATTAATATTATTTTACATTAAATTATATTTAATTATACTACTATTAAATTCTGTTATAGTAGTATTTATATTAGATATAAAAGTTATTTTTATTTAGCAGTTATTTTTGTGTAAGAGAAAATATATTGCTTCTTTGAAAAGTATAGCAAATTAGAACTTTTGACATATTCTATTTTCAGCATATTTTTGTTCATTTGATCAGCTTTAAGAGCAAGATTAGTGCCAATTTTGTGGAATTTTATGGCTACAGTAACATACTTGGGGGAATAGGCTGGGCTAAGGGCACATGTGTATATTCATATCTGCTATGTACTTACTGATAAAATTTTAGATCGTTTCCTCTTATGCAGCATTTTTATCCTCTTCCTTTTCTTTCATTCATAAAGAAAGCCACCGTTTTCCACCTACCTCACCTCTCAAGGACTATGGGGATCAACAGGGTAGTAAACGAATTAGATCCAGAGCTGGTGTCCGATTTGTTCGGGAGACTGAGAACGTGGGCCAGGTACTTTGTACCATTCGGTACTCCGTATTCCTTACCTTTCTATATAAATGACTGACACTTGAATTCTATGACTACATTTGAACCAGAGTTTCATCACCAGTAACTTTGTACTGATTTTTTTTAAACAAGTAAACTATTTTATTTTCAATGTACTAATCATCATCATATATTTATTTAGAATTTTGTTATGGAGGATTATATTTTGTAGACCAATTTAAAAGTGAGTTTACTTTGACATGTTTTGTTTCCTTGTTCAGCTGGGTCACTCTTCTGTAAGCCTTGCTAAGTGAGCTACTTTCTGTTTTGCTAAGTTTGGTTTAGTAGGAACAGTTAGTCCTTGTGTGGTTAACCTGTTGATTTTTCAATTAGTGTTTTTTCTGATTGTTGAGTCATCAAGGGAGCCACTTTCTGTTAAGTAAGAAATTCCATACTTTTTCTATATGTTCACTAAAATTTCAGAAGTATTCATCCTATGGAAATACTTCTTTTTCTGCTTCTTTAAATTTCTCTGCAAGAGCTGAACAAACATTTTTGTTGTTGTTGTCCTGGGTAGCTACATTAATTATATAAGGACTAGGGGATTTTGCTGACTTTGACATCTTTGTTTTGGTTGTTTTAGGACTGAGGGTTCCCATTTTGTCAGTATACTCATCTGTAGCTTTCACTTGTTATTGCGTAAAATAAAGAGATAACAAAACCAGGTGCATTAGAAGACACCTTGTAGAAACTTTTCCTTCACTATGTTATTTTTTGGTAGTTATAACTTGTTAGCACAAATGATATGATTAAACCTAGAGCAGAGAACAATATCCTAACATTACTTATTTAATCTTTCATTCTATTTGTTTATGTTCCTCTATCCTGTTAAAGTTCTTGTGCTTGGAAACAATGATGAGCAAAAACCTTGTATTTTCATGGAGCTTAAAATCTAGTGGGAGCTAGATATTAATCAAATAAGTGCACAAATACATCCATAATTATGTGCAGAGATGCATGTTCTAACAGAAAGAGGCATAAGGCTATGGGAATGTATACTAGCGGCACCTGCCCCAGTCAGGGAAGGCTTCTTGAAAACAAATGGCTGATGAGCTGAGATCCAAAGGTTCAGTAAGAGTCATTTAAGGTAGAACAAATACCTTGACAGGAAGGAGGATAGTGCTTATGAGTAAATTAAAGAAGGCCATGTGGCTAAAGATATATGAAGCACTGAGAACATGCATAGCCTTGTAAAGGAGTGACAACTATTTTGCAAAGTTTGCTCTGGCTCCAGTGTTGAAAATGGAGTCAATGTGGGCAAACCAATTAGGAAGATATTGCTGTATTCTGGGTGGAGATGATGGTCACTTGGAGTAGGAGAAATGGAGTTGGAAAGAAGGGGGTAGATTTAAAAGCTATTTGCTGGACAAAATGAAAGGTATTGAAGATCAGATGACCATGTGAGGAAGGTGGGATGAGTGAAATGGGGGTGACAAAGATGAGTCCTAAAATTCTGTTTTCCAAAATGGGAAAATCATGATGGTAAAACCTGTGTATTGTCTGTTGTTCATCCACTGTATCACCTACCTCCATTCCTTTCTCTTTCATTGTTCTTCCTTATTTTAAGTCCATTCTCTTAAGGTGACCTTTAGCTCCACATGACTGTGTACATCTTAATGCCCCCGTGCGACATTTGTGGTTTTGTTTATTTATCTGTCTTCCATGTTAAATTGTGAGCCACTTGTTTCCCAGCACAATAATTGGCACTGATTAGTTGCTCAACGTTCATTTGTTAAAAACAAATCAATTTATTGTTTCTGCAAGTTTATACAAAACTTAAAAATTTTTTATTATAAATTATAAAATACACATACATATATAGATAAATATTTGCAATTAAAAGTACAATAATATGAATGAAAATCCATGTAATCATCACCCAGGCCAAGAAACAGATCGTTGTTGTACCCCCAAAGCCTCTTTTTAATTTCCTCTTTCCCCATGTGCTATCAACTACCTTGATGTTTATGTTAACCATTATCTTGCTTTTTTAAAAGAAATCATTTTTACTACTTACATTGTATTTATCTCAATGGAATAATACTGTAGACCTTCTTTTGTAACTTGCTTTTTCCATCCGATGTTATGCTTTTGACATTCAGCCTTACTAATGTGTAGGTAGGTTTGATCATTTTCACTGCTGTAGGATGCACGGCTGAAGGAATATACTGGAATTTATTTGTTCCAATTCTATTTTTAATGGACTTTTGGTTTGTTTTCACTGTTCTCATTACGAGCAGTGCTGCTCCAAACATTTTTTTACGTGGTTCATAGTGTATATGTGGGCACGTTTCGCTGTAGCCTGGGTTGGCACGCTGCAGGGTGTGGTCTACTTGAATAAGGTTCTGTTGTAGCACAGCCTTGTTCATTGGTTTATGGCTACTTCTGTGCTATAACAGAAGAGTTGAGTAATTGTGGCAGAGACCATATAGCTCGAAAACCTGAAATATTTGCTATTGTACCCTTTACAGAAAAAGTTTACTTACCCCTTTTCTACGGTATCTCTAAGGAGTGGAGTTATTATACTATAAAGATGTGATGGTTAATATTATATATTACTTTTTAAAAATTGCTTTTCTTTGGAAAGAAAATTTTATTTCGTTTAGAGTAGACATTAAATTTTATTCAGTCTTAATAACATTATAAAATTTGGGCCTTATTACAAAGAACAAGTTCTTATTCTTTACCCTCAGTGAGTCTTCATGGAAAATTCAACAGAATCCTAAATGGATAATTATGTTCTGCCTTTCCTAGCTTCATGCTTTTCATCAGTCCCTCCGAGACCTCAGCAGTGAACAAGTTCGCCTTGGAGATGATTTCAACCGGGAGCTTGCCAGAAGATGCAGGTAAAGGCAGAGTATGGTTTTCACTGGAGGCATGAATTATTCGAAGAATGAAATTGGTTTTATAATTTACATGTTTACATGAATTTAAAAAACTGAACTGTGTTTTTGTACTAAAACAGTTCAAGTCCTTTTGAATTTAGAATGTATCATGATGACTCAATGTTAGACACATTAATTTCATATTTTAACTTATTACAATGGAATGCTGACGCTGCAGAGAGAGACATTGTAGAACCTTATCAAAAAGGTAGATTTACAAAAACATTGAAGAGAGAGAGATGGAGACAGACAGACAGACATACACAGAGACCACCTGACTGGTAATGGAGCTATAAAATAAAAAGCATAATGTGGATTTTGTTGATCAATGGACATGGCACATTGTAGAATCTGATATTTTAGTTTTCAGTTGAAATCTTCAAAAATCACTGGTTTATATCTGCCCAGTCTGTGCAATTTGTCAATTCTGAGTAGTCCCCAAGAAGTACAGCTTCATTTAAAATTTCTTTACTGTCTTTTCATTTGCATCATCAGACAGAACAGTTGGTTTTCACTTGGAGGCCATCTTTTTAAAAAAAACAAAGATTTTGTATCCCTTCTCAAGAGTTACAATCTGTGTAACAATGATTAGAGAATAGCAAAGCTGATTTGAAATTTGTTTACAAGTTCACTTGCTAACTCCCACTCCAGCTAATGAAATCATTCCACACACCAATTTGGTGTTGTGATAGCAAAAGGAGTCAAAACTATAACTGTTGATAGATTTGGAAGATGGCGACCGGCAGGAAGATAGGGAGGGAGAGAGTGTGAGAGAGTGAGGGAGCGATAGAGGAGTGTGTGGACGTGTGTGGTGTGTGTGCGTATGAGCTAGGGACAGTTAGATTCTGCAGGTCTTCCAAGGGGTTGCCAAACCGAGCAGTCTTAGACGGCGGAGCCCCACTCCCAACGTGGACACTCCTGGGCGGCCAGCACGGGCACAGAGACCACGCCATCTTGAGAAACAGAGCTGCTTGAGACTAGGATCCTGGCTTCAGCACCACCCAGTCTGGTCTCAGATGCAAACCAGGACCCTGCTATGGGGACAGAGACCTGCGACCACTGGGGACAGAGACCTGCGACCACAGCTGCAGACCCACAGACACCAAGAATTCAGACATCCTGGCTGCAGATTTCTGTGAGTCACAGAGCCTATCCCCCTCCCCGCAGGCTCGCGGGCAGCGCCATAGTAACTGATAGACCCGCCCCTCGGATGGGCACAGTGCTGCTACAGGAATTTGAGCCTGGGAGCACGCGGACACTGGGAATCTGTTCCCTGCAACACAATTGGGCGACCAAACCTGAAGCCCATGCAGAGCGGCAGTGCCACCTGACTTCGATTCTCAGCAAGCACACACTGAAGTCTGTTTCCCGCAGCGCAGGAGCGGACCTCCTGCCGACACAGTGCTCTGTGCAACCCAGTCCCCCAAGCTGACCAGGACCCTCATTCTCCGGGTGGGAGGCAGCACTAAGCACCAGTGACTTGACTCTGTTTCTTATTACGTACGCCTTGGATCCCTGACTCCCAGTGCATTCACACTAAGAGCCAGTGACTCCAATTCTTGGTGCATGCGCACACAGGGACCCTGATTCTCAGCACGAGGCCACGCGAAGCAACAGAGACTCTGATACTGGATTCTTGGGGAACTCTGACTCCTAGCACACGCTAGGGGACTCTGATTTTCAACACACGCAAGGGAGCGGAGGTCTCTGTTTCAGCGCGGTGCAGGTAGGGTCCCTGATTCTAGGTGCGCACATGAGGCCACACTGAGCGCTGGTAACGCTGACACTGGGCGAGCCTGGTTCCCACCAACCCAAGGCAGCCACATATCTTAGTGTTGGAGCTCATCAGTAACACTAGGGTGGTGCAAAGCTCCCACTGCACATGGTCCAGGCCCATGCAACTCAACGTTTGAACCTTCTGGTGATAGTCAGAATGGGGAGACGACACAATCCCCAGAGGAAAGAAAATGAGGAGTTGTCAAGAAAGAAAATTAGTGAAATTGAAGCATGCAACATGACAGAAAAAGAATTCAGAGTAATGGTTGTACAATTCATTCACTGGATGGATGAGAAAATCAACAACCTATGCAACAATCAGGAAGAAATGAAAAGTGATGTAGCTACAATCAGTAACACCATGGAAGGTTTCAACAGTAGACTAGAAGAAGCAGAGGACCGAATTAGTGAGTTAGAAGATAAGGTAGAGAAACAAGCTCAATCTGAACAGCAACTGGAGAAAAAAATTAAAAAGCAGGAGGAGAGCCTAAGGGAGCTTTGGGACAACATGAAACAAAGTACCATATGCATAATAGGGCTGCCAGAAGGACAAGAAGAGCAGCAAGGATTAGAAAATCTATTTGAAGAAATAATGACAGAAAACTCCCCAGATATGGGGAGGAAAAAAGTTACGCAAGTACAGAGAGTCCCAAGCAAGATGAATCCCAAAAGACCCACACCAAGACACGTCATAATTACAATGGCAAATGTTCACGACAGAATCTTAAGGCTGCAAGAGAGAGACAGAGAGTTACCTACAAAGGATCCCCCATCAGATTATCAAATGATTTCTCAACATAAACACATCAAGCTAGAAGGGAATGGAAGGAGGTATACAAAGAGTGGCAAAGGAAAGGACTGAATCCAAGAATAATCTATCCAGGAAGACTATCAATCAAAATTGAAGGGGAAATCAGGAGCTTCACAGACAAAAAAAGGGTAAGGCTTATCACTACCAAGCCAACAATGCAAGAAATGCTAAAGGGAATGCTGTAAAAAGAAGAAATAAAAAGGGAAGAAAGAACACAGGCACAAAAATAAAAATGACTACAAACAAGTACCTTTCAATAATAACTTTAAACGTAAATGGACTAAA
>NW_005354673.1:1460280-1460816 GCF_000412655.1 Myotis brandtii
ACTCAATCAGGAAGAATCTAAAAATCTCAATAGGCCAATAACTATGGAAGAAATTGAAGCAGTCATCAAAAAGCTTCCAGCAAACAAAAGCCCAGGGCCAGACGGCTTCACAGGGGAGTTATACCAAACATTCAAGGAAGAACTAAAACCTATCCTCCTCAGGCTATTCCAAAAAATTCAAGAGGTATTTTACCTCTTAACTAAGGAGGTAAAAGAAGTGGGATTGCAGGGACAAATGGGAGTTCCATCCCCCAGCAGGCCAGGCTGAGGGATCCCACCGGTGCACTTCCCAGCTCATTCTATGAAGCCAGCATCACCCTAATACCAAAATCAGTTAAAGACAACACAATGAAAGAGAATTATAGGCCAATATCCCTCATGAACATAGATGCCAAAATGTTCAACAAAATTCTAGCAAATCGCATTCAGCAATACATCAGAAAGATCATACATCATGACCAAGTAGGATTTATCCCAGGGATGCAAGGATGGTACAATATCCGCAAATCAATAAACGTGATACATCATATAAACAA
>NW_005354673.1:1461456-1484771 GCF_000412655.1 Myotis brandtii
CAGTGATGGTGAACCTTTTGAGCTCGGCGTGTCAGCATTTTGAAAAACCCTAACTTAACTCTGGTGCCGTGTCACATATAGAAATTTTTTGATATTTGCAACCATAGTAAAACAAAGACTTATATTTTTGATATTTATTTTATATATTTAAATGCCATTTAACAAAGAAAAATCAACCAAAAGAATGAGTTTGCGTGTCACCTCTGACACGTGTGTCATAGGTTCACCATCACTGTCCTAGGGCAATGGAAACTAAAGAGAAAATAAACAAATGGGACTACATTAACAAAAAAGTTTTTGCATAGCAAAGGAAACCATATTTGCTAATGTTATCACTGATAAGGATTTAATCTTCAACATTTACAGGAAACTCATACAACTTAACAAAAGGAAGATAAACAATCCAATCAAAAAATGGGCAATAGACCTAAATAGATACTTTTCGAAAGTAGACAGAAGGAAGGCCAAGAAACGTATGAAAACATGCTCAAAGTTACTAATTATACGAGAGATGCAAATCAAAACGACAATGCGGTATCATCACACACCTGTCAGAATGGCTATCATCAACAAATCAACAAACAAGTATTGGAGAGGATGCAGAGAAAAAGGAACCCTTTTGCACTGCTGGTGGGAATGCAGACTGGTGCAGCCACTGTGGAGAACAGTATGGAGTTTGCTCAAAAAACTAAAAATGGAACTCCCATTTGTCCCTGCAATCCCACTTCTAGGAATATATCCCAAGAAACCAGAAACACCAATCAGAAAGGAAATATGCACCCCTATGTTCATAGCAGCACAATTTACAATAGCTAAGATTTGGAATCAGCCTAAGTGCCCATCAGCAGATGAGTGGATTAAAAAACTTTGGCACATCTATGCAATGGAATACTATGCCGCAGTAAAAAGATTGAAAAACACACACCTATAACTGTTAAATCCAGGAATATCAACTACTTAAGGCCCAATGCACAGATTTGTGCACCAGTGGGGTCCCTCGGCCTGGCCTGCATCCTCTTGCAATCTTGGACCCCTCAGGGGATGTCTGAGAGCCAGTTTCGGCCTGATCCCCGCAGTCCAGGCTGAGGGATCCCACCAGTGCACGAATCCGTACACTGGGCCTCTAGTTTATATATATAAAACCCTAATATGAAAATAGACAAAATGGCGGGACAACAAAACAACTGGTTGCTATGATGTGCACTGACCACCAGGGAGTGCGCGTGGAACATGGCAGGCATCAGCAGCAGGCTGCAGAGTGCAGAACATGGCGGGCATTGGCTGTAGTGAGATGGTGGAGCAGGTGAGCGGGGGTGCCAGACCAAGTTGGGGCGCTGGTCGCTGTCATTGGGGCGAGCCTCTGGTGGTTACTGAATATTCTTTGCTCCTGTGTGCCACAGTCCCACTGGGCACTTGCACTCGCTGTCAGTGCTGGCCCTGCTTGCACCCACAGCCGGCGCTGGAGCCGCGGCTAGCACCCGCTGTCAGCGCCTGGGGCCAGTCCCAATCGTGTTCCTTTTACATTTTCGAAGGAAGGGTATAAATTAAGCACAGGAACATGAGTTTAGGAAGTAGTTGTCCAGTAAGACAGTGGTTGCCAACCTTTTGGACCTCACGGACCACTGGTTGGCGGCCGCTGCAAGAAGACACAGGGAAGTTGCAGGGACGACTTAGTTGGTTAGTTTAAATGGACATTTGGATGTCCGGTGGGGACTGAGAATCTGCTGACTCATGGGCTAGTACCATTTAGTAATACTTTGTATGACTTCCATTAATTATTTCAAGGGGTATGTGTGAGGAAGAGAAACTTTATTTAACCCAAAATAGAAGTCAAGTTTCTGGTTAAACTTGGTGACTTAACTTTGTGGACGAGGAAGATTTTAGGATCCAATTCTGCTTTACTTGTACCACATATTTTTAATTCATACTTATAAAAATATTCTGTGTAGGTAGTTGCTAGGTTTAATTTTCTGTGTGATTCAGAAAGGCCAATATGTTCATTTAATTATTCATTTTTAATTTGTCTTGACATTTATTGTAAAAAGAACACTAGAAAGCAAGCTTTTGAAAGGGTTAAATAAGGTTTCTTTCAGATGCCATATGGAGAACTGATTTGAGGAGGGCGAGTCAGACAACTTCTGCATTAATATATGAGAGATGATGGTGGCTTGACCAGGATTATGGCAAGGGGCAGTTGGACAGGAGTGTGTTTCCAGATATATATATTGAAGAGGTAGGATTTAGCAATGGGTTATATGTGGAGGGGATAAAGGAGAATAAATCTAAGATGAATCCCAGATTTCTAACTTGAGTAACTGGGTAGATGGTAATGCCACTTTGGAAATATGGAAGACTGTGGAAGTAGGTGAGGTATAGAAATTAAGTTTTGACCTTGGATACGTTAGGTTTAAGATGCCTGTAAGACATCCAAATAGAAATATAAAATACTCAGCTAGGTATTTACTTTGGAGCTCAAAGGAGAAGTCTCTTTTAGAGGTTTTAAGAGTGGTCAGCATGGAAATGGCATTTGGAACCATGGAAATGGAGGATATTTAGGGAGAAACAGTACCGAGAGCATCAAGGACAGAGATGAATGCGAAGACATTGCAATGGGAAGTCATGTACACAGAGGAACTGGACTGCGAAGCAACAGCTGTGAAACGGGGGAAATCCAGGAGTACATGGAACCACAAAAGCCAATAAAGTGGGATACTAGTAAGGAAAGACATTTTCAGAGATATAGACTTAGAAAGTTTATCTTTTAAGGTAATTTCCTTCCAACGAAATTACCTAAGGACATATAAGTAAAATAGGTGGTAACCAAGAAAGAGGAAGGTATAGGTTATAAAAACAGTAAAACTCAGAAATTTAGTGAAAATAATCCCCAGAATGATAGCCACATAGCAGGCTCAGGAACTGTTCACTCTGGATTAGAGTAGAGGAACTGTCCTTGAGAATAATGTAGGTGAGTGGAGTTGATTCTTAATAAATGATTCAGTAACAAGTGGGGGGAAAATATCAATAATGTGATAAATAAGGTCCATATAAGGCCAAAAGATGAAAAACTCCAGCAAAAACCAAAAGCACAAGAAAATTAATGATCCAAGTAAGTTGACTAAATGTGAGCATGAAAGAAAGTAACCAAAGAACATCAATTCTCTATGATAGAATATTTATAAGAGGTATTTGTATATTATGCAAGTCACACGCATTCAGCTCCTAGGGAGAGAGATGTAAACCAGAGAATGCATAGAAGAACTAAAAATAGCAATACATTCATCCAAATTTGGAGAGCATTGTGAGTGAATTAAATATTTCAAAACAAGGAGTCAATTGAAAATGTCTAGAATTGGAAATGATGCAAGTAATCAGCAAAAGAATTAAGAATGGAAATGATCAAACATGGTTGCCAGTGGGGCATGGACTAGAAGTGAGGAAGTGTGAGAGAGGAAGGCCTTTGCTTTCCTTTGTAAGTCTTTCTGTACTATTTTATTACTGATCCTGTATTTACATTATTAATTCGATGGGAAAGTGGTAATGGGAGATAAGTTAATGAGTTTGTACAGCACACTTTTATGTAATTGGATTATAAATTGCTGGAGAGGATGTGAGATTAAGAGTTTTGTTCTCCCTCCCTCCCTCTCTTCCTTTCTTCTTAATTTAAAATGGAAGATATTGCAGCTTAGTTATTGAAGGTGATGTTCCAGTATAGCAGTGTTTCTCAAAGTGTACTTCCCAGACCAGCAGCATCAGCATCACCTAGGAATTTGTAGAAATGCACATTCTTGGACCCCATCCCGGAACTACTGATTCAGAAATTTTGGGGGTTGGGCTCATCACTCTGTATTTTTAACAAGCCCTCCAGGTGTCTCATATGGTTTGCTAACATTTGAGAACCACTGTAGTAGAATATTATGTAATAACATTATTATTTTATAAATTTTATTAATAGTTTATATTTTCTCAATTGTACATATTTTAAGCCAACTTAAAATATTTTTCTTTGTTGCCTAGATCGGATGCTGAAACAAAAAGGGCTTTGGAAAGATTGACTGAAAAACTGAGCGAAACCCAAAAACAAGAAGTGGTGAGAACTCTTTGTTTATAAAAAGTTTTATTTCATATGCAGGTGATAGAGAGGGTGGCTGGGCTCATTGTATTCACAGTGAAATTCAGTACATTTTAACTTTTTTGGTGGTGTATGCCACTTTGTCTAATAATATATTTTATAGCTCTTACAAAATGTTTATGAATTTTCAGTATTTAAGTTTGAAATATTTACAGTGGTAGTATATTAGGGATAAAATTATCATTTGTTTTAATTGTTAGAGTTTTATTATGAATTTTAAATTGTATTGACTCAGTGATGCTTCTATAGCTGTTAAATGATATTTGAGAAACACAGAATTTTGAGTAGTGGCTCTATAGCACTCCCATTAAGTATTTCAGGTCATCGTACATAAGTGTGTGCACAATTGCTACAGAGACCTCCTTGCTGTCTGTTCTTGTTTTAGGTAGTACTGGTTGAAAATACCCCTTATTCTCAAGTTTTGTTATCTCAGACTCAGATTGTTCACATTCTCTATGCAGAGATTTCTTTTTATCAAATCACTATTCTTGGTGGAATTAAGGTTAAATTTTTAAGAACATACAGTGTCCATTTCTTTGCATCACTTCTATTTTTTTAGGAGAAAAATAACAATAGAAATTGTCACTAAATTATTGCAAATTTGTCAACCCAGGAATAATGTGCATTTATTCATTTCCCACAATACCTTTTGTTTTCCAAGACAAGAAAGATTAGCAGAATTTTTTTTCTTAACATATCTGGACGTTTCCCAGTAAAAGCAGTTAATTTTTCTCCAGTTGTTAATTGTGTTTACAATTCCTCAGATATGTTGTTTATTTTAGAGTTTGAATTTATTGGCTACATCTGCTAAGAGATGGATATGCTATATTTTCAGAGATCAACTCAGTTACTGCCCCTTTAAAAAACAAGAATAAGCACCTGGCCACATAAAAGTGCCTTCTGCCTGAGTGTTTGGTGCTAATTTCTTTGTGAAGTGCCCCAGAGAGGTGAAGACAATGCCTGTCTTCTGTTGCAGTAGACAAATCTTTGCAGCTGGTACATGATGGTATGGCACTAATGTGTGGTCAGGACATGGGATACTTAATTTTTTACATAAAGTCCTAGATTTTCCCGGGCACACCAAGGGCACCATTAATTTACACTGTACCTGTCTAAAATAGCAAAAATATCGTATACTTAAAAAAATCTGTTTTGAGATTAATGGATTGGTGCCTTTCTTAATTGCAGTGGTTCATACAGAAAGACACTTATGCATTCTCTGGTTTACATCTCTCTCCCTAGGAGCTGAATGCACACTAATAAGATAGCTCTAAGGTCCTCTCTACCTTCTTCAATGGCCGTCTCCTCTCATAAACTCCAGTGTGGGACCTGTCACTTGACAAAGGAAGCTGCTGAAGCTTTGTGTCTTTTTTCTTTTTAAATATGTTTTTATTGATTTCAGAGAGGAAGGGAGAGGGAGAGAGAGATAGAAACATCAATGATGAGACAGCATCATCTATTGGCTGCCTCCTGCAAGTCCCCTATTGGGGATTGAGCCTTGTAAGCCAGGCATGTGCCCTGACTGGGAATCAAATTGTGATCTCCTGGTTCATAGGTTGATGCTCAACCACTGAGCCACTGGCCAGGCTATGTTTCTTTTTTCTTCTTTTTAATATTTAAAATTTGGAAGTATAATGCACATACCGAAAAATACATATATCAGTGTGTAGCTGGATTAATTATTTCAAGGTGAATATACCCATGTAACCACCACTCAGATATAGAACTAGACCATCACCAGCACGCAAGAAGCTGCCTTATTTCTCCTCCCCATCACTAACTCCTTCCTTTTTAAACATGACTCTTATTTTGACTTTTAACCCTTTAGATTAATTTTGTCTCTTTTGGACTTCATATAAATGCAATCATTCAGGACATGCTTTTTTGTGTGTTTGATTTCTTTTGCTAAACATTATGATTGTGATATTTTTGGGTGTTGTGCCATGTACTTGCAGTTAGTTCATTTTTATTGCTCTTTAGTATTCCATTGTATGAATATACTGTAATATATTGTAATATTTTCTGATGGATATTGGAATTATTTCGAATTTTGGGCTGTTATGAATAATGCTACAGTGACTGATTTTATTATTTTAGAGCACCTGTGCATGCATTTCTGTTGGAACATAACATGCAGTGCAATTGCTAGGTGCCTTCCAATTTAATAGGTCCTGAAAAACAGATTTTCAAAATGGCTGCACTAATTTACACTCTTATCATCAGTGTGTGAGGATTTGTGTTGTTTCTCATCCTTTCCAACACTGATACTACTGAGTCTTTCAGTAGTAGCCATTATGTTGAGTGTTTATGGTATCTCATTATGGTTTTAATTTGCATTTTCATGATTACTAATGATAATGAGCATGTTTTTTTATGTTTGTTGGCTATTGGCTGTTGTGTTTTTGAAATGCCAATTTGCTTTTTAGCCCACTCTTTTATTGCGTTTCTTGCCTTTTTGTTATTGATTTGTGTGAGACCTTTATATATCTTATATATGAGCACTTTGTCAATTGTATGTATTGCTAAGATTGTCTCCCATTCTACAACTATTTCTTCTCATTTTTAAAACTCTCTTAATGGGATCTTCTGTTGACAGAAAATATATTTCATTCTCTGCAAAGAGAAGTTGCTTAGATAATTTGATAATTATTATGAATGAGAGGACATATTTGATTTTTGTTATAAATTAGAGACCATGGCCATCATGGATTACCTTATTGTTTGTTGTTGAGATATTTCGATGTTAAACTTCAGTGCCAGGTTTTAATCATTTCTGGCTCATCCTTACTGTTAGTGTATTATCCTTCAGGCAGGATTCCAACCCAAAGGCTAGGGGCTGGGGGCGGGGGGTGGAGTTTGACCAGGGACCCCCTTCCTTGGAAAGGCTCTCAACTTCAGTTTTTCACCTTTGACCCCACACATCTGTTAAAAACTGTTCAGCTTCTCAATGTCTCAGTTGCCTTTTCTGAAATGGGCTGTTATTTCAGGGAGAAAGTGACCCTTAAATATGGACCAACCGACCTCTCTGAGTTTCTTTTTATCTTGCATTTGGTCTCATATGTCTTTGCTTCTTTTTAGTTTTCTAGACTTAAATATATATATGTCAGAGAGGAAGGGAGAGGGAGAGAGAGAGAGAGAAACATCAATGATGAGAGAATCATTAATCAGTTGCCCCCTGCTCCATCCACCTTCCCCTCCGGGGATCGAGCCCAATACCTAGGCATGTGCCCTGATTGGGAATCTAACTGTGACCTCCTGGTTCATAGTTCGACACTTAACCATGGAGTCACACTGGCCAGGCTAGTTTTCCAGACATTTATTTAAAGTATTATTTATAGCTTTTTAAGTTATTTGCATTGGAAGGGTTGGTCTAAATTATTTAGCCTGTCATTTTTGGAAGTGAAACTCCCTCAGTCTTTTTGTATATATCAGATTTTATTACTAGATTTTCTATTTCTAATGCATAAGATTTTAGAGTTTTTCAGATGTTGTATGAGGCTTCTTTTACTTCTATATAGGTATACAACCTGTGAGCATGCTTGTAATAGGGCTTTGATCCAGACTTGAATATCCTCAGTGTTCTGCTGAGATCCTTGTAGATCTGAGAAATATGGGCATATCTAGCTGAACTGTCATGCTGTCTTTTGACATTGTCAGATATTTGGGATGGTTTTGTTATTGGAGAAATGTGTGGATAGTCTTTCTCTGTTGCAAGTGTGAGTTGGGTATCCCTATCCCCACTGAGTGCTGGGGGTTGGGTCCTTATGATGTCTTGAGAAAAAGAATTTTCTGAGACTCGCACAGGAGGATGAGTAATTTTTATTTGTGTGGAATTATATCTGTGGTTTTCCCAAGCCCCATTTCACTTAATCCAATCCTGGAAGAGGTACAGCTATGGATTCAGCAGAGCTAGAAGCAAAGCCAGTGTCCAGAGTTTCTGTTCCATGGTGGAGCTGGGTCCAATAACAGCATCAGGCTAGTTACAGGCCATTACTCCATTGTGTTGGGTCCACATGGCTGTGAGCCACGGGGGCAAATGCAGAAGCATGAGAGTTCCATAGGCCAGGAGACAAGCTTGAGGAAGCAAGAGAGCAAGAGAGAGAACTGCTTTGACTTTTAGTTGTATTTTTGAAGTGGTTGTTCGAGGCAGCAAACTCCGGCGTTAACCTATGCCGCCATCTTGGTTTCCCCAGGAAGCACAGACTTGACTGAGCATGTGTCTGTTCTTCCTCTGTCCAGTCTCTTCCCCCAGGATCTGCAGGGAACAGGCTTCCTGGCAAAGCTGCACAAATTATATGCCTATAACATTTGGCCTTCCCTTTGTTCCTTTCCTGTTATTAATAACTGGGTGCATTACAATGGTATCAGTTTGAATTTTTGAAAATACTGATTTGCATAGTGCACATTACCTTTGTTAAGTTTCACCTTTCACCATGTTAAAGAGAACCCAAAATGAACAGTTATGACTTCATTTTTTTTCTTTCATAAAGCAAATAAAGCTAACAAGTACTATTTACATAGTCTGGAGTGTGAATGTGGGCCTAAAGTGTAGCCACTGAGCTAAAAGTTAACAGCTAGCTAAATTTAGAGACAGCCTTTCATATCATCATTACCACTGATCGGAATCACTTCACATCAGTCAAAGCTATGATTGCACAACTGCAGGTCACACCTCACTATTCACAGCTCATTGTTGTAGTTGGTGTGTACTCCTTGCCAGTTTCCTCAGCTGTCACGTGTGCTCAGCTCATCAGGACATGTTCTTTTATATTGTCAGGATCTGGAGAATTGGACACACCTAACTGGGCACCCAGTTGAATTGTTCACCTGCCAGTTCCTCACATCAAGTTGTAATGTGACAGCTTGTTTGGCGCTTTCTGTAAATGTGTTCTTAGCTGTACAGAGGGCATCTGAATCATGTGGGTGCATGTCGTCCTGATTAGGAAACAATTGTCTAATGCAAAAACTTAAGTGATATTATTTGAAATTTAGGTCTTCCAAAGGCCACATGATGTTTACTTCCAATTTGTACAAGGCTTAATATAGATTTTGTGAGTTACTTATTCCAACTGAAGTCAACATTTACATTTTATAACTATTTGATGTATTGTGTTGCATTTGTGAATTCATGATAGCATACTGTCAGAAAACTTGTGGTTTTGTTATTTGAGCGTTAAATTTCTCAGAGACTGCAACTGTTTCCCCCTCCAGATTTAGGTTTAGAATAAAATTTCCAAAATGATGTACATTCATGGTAGAAAACTTTTAAATATTGTACAAATATACAAAGAAAAATGAAGGACTGCCTCTATCTCCCACCAATTTCATTTTCTGTTGGTAACCGCTGTTAATCTCATTTATTGTGCATTATTCCGAGGCTACAGTTGTTTCTCGTGCATTTTCTCAGTAACTAAAATATATCTTGAAAGTTTATAGAACACATTTTTCTTTGAGAGGCAAAAGGTATTGGTTTCTATCATACATGCCAAGATCTGATTTGTTAATCCTTTGTGAATCATAGATTTTTGTTTGTTTGTTTTTCAAGCTGCCTGTTGGAAGGGAATAGTTATTATTCATAGCATGATATTATGGAAAATATTTTATGTTAACACTTCATTGTGGTAATAAACACTTGCTATCACATGGACCTTATACCACAGAGGACATTCGTTATCTGGAATTTACCCAGTTTAGTATGATATGAGTGCATATTAAGTTTGACTATTTATGGAGGAAAAAGTCAAGTTTATTGTAGTTTCTATAGGAAGGTCACTATTTTAATTAAAAATGTAAACATGGATCCAGCTGTTTCTGGAAGAGTTGGCCATGAATTGAAGTAAGAATTCTCAACATTGTGTTTAGGATAACATGGTTTTTGTACAGATTGCAACAGCAGGATATACAACAAATACTTATTGAAATGCATTTTACAACAGCATATATTGTGAAAGATCTGAGGAATCAACGTATTGAAAAGTCAGGATCAATCCCATAAACAGAAGACCTTTGCTTTCATTTCACCTCCGCTCATTAAAGCTAGCTTTAAATGCTACTCTAATGTTTATTCTTATTATACTATTTTTATAAGTAAATATGGAGAAGTTGGACTCTTTGATATCTGAGTAATAAATTTAATTGGTTCACATGGATCTCTGATAAAAATGTACTTTTTAGTATTAGCTTTTAGTATTTTTACTTTATGTCTCAGAAATAAAAAATGAAAATGAGGAGGCATTGATGAATGCAGTCTTTAAAATAATTCATATTACTGGGAATTATTTTATCATTCCATAGTGGTAAGTATATGCTGTGTCATTAAGTACAGAGCCCATGCTCTTCTGTTTAGAGCTGTGTTTACCTGCTCTTCCTCTGGTCTGCTCAGTCTCAGAAAATGGCATTGTAATCTATCCGGTGGTCACCTAAGAGTCACTCTAGATCTTTTCCTTCATAGCACACTCCAATCCATGATAAAATTGTGCCCCTCTTATTTCTGAAATTTTTCTCTGTTCCATCTTCTTCTGTCTGATGCTTCTCTTCAGGCACCATTACTTCACTGAGTTCCCTCTCTCTCATTCTCTCTTTCCCTCTTTTCCTTTCCCCGTTCCCTCTTTTCCTTTCCCAAATCAATAAACATGTCTGAGGGTGAAGATAAAAACATTTGCATTAGTTATCTGTGGCTGCATATCAAGTTTCTCTGAGCTTACTGGCTTAAAACATTTATCATCTGACAGTTTCTGTAGGTTAGGGGTCCAGGCCTGGCTTAGCTGGCTCCTTTGGCTCCGAGTCTCTCACAGGCTACAGTCATCTCACATCTTGCCTGCAATGGATTTACTTCCTTCCTAGCTCATTCAGTTCCTTGTGGATTATTGGACTAAAATATCAGTTTGTCATGACTGGATGGTCACAGGGCCGTTTTATTTCCTTTCCACATGGCCTTCCCACAGAGCATCTCACAACACACAGCTTGTTTCATCAGAGCAAGCAAGCAAGAAGGCAGCAGAGAGGGCCAGCAAGAAGAACATGTTAGTAAGATGGAAGTCATAATTTTTTGTAACCTAATTATGGAAATGACTTCTTCTGTATTCTGTTTATCGGAAGGAAGTCACTAGAGCCAGTCTAAACTCCAGAGGAGGAAATTACACAAGTGCATGAATACCCGGAAGCAGAGACCATTGAAACCTTGTCAGAATCTGCCTAACACAAACATTATTTAAAAACTGAGAAAGAATCATCAAATGCAGTAACTCTAAATCACATATGTCCTGGCTATGGTGCTGAAGTAGATAATGTCTAAGTAATTTTAGATTTTTTTTTTCAGTATTTGGTTACTTGAACTGTTTTAATTTTGGTTAGGATGCCAATAAGCATACTCTTCTTTCCTGAAATATAGAACTCATCCAACTCATTGAATTTAATTAGAGAAATCCTAACTACTGATTCAGTGTCAGTCCTTAATAGATAGCAAGCTATTAGAAGGCAGCGTCTGTGGATGCAGCTTGAGTATTGCTCTATGCCTAGCCTCTACCTAGCATAATAGCTGGAATGAATTAGTGTTCGTGCATGCTAATGATGAATGCATGAAAGTGGACCTGGGATTACAAGATACTGCTGGAAATGAAGACTCACAGTACTGGGCTCATTTTCCTCACTGATTAGTTGTATGATCCCAGATTAATAACTTCATTAGTGATTCATGTCTTTTGATTCTACAATTTCACTTAAAGATTGTATCTTTAGTGTACAAAAATAATCTTATATAGGAGTGTTTGTCACAGTATGTTCTAGTAAAAATAAATAATTGTTATATCTTTATCAATAGGGAATTATTGTAATCAATTGTGAAGCACAGTGTACTTTTTTAAAAAAAATATTTTATTGTTTTTTTACAGAGAGGAAGGGAGAGGGACAGAGAGTTAGAAACATCGATGAGAGAGAAACATCGATCAGCTGCCTCCTGCACACCCCCTGCTGGGGATATGCCTGCAACCAAGGTACACGGCCTTGACCAGAAACTTGGGACCCTTGAGTCCGCAGGCCGACGCTCTATCCACTGAGCCAAACCGGCCAGGGCAAGAACGGTGTACTTTTAAAGAATATATAGATTTATTTGTTGTCATGGAAAGTTGTCCATGATATGTAACAGAACAAAAAAATTTACAAAACACTATGTGAAATACCCAACTTTTGTTAAAAAAAAAAATGAAATGGATATGTGTTTGACTCATCATGTACATATGCATAAAAAAATTCTGGAAGTATACAACAAGATATTTAGCAGTGTTTTCTCTTGGTGGATGGTATTAGATTATTTTTATTTTTGTTATTCTGTATTGTTTATTTTTAATTGTAATAAATATATGTAACATAAAATTTATCATTTTAGCCATTTTTAAGTATTCAGTTTAGTACATTCACAGTTGTATAATCAAATCCAGAACTCTTTTCATCTTGCAAAATTGAAATGATGCCCATTAAGTAAAAGTATCCATTCAGAACATCACAACCTTCCTAGGCATGTTGCCTCTCACAACCACCATTCTACTTTATGTATCTGACTACTCTAGACACCTCATTACTTAGCATAATGTCTTCAAAGTTCATCCATGTTATAGCATGTGTAAGAATTTTCTTCCATTTTAAGGCTGAACCATATTCCATTGTATGTATAAGCCACATTTGGTTTATCTACTTACCTGTCAATGGACACTTGGGTTGCCTCCATCTTTTGGCTATTATGAAGAATGCTGCTATGAATATGGGGGTGCAAATATCTGTTTTCAATTCTTTTGGGTATATACATAGATATGGAATTGTTGGATCATATGATAATTCTATTTTTAATTTTTTAAAAAAACACCACACTGTTTCCCATAGTGGTTTACCATTTTGCAGTCCACCAGCAGTGCAAGAGTTCCAATTTCTCCACTCTTTTTTTTTTTTTTTGGTAGCAGCCAAATAGACAAAATGTTTATTTTAGAGAGTCCTGATTAAATATATTTCAGTTTTACTTTAGTTTTTGGTATTTTCAGCTGGTTTATTTTTAGCAGATCACAGTAGACAAGATTGACAAGCTAATGAAAATCCCTTTCAATTATTTGCTGCACATAAACATCAAAACCTCCCGAGGCAGGTCATGCTTATAGATAATTAAAATGATAAAGAACTAAACAGATTAAACTGTTTATCAGAATAAGAAATGAGTAGCTTTACAAAATTGCTGTTTTTCTCTTGTTTCACCAGAGGGCACTCTTTTCTAGTTTATTGCCTTTAACTCTCACCTATTCAATTACTATTTTATGCGTTGAAAAATGTAAGTTCTTTTTTGGGATTCATGTTTGGATTATTTGGAGACTAATGATTGTTTTTAAAAATATTTTTTGTCAGTTTTTGTGTGATCTATTTTATAATTGTGTCATGAAAAAGAGCTCTACAAACAAGCCAGTTTTAAATGCTTTGGGCAGTAGTGTATCTGGCATAAATGAAAAATAGAGGTCATTTAGTCTTTTTTTCTTCTTCACCTAACAGCTCTATAATGCCAGTACTTCTGTTTGTTCGTGTTAAGGTTTCAGACCGGGTGGAGCGACGGCTGCAGGAAATAGAAAGGGAGATGCGCACAGAAAGAGAATTGGTAGAAAGACGCCAGGATCAACTGGGACTTATTTCTTTGCAGCTACAAGAGGTTTGTGAAAAATACCTTCTCAGAATGTTCGTCTTGAGCTTGGATAACTGTTTAGCTGTTGCTAAATTATTACAATTCCTTAGTTGTTGCCTGTGACAGTGTAGTTCAGTCCACATGAGAAGTATAATATGTTGGTTATAGTTTAGTGAGTGAAGACAGCCCTCTCTGTGTCAAACCCGGAATCTACTGCTTGCTAGCTATGTCACATGGGCCAGTTTCTCACTTTCACTAGGCCCGTGGAAAGTGGAAATAATTGTAATTTTACTGTATCAGATTGGTGCGAGGATAAATGAGTTAATACCAGTAAAGCACTTAACATAGTGTCTGGCCTGTGCTAAAAAAATGTTAACTGAAAGTATAATTATTCTGATTAATTTTCCTTGACATAACAGGGGTCATCAAACTGGCCACATGGACTGAATCTGGCCCATTGGCTATTTTTGTAAATAAAATTTTATTGGAACACAGCCATTCCCATTCATTTCTAATTTTTCTGGGGGTGCTTTTGTGACACAATGGATGTGTTGAGTAGCTATGAAAGAGACTAGAGGCATGACATTTGTGCACTGGGGAGAGGGAGGTGTCCCTTAGCCCGGCCTGTGCCCTCTCGCAGTCCAGAGGGATCCTTAGTGCTGCCGTGGAGGCAGGAGAGGCGCCAACCACCACCACTGTGCTCGCCAGCCGTGAGCCCAGCTTCTGGCTGAGCAGCGCTCCCCCTATGGGAGTGCATTGACCACCAGGGGCAGCTCCTGTGTTGAGCATCTGGCCCCTGGTGGTCAGTGCATGTCATAGTGACCAGTTGTTCCGCTGTTCAGTAGATTTGCATATTTGGGTTTTATTATATAGGATTTTCCAATCCCTAGATTAGACTGTCATCAAATCAATGAAAAATAGAGGTCACTTATTCTTTAGATACCATTTTATTTTGAAATGTCAGACTTATGAAGAAATTGAAAAATTAGAACAAAGAATTTCTGTATATCCTCTATCTAGATTCCCCCAATATTTAGATTTTACCAGACTAACTTCATCGTTTTTTCTACACACACACACACACACACACACACACACACACACACACACACTTTTTTGCGTTAGTTGCACACATGATATAAATATTTGATACCTAAACAATATGGTGTGTATGTTCTCTTCCTTAATCACAGGAAACTAACATTGGATCAATACTATGATGTATTCTACATGTTTTATTGAAATTGTGCCACTGATGTCCTTTTCTGGTCCAGGATACAGTTCAGAGTCACGGATAGCATTTGGCTGTCATGTCTCTTTAGTCTTCTTTAATCTGGAACAGTGTTTCAGTCTTTCATTGTCATTCACACCTCAACAACTTTGTAGAGTACTGGCCAGTTATTTTGTAGAATGTCTTTCATTTTGGGTTTGTTGATGTTTCCTCACAACCAGATTCAATACTTTTGGCAGGAAACCTAGAGTAATGGTATTGTGCTCTTCCCAGGATATCATGTCAGGAGGCACGTAATATCAATTTGTCCCATAACTGAAAATTGAACCGTTGGTTAAGGTGTTGCCTGCCAAGTTTTTTACTAAAATTACTATTATGTGTTTGTAATTATTTATTTTATGGGGAGATGCTTTGAGACTTGAAAATAGCCTAATATCATACCCATGAATTTTTGTATCTAGTGTTGATTCTTGCATGAGACACTTATTATTAAAAGTCATGCTAAATGGTGAGTTTTTTAAAAGTTCCATCATTTTGTCCACATTTATTTTTTGAAATTCTGTAGTAAGGAAAGGATTTGTCTTTTTCTTTATTCATTCATTTTTATTGATATAGATTTGTGAATTCTCATTTTATTATATTGGTTATGTTTTATTATTATAGAAAATAATTTGTCAAAATTTCCTTAAAATGTTTTTTAGATTTATACAAAAGGTATAAAAATTAGAAACAAGAAAACAAAAAGATTAAAATAAAAAGGAATTGTTTTCTTTTACTAAATGGTTTTCTCCAAAAGTGATGTTCTACAAATCCATTCATGTGTGTGTGGAAATCATTACCTTTATTAATTGACAGATTAATAGATATTTTTTAAGTAGATGTACTGCCGCTTGAAAATTAGGAACAAAAATTGCAACCCTGAAATTATATGTAAATTGATAGAAAAATCTGCTTTTGTTTTCTAAAATTCCACTTTCCTTCATTTCACAAAAGGAGGCATACACTTGTTAGTTGGTAATTACTTTGAAAAGGATACTTTGTTGAATAATTAGATACGGCATGTGGGTAGCCTTTTTTAAAAAACATTGATTTTTATACATTTATTCTCAAAGCAAATTGCATCTGGTGAGCATAAGAATAGTACTGAAGAGACAATTGCTCCTTTTGCAAGAGAAAATTAGAAAAATTTTCTGTACTTATTTTCTTCTCTCTTTGCAGAATGCCTAAAATTACAAAGAAAGAGGGGGAGTAAGATTGCTTCCCACCCCCTCTGAGAGCCTGAATATTTGCAGTATAATTGTCAATTTGACTAAAAGCTTGAGGTGTGATTTGGAATGCCATTTCTGACAATACAGTAGAGGATCACTATTGATAAGAAATGTTTAATTTCATACTTTGTCACTTTAATATACACGGTGACCTATGCGCTTATAAAAGGTGGTTTTGGATTGAATAGTGCAGGGAGGATTACTTCAGGCCGATGCATTTCCTACTCCCGGGCTAAGTGGCTCACACTCTTACGGAAAGGTCATGTTTAAGGAGAGAAATACTGCTTTCTTTTCAATATTAAAAAATACTTATGGAAATACTTATCATGTGTGATAATGGTAAGTGGTGTTGTTTGTTTCTGGCTATGGAGAGAAACTGAATCTGCACTTTTAGCTATTCAGCCTCCCTAAAATGTATAATTCAATGTTAGTGGAAGTTATGACATTTAAAAGTTGTTAAGAGATTAAGAGCAAATATTAAAAATTACAGGATGTCAGAGATTTCTAGGTATAAGGTCGTATTATAGAGAGGCTATCTATGGCTTGGGCTGAAGCCTACTTCTTTTCAGTGATCTAATGAGGCCCTTAGGTCCTCAGAGCTTTATCTGTTTCCATCTACACTAATAAAAGAGAAAGATGCAAATTGACCGTACCTTTGTGACACCCACGAGCCTTCCAGGAGTGAGTATGCAAATTAACCCAACAAAGATGGTGGGTTAATTTGCATATGCAGGCGCCGAGTGGTCAGGGGCAGGGCGGGACGCTTGCGTTATCGCCATGGCAATGACGCAGGCGTTCCACCTCGCCCTGGCCGCTCCGGGCCTCTGGGCAGCGTGCGAAGGCGGAAAGGCGGCTCCGGCTGGAGTGAAGGCGGTGCCAGCAGCTGGGGAAGGAAGGCCTATTCTTGCACGAATCTTCATGCATTGAGCCTCTAGTATAAAATAAGATTGGATGTTAGCTGTACTAGTAATTAAATTTTTAAGTGCCACAAACACAGACTTAGGAGTTAAAAACTAAGACCAAGCAACAGTCCTGGAGTTGGGGCTAATGACTGACGAAGCTGTACTGACTGAGGGCTTTAGCAGAGGCTCACTTGTAATTGTAATGGAGCCAAATTAAGAGACTCCAGCCCCCACACTAATCTCTTGAAAAGGTCTTATTTTTATCTAAAAAAGCTCCATTTTATCCTCCAAAGTCTTTAAACAAAGGAAAAATTATAGTGTTTACAAGCATCTCTGCTTTTCTTATGGTCTTTTTATTTTTCCAAGTATTTGGCAGTTGTAGAAAAATGTTATGAAATTAGGATTTGAATGTTTAAATCCTGAGGTTCAGCGTCCCTTGTGCTCAGCATTGTTTTTATCTCATGTTTTCTCACAAGACTGAGCGCCTCCAGGGCAGCACTTGGTGTCAGGCTGCTGTTACTGTGAGACTCGCTAAAAAGCTGTTAGCATTTGACTTTAGCCCAGCAACAGCAGTAGAACTAAGAAATATAGGTATGTGTGTATGTGTATATTATGTTTACATAAATTTTATTTCAGGAGGAAATGAGAACGTTCAGGATTCGCGTCCAAGAAGTAGTGAAAGAAAATAAAGAATTGCACCAACAGTTAAACCAGAATGGTACTGTTACCAGTGAGGAATGGCAAGTAGTGTTGTGTTTTTGATATTTTACTAATTAAAAACAAAAGGTAATGTGAATAAACTTTATGAAATAATTAAATATATTTTCTTTTTTTTTTTAATCTTTATTGTTCAGATTACATTTGTTCCTCTTTTTTTCCCCCCCATAACTCCCCTTCTCCCAGTTCCCGCCCCACCCTCCGCCCTCACTCCCCACCCACTGTCCTCATCCATAGGTGCACGATTTTTGTCCAGTCTCTTCCCGCATCTCTCATTCCCCTTTCCCCCCCAAGAATAGTCAGTCCATTCCCTTTCTATGTCCCTGATTCATTATAATCACCAGTTCATTCTGTACATCAGATTATTTATTCACTTGATTCTTGATGCAAATTGACCGTACCTTTGTGACACCCACTAGCCTTCCAGGAGTGAGTATGCAAATTAACCCAACAAAGATGGTGGGTTAATTTGCATATGCAGGCGCCGAGTGGTCAGGGGCAGGGCGGGACGCTTGCGTCATCGCCATGGCAATGACGCAGGCGTTCCACACCCCCCCAGCCGTTTCAGGCCTCTGGGCAACGTGGGAAGGCGGAAAGGTGGCTCTGGGCCAGAGCGAAGGTGGTGCCTGCAGCCAGGGGAAGGAAGGCCCATTCTTGCACGAATCTTCATGCATCGGGCCTCTAGTTTAATTATAAAACAATATTTATTAATCTTTGTAAATCAGATGAGGAAGAGCCGCTCTCCTTTTCTTGTATAGAGTTTTTAAGGAATTGTTAACTTTTTTCTGTTTTTTTATTTTATTTCTCTATTGGTCTGAGCAAAGGGACTCTGCGTACTCTAGAGTCAGTCCATTTCCTTTTTGAGCCTCTATTGCTTATGATGTCATGTGAATGTCAGTTTTTCATAACCCTATAAGGATTTTCACTGGCCTTCAGACTCCTCATATCACAACTTTGTTTTGGTATCTCAATATCTCTTTAGAGAGAGGAATCCTATATAATGAAGAGGTAATATGCAAATTGACCCTCGCTCCATCACACCGTCACAAGATGGCCGCGCCCACAGCGGAGGCAGGGTTCCCGTAACACAAGATGGCCGCACCCACAGTGGAGTCAGGGTTCCCATAACACAAGATGGCTGCACCCACAGCTGTTACACTTTACATATTACATATGTTGTATATGCTTATCCTATATAATAAAAATGTAATATGCAAATGAACCATCACACCATCACAAGTCAGCTGTATCCACAGTGGAGGCAGGGTTCCTATAACAAGCTGTAATGAACGATCAGCAGGGACCTGAGGCTGTGTGGCGCTGGGCCAGGCGGGGGACCTGAGGCTGCGCCCCCAGCTGGGTGGGGTTTGACGGGGGACCTCAGGCCACACACCCCCCCACCCTGGGCTGGGGGACCTGAGGCTGCACCCCCATCTGGTAGGGCTTGATGGGGGACCTCAGGCCGCACCCCCCACTCTGGTGCCGGGCTGGGGGATCTCAGGCCATGCCCCCCACCCCAGCACCGGGCCAGTGGACCTGAGGGTGCGCCAGGGGACCTGAGGCTGCACCCCCTGCCCGATGGGGCTTGATGGGGACCCTGAGGCTGCATCCCCCCACCCAGCAGGGCTTGACAGGGGACCTGAGGCTGCTCCGCCCCACCTGGCGGGGCTTGACGGGGGTGGGGCTGGCCGGGTCTGGGTCTCGTGCGATTTTGAGGTGCACGTGGGTGGGCAGGGACTTGACTCTGGGTTCCACAGTGTGCCCCAGAATCTGACAGGAGGAAGATTTTCATATACATTTTACTAATTTTCTTTCATCTCTGACACTTCTATTATAGAGAAAGGGCAAATAGCAATATTAAAATGTTTCCTCTAATTGATTCCCTTTTAATGTGTATGAATTTTGTGCACCAGGCCACTAGTGTTTTATATTAGTTTTGCAATAATATTCTTTTCATATATCTTTCAATTTTGAGTGGTTGTTCTAGTACTCTGAACTTTTACTAATGAAATTCGAATATTATTAAGCTAATAACTATCATCAACCTTTCTTTGTTGAACCATTATACAAACAATAAAGTGTTTGTTTAACATTAAGGTGCATTTATCATATTAACAGACTCCTTTTGATCACATGCTTAATAGTAAAGTAACCTTGATTAGTTAAATTTAGTGGAGTGGGTAGGAATGGTAGGTACTAGGATCATGAAAGAGGTTTTTTAAAACTCTTTTGTAGGTCCAAAATTCACATAAAATCTTAGATAAAATTTCTAACTTTTTATTGGCATTTTGGAAATTTCTGACTTGGTTTTTACTAGCTGTTTCTTGTAAATGCAATGTTATTTCTTCAACTTCAATTGAATTACTTAAAATGAAAAACAGGAGATAAGTGGTGGGTTTATGTTTGTATATGCTTTTCAGAGCATATTGAAATGCTGATTCCCTCATCTACCTCCGTCAAGAATGTTGCATATGACTTAGGGTGACTGAGATGCCTTAAAGTTTAAAGGTGCTTCATAGCTTCATAGAAAAGTCTATGAGGTAGGCGAGGCATGGAGTCTTAATAGAAGATGGTGAGATTAAGTGAGGAATTAAGTGCAGGGTAGGAGCTCAGCTCAGTGGTTTTTCAATCTGGAAAACCGGATTATGGGAGCTTCATCAATAAAATAAGGCCATTTGCAGAAAAGTTAAGGTAATTGATATTGGCTTTTTTCAATATTTTTCTTCATCTTTTGGCATCAGTACCAATTATGAAAAACCTAATAAAGAAGTGGCTATTCATTCCTTCCCAGAAATGTAACTGTGGCTCGAGACACTGAGTGAAATGGACACTTCACATAAGAAAAGCCTTGGGTACTATTTATTAATGTATTTAGTTTGGAGTCATTAAGGGAGAAGTTTCCAAGGAAGCCAAGAATGTTTTTCTAATGTCCTCTTAATAGCATTAGCATTTCCCTTGAGACTTCTGTGTCTAATCAGAGGGGATCCTAGTCAGACAAATGTTCTAAAGTGGTCTCATTAACCCCTTCTCCTGAACTTCCTTTGGTCATTACCCTACTTGGTTTGGAGATGTAGATTTTGTACTCCACTTCATTTACCTTTCCAGGGCTGAATTGGAAAACTTTTGCTTGGCCATTCACTTTACCCTCTTCTTTGTTCCCATAGTCAATGCTCTTGTTTTTTAGTTATCCCCCACATTTTCAGATATTTATTTCATAACACAAGCCTCCCTTTCCCCACTGATATTTTTAGATATCTTTTATTTTTATTTTTTGTTGATCCTTTTTAGTGTATATTTTTCCATCAATTTTTACAGAGAGTGGAAGATGGGGGGTGGGGGAGACAGAGACAGAGAAACATCCATGTGCGAGACACATTGATTGGGGCCAGGAATCAAGCCTCCAACCCAAGTATGTGCCCTTGACCAGAATTAAACCCTGGACCCCTTCAGTCCATGGGCCGACACTGTGTCTACTGAGCCAAACCAGCTAAGGCTAGATAACTTTTATATAAATGCCCATTGAATTGCCCTCACATTGACCATCTCAATAGCCTCCTTGGGTTTTGAGAAAAGAGAGGTGGAATTTACAAGTAAATGAGAGTTTAAAAATAAAACAGAAATTCTGTGGAAAGCACAAGGAAAGCTCATTATTTTCCTACTCCTTAGGACATGAGCTCTAGAACTCAACCCTTTGTCAGGCCCCAGTGACCAGGTGTGTAGTAGGCCGAGAGGAACACAGGCGCTGAGGCACTGGGTATCACAGTAGGACAGCCACACAGGTGCTGCTCTGAAGGAAAATGTGTGCATGAGGAGAACATTTCTTCAGGATAAGTCTGGGCCTTATTTTGAGCTACATTTTTTTATTCTTTTAGTAATTCCCATGCCATCGATTACTTTTTTTCCTTTTGCAAAGATGGCTTTTTTCCTCCTCATTGTTCAGTTTTTAGAAAGTGATAATTATATGAAGTTTTTTGTCTTAGGTTGTTACTGTTACCATATCTTGATGTGTTATCTCTTTTAATTGTACTCGTTTTGAGCATTTTGCATTTCTAGCATTTAACACAATTTGTACTTAGTAAATATTTGCTTAATGCATTAAGTAGTAACCATATTAATACATTGTTTTGATCCAATGTAAAAAGTATTTATTCACATATAATTTAATTAAATGCATAACTAAATGTGGTCATATCACAAATGATCAGACAAGCATTCTCTTTTTTAATGTATCTTTATTATTTACTTGGCTCATTTTTTCCTTCCCCTGTGCTCTCTCATCAACATTCCCCCTGCTACCTAAAAAAGAAAAAAGTGTAAATATCCTGGGATATTTTTCCTTGTGCTCTAAATTATCCTGGACAGACATATATGGACTATATACACCTTTGCATACATAGGTGTTTTTTTTTAATCCTTACCCAAGAATATTTTTCTATTGATTTTTAGAGAGGATGGAAGAGAAGTGAAAGATAGAGAGAAATGTCTATGTGAGAGAAACACATTGATTGGTTGCTTCCTGCACGAGCCCCAATAAGGGCCCAGGCTGGGGAGGAGCCTGCAACCATATATGCCCCTGACCGGAATCGAACCTGGGGTCCTTTGGTCCACAGACTGAAGCTCTATCCACTGAACCAAACTGGCTAGGACTGTGGGGTTTTTTTGTTTGTTATTTTTAAGCGGGAGAAAGTGAGGAGGGAAGCAGGGAGAGAAGGAGGGAGGGAGAGAGAGAAACATCAATTTGTTGTTCTACTTATTTATGTATTCATTGGTTGATTCTTGTATGTGCTCTGGCTGGGATTGAACTTGCAACCTTGGCATATGCAGACTATACTCTAACCCAGTGGTCGGCAAACCAGGGCTCGTGAGCCACATGCGGCTCTTTGGCCCCTTGAATGTGGCTCTTTCACAAAATACCACGTGCGGTATTTTAAATATGAGGGAAGCTTTTCTCAACAGGTTTCAGGAATTCAGAAACAGCAAAGCGACGCTAGCCTTTGTTAAAAAACCTCTCAATGCTACTGTAACAGAATTAAAATTGTCTCCCTTTAATATTGACATTGGCAACTTTGAAATGCAGTTGCTGGATTTAAAAAACAAAGAACTGTGGAGCTCGAAATTTGAATGTCTTTGTGCTGATACAGAAATATTGGAGAAAAACAAATGTGAACTTAGTTCACAGCACAAGTGGTCTGCTTTGAAAGACCTGGAGAAGGAAGATATGTTGATTTTTAACACCTGGAATAGTATTCCTGACTCATATAATCAACTGAAAAAACTAGCGTTTGCTGTTCTTTCCTTATTCGGGTCTACATATTTATGCGAACAATCATTTTCAAGCATGAACCTTATCAAGAGTAAATTGAGAAGTCGTCTTATTGATGAGAACCTGGAATCGTGCCTAAAATTAAAAACAACA